>NC_137677.1:6095459-6100459 GCF_963989245.1 Nansenia antarctica | reverse complement strand
GAGACAGTGGTCTGACAGTCATGAGCATGCGCACACACACACACACACACACACACACACATTTTAAATGCTTTATTTATGTCCACACACATGTATAATATCTAAAGGACATAAATACTATCAGTGCATTTTGACATTATGAAAACAGTCATACACACACACACACACACTTCATCATCTGATATGCACAAATCATCCATTCCCCTTATGCATCCTGACAGGCCAGCATGCCACTCTGATGAATTAAGTAATTGGATAAATGGAGGATATCCTTATTAGCTGTTAAGGCAGGGGGGGAGTTTCCAGTGGGGCACTGTTTGTGTGTGTGTGTGTGTGTGTGTGTGTGTGTGTGTGTGTGTGTGTGTGTGTGTGTGTGTGTGTGTGTGCATGTGCGTGTGTGCATGTGCGTGCATGTGCGTGTGTGCATGTGCGTGCGTGTGTGTGCGTGCGTGCGTGTGTGTGTGTGTGTGCTTGCGTGTGGGCATGTGCGTGGCCGTGTGTGTGTGTGTGTGCACGTGTGTGCGTGTGCATGCCTGTGTGCGTGCATGTGCATGCGTGTGCATGTGCGTGTGTGTGTGCATGTGTATGCGTGTGTGCATATACAGTACATTATGAGTAACTCTGCTGCACTCTGTCCTCTAGCTGGATAAAGCGCTGGCCTGGTATCTGGATTAGGCAACCTGGGGTCTTTGATCACACGGCCCAGATGGATACTGAGAGGAGCCAGGGCTTTATTCTAATTCCATTGATCTGTGGTGAGCCGTCCGGACTAAGGTACATGAGACCAGAAGAACCACCTGGCCAGAGCACTCGCTTGCATAACAGAGGTGGGGGTGACATCTTTTGATATTAATTTGATCAGCATGCTGTCCTGATAAAGCCCGGCTTAACGCACCACTGTTTGTATCGCTTACAGGTCATGGGGAGTTTCTAAACATGCTGGACCGGGGGCTCTGTGGATTACCTCCTGTTCTCTTTCTCTCCCCCCCACAGGAGCCTAAAGCCTTCTCTCTCTCTCACACACCTGAGTCTCAATTAGCAAGCTAGCAAAAGCCCAGGAGTGTGAGTGTTTGTGTGTGTGTGGGGGGGGGGGGGGGGGTGAGAGTTGGTGTGTGTGTGTGTGTGTGTGTGTGTGTATGTGTGTGTGCGCGCGTGCGTGCGGTTGTGCGTGTGTGTGTGTGAATGTGCGCGTGCGGTTGTGTGTGTATGTGTGTGTGCACGTGTGCGCTTGTGTGTGTGTGTATGTGTGTGCGTGCGTGAATGTGTGCGCGTGCGTGCGTGAGCACCACAGGGAGTACATAGGGGCTGGCGTGAGAGTAGTGGATTCAGCAGGAGCAGGAGGCAGCAGGCAGGAGGCAGGCAGCCAACCAGAGTGCAGAAGTCTCCAGTGGAGAGCAGGGAGGCAGATCATTTAACGCTGCGTCTTCCTTTTGAAGCCGCCGTCCGTCTCCGGGGGAGACCGTGTGACCTTGATTGCGGGGAAGATGGCCGCCTGTGCCCCGCTGTCCGCCGCTCGCCGGGCCCGCCAGGGGACGACAGTCCTCAGGAAGCTGGCGTGGGGGCACAGAGACGGGGACAACAACAAGACCGGAGGCACTATTTTCAGCCGGGTACAAAAGGGACGCGAGGCCAAACGACGCAGGCATCGACGTCGGCCATTTGTAAGAAGAGAAAAGACGAAAGAAAAGGAAAGGGGAAGAAAAGACAGAAAATAAAAAAGGGTTCTGCAGCCCCTGTCATGTCTGTGCGAGGGTGACGCAGCTGGAAGCAGAGGGTTTGAAAAAGCCTGAAAAGTGCCATCATGTGTGTCGAGAAATCTTTAAAAGCCTTTGAAAATAGCACGAATATTTCAGACACCGCACCCACCCCACTAAGTGCCACCGGCAGCGATGAGACTGTTTTTTTTTTTACAGACCGTTTTAAAACGGAACCTCCAGAGGCCATGGCTGCTGTGGTAGAACGTAACACGCAGCAGCACCCTACGCCACACCCTACCACCATGTCAAAAACAGGAGGGATGAGAGAGAGATGAGGAGGAGGGGAGGAGGGAGGGAGGGAGGGAGGGAGGGAGGGAGGAGGAGACGGAGGGTGAAACACACTTAGCTCACAGTGAGTGACTGTGACCCAGAGAGTCTGTGCTGAGAGAGTTAGCGTACGTGCCAGCTAGCGTGAATGTTTCCCTCCTCCAGGACTGTTGACGTAGAGCTGCCTGGTGTGTGCTCACTGCTCCCCACTGCTGTGGGGGTCTCCAGTCCATCTGGTGCTGAAGGCCTCAGACACACACTGCTCCCAGTGGGCCCTGCGACCCCTCCCTCACTCCCCTCCCGTCCCTCCTTCTGCTGTCTCCGGGCCATGGAACTCACACTGATTCGGAACGTCACAACCCAGCATGCAGCTAGCTACCAGCTCAGTGTACCTCCATGTTGCTGAGTGCTGAGTGCTGAGTAGCAGGAAGACCAATCAAAACCAATCAGGCCCTTCACTGCATACACCATACCGTGAGCTTCTATGGTTCTATCTCCGTTTAGAATGATAAGGTTCTATCTCCGTTTAGGGTAGTTCAGAGATATTGAGAGTCAAAGTTTTTACAATCCATTATGTTTTGTGAGATGGAACCTTTGTATTTTATGAATTACTAACTCAAAAATGTCAACATTTTAAAAATAACACCACATTAATAAACACCTAATGGATCAGATTATGTAAAAAACAAAATTTTGACAAAAATGGAGATAGAACCTTATAATAACGTCACGATACACCATACACCATGTCATTAAAACAGCACAGGAAACACTAGCATTTGATGTCCACATAGCAAAGTTGTTGAACCGCCCTGTCGAGAGGGTAAGTCTATTCCTGTGTTGTTTCACCGACGTGTCACGTGGCAATAAAGAATCGTGATCAAATCCGACACACGTGATTCTGTTCTGAACGGGCTACGTACGTAGCAAGGCAAAGGACAACACTAATGAATGCTTAAGCCGAAATGTCAATCCCTAAATTAAAACAAAGGCTACTCAAAAGAAACCTTTCCTTAGTGCGGGACCGGCGACGTTATTCTGAAGTAGCAACGCCAACCTCACAAGGGGATCCGTTGTCACTGTTTCCTGTTATTGGAAGAAAGTAATTGTTTTCGACAGATTAAGGAACAAAGCAGAGTGTTGAATCTCTGGGGTGTGCCTCTCTGTTGGTCCTCAGTAATGCCGGGCCTCACCCGTCTCAAAACCAATTTATCGCTGCACGCTCAGCCAGACTGCCATGGCTTTACTGGGGCTGGTGAGGGCTGATAGATCACTACCTCTGCCTTGATGTCAGTGCGGAGAGAATGGGGTGTGTGTGTGTGTGTGTGTGTGTGTGTGTGAGAGAGAGAGAGAGAGAGAGAGAGAGAGAGAGAGAGAGCGTGTGTGTGTGTGTGTGTGTGAGAGAGAGAGAGAGAGTGTGTGTAGGTGTGTGTGTGTGTGTGTGTGTGTGTGTGTGTGAGAGAGAGAGAGAGAGAGAGAGAGAGTGTGTGTGTGTGTGTGTGTGTGTGTGTGTGTGTGTGTGTGAGAGAGAGAGTGTGTAGGTGTGTGCGTGTGTGTGTGTGTGTGTGAGAGAGAGTGTGTAGGTGTATGTGTGTGTGCGTGTGAGAGAGAGAGTGTGTAGGTGTGTGTGTGTGTGTGTGTGTGTGAGAGAGAGAGTAGGTGTGTGTGTGTGTGTGTGTGTGTGCGTGTGCGTGTGTGTGTGTGTGTGTGTGTGTGTGTGCGTGCGGGCGTGCGTGTGTGCGTGTGTGTGTGTGTGTATGTGTGTGCGGGCGTGCGTGCGTGCGTGTGCGTGCGCGTATGGCAGGTGTGCAGCCGCAGTACGTGTCTCCTGTCTTTTATCTCACAACAGCTTCCTCTGACTCTATGAGTCTGTCTGCAGGTGGGCGTGCGCTGTCACCTGGGAGTCCAGGGACATCACAGGGAGAGAGAGAGCAGAGGAGAGAGAGAGCAGAGGGAGAGAGAGAGCAGAGGGAGGTAGAGAGGATCACACAGGTGTGGAAGGAGTAGAAGGGATCAGTAAGGAGTGGGAGGGAGACGAGGGGAGAGGGGGTAGAGGGGGTAGGGGGGAAGGAGGAGAGGAGGGGTAGAGAGGATCAGTAAGGGGTGGGAAGGAAACGAAGGGAGAGGGGAGAGGGGGTAGAGGGGGTAGAGGGGGTAGAGGGGGAGAGGGGGTAGAGGGGGTAGGTGGGAAGGAGACGAGGGGAGAGGGGGTAGAGGGGGTAGGTGGGAAGGAGACGAGGGAAGAGGGGGTAGAGGGGGTAGAGGGGGAGAGGGGGAGAGGGGGTAGGTGGGAAGGAGACGAGGGGAGAGGGGGTAGAGGGGGTAGAGGGGGAAGGAGACGAGGGAAGAGGAGGGGTAGAGAGGATCAGTAAGGGGTGGGAAGGAAACAAGGGGAGAGGGGGTAGAGAGGATCAGTAAGGGGTGGGAAGGAGAAGAGGGGAGAGGGGGTAGGTGGGAAGGAGGAGAGGGGGGGTAGAGACAATCATTAAGGGGTGGGAAGGAGAAGAGGGGGGGTAGAGAGGATCACAAAGGTGTGGGAAAAAGAAGAGAAGGGGGTAGAAAGGAGCAGTGGCAAGGAAAGTGGAAGAGGCTTTTTCTATCTGGTTGTGCCACGTCAAGTCTTCTGAATTTAACTGAGAGGACTTCTTCTTTTCAGCGAGACCAGAGTGAGTGAGGAGTGTGGGAAGACTAAGTTAAGGGTTGCAGGCTTTGGTTAAGCTAGCACCCGATGATCCCCCCTCATAGTCTAAACGCACATGCGCGCACACACACACACACACACACACACACACACACACACACACACACACTGTACTGCTGTCAATTACATTTATTATGTCTGTATGTCTGTATTTTGTATGTTCAGGACCGCAGAGGTACATCCGTGTGCTTCTAATGGGGATCCTTAAATCAAATCAAATCAAATCACACTCACACACACACACACAGTGAGAGAGAGAGAGAGAGAGAGAGAGA
>NC_137677.1:6015573-6095259 GCF_963989245.1 Nansenia antarctica | reverse complement strand
TCTAAATGTGACAGCCGGATGACAGACAGGGACGGAGATGGGATTGAGTTATGGAAAAGGGGGAACGGGAGGGAGGTGCCTCTGCCTCTGCCGAACTGCACAGGAATGAGATGAGGTCTCTAGAGGGCACTCGGCCCGGAGAAACAGAAACAGAGAGACGGCAGTGTCCTCATACGGCACTCCCTGTGCTAGCCTCAGTCCCTGTGCTAGCCTCACTCCCTGTGTTAGCCGTAGCCTCAATCTCTGTGCTAGCCTCACTCCCTGTGCTAGCCGTAGCCTCACTCCCTGTGTTAGCCTCACTCCCTGTGCTAGCCGTAGCCTCACTCCCTGTGCTAGCCGTAGCCTCACTCCCTGTGCTAGCCTCACTCCCTGTGCTAGCCTCACTCCCTGTGCTAGCCTCACTCCCTGTGCTAGCCTCACTCCCTGTGTTAGCCGTAGCCTCACTCCCTGTGTTAGCCTCACTCCCTGTGCTAGCCGTAGCCTCACTCCCTGTGCTAGCCGTAGCCTCACTCCCTGTGTTAGCCGTAGCCTCACTCCCTGTGTTAGCCTCACTCCCTGTGCTAGCCTCACTCCCCGTGTTAGCCGTAGCCTCACTCCCTGTGTTAGCCTCACTCCCTGTGCTAGCCTCACTCCCTGTGTTAGCCTCACTCCCTGTGCTAGCCTCACTCCCTGTGCTAGCCTCACTCCCTGTGCTAGCCTCACTCCCTGTGTTAGCCGTAGCCTCACTCCCTGTGTTAGCCTCACTCCCTGTGCTAGCCGTAGCCTCACTCCGCTGTGCTAGCCGTAGCCTCACTCCAGGCTTGGCCAGAGTCCCGAGCCCCGCCTCGGCACCAGCTGCAAGTCCCCGAAACCAAACCAAACTCCAGCTTTCTTCCCAGTCCTAGCCTCTCAGTCTCAGCCCCAGATGTCCCCAGTGTAAACCCCGGCACCACCACCACCTCCTCTGGGCTCGGGTGTCTTGAAGAGACAGAGCTGCAGCTCTTCTGTCACCCACTGATATGCTGGCTACAGAGCCTGCCTGGCTACAGAGCCTGCCTGGCTACAGAGCCCGCCTGGCTACAGAGCCCGCCTGGCTACAGAGCTGCCCGCCAGGGCAAACAACAGCAGTAGCAGCAGCAGAACCTCTGAGCCCTGGCACGGCAATAAACACGCACGGAGGCACACACACGCACACGCAGCCATACAGCAGAGGATCTAGTCTGCAGCATCACCTCCTCAACTGTGACAGCACTTACGCCCCCCGCCCCCCCCCACACACCCCCCTCTCTCTTTCTCTCTCTCTCTCTGAGTCAGATGTACATGTACAGTACCCATAACAGACAGGCCTGTTTGAGTTACGAGCCCAGGGTGCCACAACTCTGCTAGGACCAAAGACAACACGGAAGAGAAAAGGGGCGAGTGCAGAGAAAGTGCATCCACATCAAGTCAGCAGGCCTGTGATGAATGTGACAGGGGGAGGCGGAGAGGAGGTGTTCACACTCCGCCCGCTCGCTGTTACTGATCACAATTTACAACGTCGTTCATCCAGCTTTGTGGGTGAGGGTGTGGATGCGGGTGTGGGAGTGGGTGTGGATGCGGGTGCGGGTGTGGGTGTGGGTGTGGATGAGGGTGTGGATGAGGGTGTGGATGAGGGTGTGGGTGTGGGTGGGTGGGTGTGGGTGTGGGAGTGGGTGTGGGAGTGGGTGTGGGTGTGGGTGTGGGTGTGGGTGTGGGAGGGGTGTGGGTGTGGGTGTGGGTGTGAGGGTGGGTGTGGGTGTGGGTGTGAGGGTGGGTGTGGGTGGGTGTGGGTGTGGGTGGGTGTGGGAGTGGGTGTGGGTGTGAGGGTGGGTGTGGGTGTGGGTGTGGGTGTGGGTGGGTGTGGGAGTGGGTGTGGGTGTGGGTGTGGGTGTGGGTGTGGGTGGGTGTAGGAGTGGGTGTGGGTGTGGGTGTGGGTGGGTGTAGGAGTGGGTGTGGGTGTGGGTGTGGGTGGGTGTAGGAGTGGGTGTGGGTGTGGGTGTGGGTGTGGGTGTGGGTGGGTGTAGGAGTGGGTGTGGGTGTGGGTGTGGGTGGGTGTAGGAGTGGGTGTGGGTGTGGGTGTGGGTGGGTGTGGGTGTGGGTGTGGGTGTGGGAGTGGGTGTGGGAGTGGGTGTGGTACTGGTATTGGGTCTGGGGTCCCGATTTGGGACTGGGACTGGGACTGGGTCTGATTCTGGGCCGTTTCCAACCTCACGTATCGTATTTGACCCACTGCGCAGGGGCACTCCACTCGTACTACTGCCTCACACCCAGGCTCTGACAGACAGTGACGCTGATCTAGTAGCAGAGAGAACGTACATCTATGCCCACAGGTATACAGAGCCAGACTGTGATCTGATGAGAGAGACTATCCTCCCAACACCCCAATCCCCACAGCAATAACCTCAGTGCCTAGCGTCTAGTCTAGCTCTGCTTTTAGCTCTCACAAACACAATTCTATTCTACTCTATATTCCGTAACGAACCATGACAAGCATAGAGATAGATTACAAGGAGAAGATCCGAAGGTTAGAGAGGAAGGATGGGTCGCCAGCAGCGAAAACAACCAAACAGAAAAAGAGTATTCCTCCTATTCGTAGGGTTTAACATGTTTCCCTGCCAAACCGTCGAGGGAAAACATGCTTAATGGTACATAATCCATTTACAGCAGAGTGCTCATGCTATGTGGGCCAGGCACGATGCGGGATGGCATAATCATAGATGAACAACACAGATTCTGTTCCAAGATCCTGAAGCGGGGTATGAGGGAAATGGTGAAAAGTGAGTGTTTGTGTGTGTGTGCGTGCATGCATGCGTATTTGTGTGTGTGTGTGTGTGTTTGTGTGTGTGTTTGTGTGTGTGTGTGTGTGTGTGTGTTTGTGTGTGTGTGTGTGTGTGTGTGCGTGTGTGTGTGTGTTGAGGGGGGCAGGAGGGGGGTGGGGGGGGGTTGGCTTTGTATCAATGTATCTCCCTCTCTGCTCTGCCTCTAAGCTCCTGTTTAACCTCTAAGTGGCCTGTCTGTCTCCGTTCCATAGACGCAGAGGGGGGTTGGCAGGAGGCTCTCTCTCTCTCTCCCATCCTTCCCTTTCGCAGCAACCTCACACGGCGCATGGGGGGCAGCTTGGCTAGTCCTGGGGCCAGGGGGAGGTAGAGAGCAGGGTGGGGTTGAGATACAGCGTTTTTGGTATGCCCATTACTGCAGGGGACTGAGATCAAGAGAGACGGTGGTCTGACAGTCATGAGCATGCGCACACACACACACACACACACACACATTTTAAATGCTTTATTTATGTCCACACACACATGTATACTATCTAAAGGACATAAATACTATCAGTGCATTTTGACATTATGAAAACAGTCATACACACACACACACACTTCATCATCTGATATGCACAAATCATCCATTCCCCTTATGCATCCTGACAGGCCAGCATGCCACTCTGATGAATTAAGTAATTGGATAAATGGAGGATATCCTTATTAGCTGTTAAGGCAGGGGGGGAGTTTCCAGTGGGGCACTGTTTGTCTGTGTGTGTGTGTGTGTGTGTGTGTGTGTGTGTGTGTGTGTGCGTGCGTGTGTGTGTGTGTGTGTGCATGTGCGTGTGTGCATGTGCGTGCGTGTGTGTGCGTGTGTGTGCGTGTACATGTGCGCGTGTGTGTGCGTGCGTGCGTGTGTGTGTGTGTGTGTGTGTGTGTGCTTGCGTGTGGCCGTGTGCGTGGCCGTGTGTGTGTGTGTGTGTGTGCGTGTGCACGTGTGTGTGCGTGTGCATGCCTGTGTGCGTGCGTGCGTGTGCATGCGTGTGCATGTGCGTGTGTGTGTGCATGTGTATGCGTGTGTGCATATACAGTGTATTATGAGTAACTCTGCTCCCCTCTGTCCTCTAGCTGGATAAAGCGCTGGCCTGGTATCTGGATTAGGCAACCTGGGGTCTTTGATCACACGGCCCAGATGGATACTGAGAGGAGCCAGGGCTTTATTCTAATTCCATTGATCTGTGAGCCGTCCGGACTAAGGTACATGAGACCCAGAACCACCTGGCCAGAGCACTCGCTTGCATAACAGAGGTGGGGGTGACATCTTTTGATATTAATTTGATCAGCATGCTGTCCTGATAAAGCCCGGCTTAACGCACCACTGTTTGTATCGCTTACAGGTCATGGGGAGTTTCTAAACATGCTGGACTGGGGGCTCTGTGGATGACCTCCTGTTCTCTTTCTCTCCCCCCCACAGGAGCCTAAAGCCTTCTCTCTCTCTCACACACCTGAGTCTCAATTAGCAAGCTAGCAAAGCCCAGGAGCGTGAGTGTGAGTGTTTGTGTGTGTGTGTGTGGGGGGGGGGGGGTGAGAGTTGGTGTGTGTGGGGGGGTGGGGGTGAGAGTTGGTGTGTGTGTGTGTGTGTGTGTGTGTGTGTGTGTGTGTGCGTGCGGTTGTGCGTGTGTGTGTGAATGTGCGCGTGCGGTTGTGTGTGTGTGTGTGTGTGTGTGTGTGTGTGAATGTGCGCGTGCGGTTGTGTGTGTATGTGTGTGTGCACGTGTGCGGTTGTGTGTGTGTGTGTGTGTATATGTGTGTGTGAATGTGTGCGCGTGCGTGCGTGCGTGAGCACCACAGGGAGTACATAGGGGCTGGCGTGAGAGTAGTGGATTCAGCAGGAGCAGGAGGCAGCAGGCAGGAGGCAGGCAGCCAATCAGAGTGCAGAAGTCTCCAGTGGCAGGGAGGCAGATCATTTAACGCTGCGTCTTCCTTTTGAAGCCACCGTCCGTCTCCGGGGGAGACCGTGTGACCTTGATTGCGGGGGAAGATGGCCGCCTGTGTGCCCGCTGTCCGCTGCTCGCCGCTCGCCGGGCCCGCCTGGGGACGACAGTCCTCAGGAAGCTGGCGTGGGGGCACAGAGACGGGGACAACGACAAGACCGGAGGCTCTATTTTCAGCCGGGTACAAAAGGGACGTGAGGCCAAACGACGCAGGCATCGACGTCGGCCATTTGTAAGAAGAGAAAAGACGAAAGAAAAGGAAAGGAGAAGAAAAGACAGAAAAGAAAAAAGGGTTCTGCAGCCCCTGTCATGTCTGTGCGAGGGTGACGCAGCTGGAAGCAGAGGGTTTGAAAAAGCCTGAAAAGTGCCATCATGTGTGTCGAGAAATCTTTAAAAGCCTTTGAAAATAGCACAGATATTTCAGACGCCGCACCCACCCACTAAGTGCCACCGGCAGCGATGAGACTGTTTTTGTTTTTACTGACCGTTTTAAAACGGAACCTCCAGAGGCCATGGCTGCTGTGGTAGAAAGTAACACGCAGCAGCACCCTACGCCACACCCTACCACCATGTCAAAAACAGGAGGGATGGAGAGATGAGGAGGAGGGGAGGAGGGAGGGAGGGAGGGAGGGAGGGAGGGAGGGAGGGAAGAGGAGGAGACGGAGGGTGAAACACACTTAGCTCACAGTGAGTGACTGTGACCCAGAGAGTCTGTGCTCACTGCTAGCGTGAATGTTTCCCTCCTCCAGGACTGTTGACGTAGAGCTGCCTGGTGTGTGCTCACTGCTCCACACTGCTGTGGGGGTCTCCAGTCCATCTGGTGCTGAAGGCCTCAGACACACACTGCTCCCAGTGGGCCCTGCGACCCCTCCCTCACTCCCCTCCCGTCCCTCCTTCTGCTGTCTCCGGGCCATGGAACTCACACTGATTCGGAACGTCACAACCCAGCATGCAGCTAGCTACCAGCTCAGTGTACCTCCATGTTGCTGAGTGCTGAGTGCTGAGTAGCAGGAAGACCAATCAAAACCAATCAGGCCCTTCACTGCATACACCATACCGTGAGCTTCTATGGTTCTATCTCCGTTTAGGGTAGTTCAGAGATATTGAGCGTCAACGTTTTTACATTCCATTATGTTTTGTGAGATGGAACCTTTGTATTTTATGAATTACTAACTAAAAAATGTCAACATTTTAAAAATAACACCACACAGGCATTAATAAACACCTAATGGATCAGATTATGTAAAAAACTAAATTTTGACAAAACCTTATAATAACGTCACGATACACCATACACCATGTCATTAAAACAGCACAGGAAACACTAGCATTTGATGTCCACATAGCAAAGTTGTTGAACCGCCCTCTCGAGAGGGTAAGTCTATTCCTGTGTTGTTTCACCGACGTGTCACGTGGCAATAAAGAATCGTGATCAAATCCGACACACGTGATTCTGTTCTGAACGGGCTACGTACGTAGCAAGGCAAAGGACAACACTAATGAAGGCTTAAGCCGAAATGTCAATCCCTAAATTAAAACAAAGGCCACTCAAAAGAAACCTTTCCTTAGTGCGGGACCGGCGACGTTATTCTGAAGTAGCAACGCCAACCTCACAAGGGGATCCGTTGTCACTGTTTCCTGTTAATGGAAGAAAGTAATTGTTTTCGACAGATTAAGGAACAAAGCAGAGTGTTGAATCTCTGGGGTGTGCCTCTCTGTTGGTCCTCAGTAATGCCGGGCCTCACCCGTCTCAAAACCAATTTATCGCTGCACGCTCAGCCAGACTGCCATGGCTTTACTGGGGCTGGTGAGGGCTGATAGATCACTACCTCTGCCTTGATGTCAGTGCGGAGAGAATGGAGTGTGTGTGTGTGTGTGTGTGTGTGTGAGAGAGAGAGAGAGAGAGAGAGAGAGAGAGAGAGAGAGAGAGAGAGAGAGAGAGAGAGAGAGAGAGAGAGAGAGAGAGAGAGAGAGAGAGAGAGCGTGTGTAGATGTGTGTGTGTGTGAGAGAGAGAGAGAGAGAGAGAGAGAGTGTGTGTAGGTGTGTGTGTGTGTGTGTGTGAGAGAGAGAGAGTGTGTGTGTGTGTGTGTGTGTGTGTGTGTGTGTGTGTGAGAGAGAGAGTGTGTAGGTGTGTGCGTGTGTGTGTGTGTGTGTGTGAGAGAGATAGTGTGTAGGTGTATGTGTGTGTGCGTGTGAGAGAGAGAGTGTGTAGGTGTGTGTGTGTGTGTGTGAGAGAGAGAGAGAGTAGGTGTGTGTGTGTGTGTGTGTGCGTGCGGGCGTGCGTGTGTGTGTGTGTGTGTGTATGTGTGTGCGGGCGTGCGTGTGCGTGCGCGTATGGCAGGTGTGCAGCCGCAGTACGTGTCTCCTGTCTTTTATCTCACAACAGCTTCCTCTGACTCTATGAGTCTGTCTGCAGGTGGGCGTGCGCTGTCACCTGGGAGTCCAGGGACATCACAGGGAGAGAGAGAGCAGAGGGAGAGAGAGAGCAGAGGGAGAGAGAGAGCAGAGGGAGAGAGAGAGCAGAGGGAGGTAGAGAGGATCACACAGGTGTGGAAGGAGTAGAAGGGATCAGTAAGGAGTGGGAGAGGGGGTAGAGGGGGTAGGGGGGAAGGAGGAGAGGAGGGGTAGAGAGGATCAGTAAGGGGTGGGAAGGAAACGAAGGGAGAGGGGAGAGGGGGTAGAGGGGGAGAGGGGGTAGAGGGGGTAGGTGGGAAGGAGAAGAGGGGAGAGGGGGTAGGTGGGAAGGAGACGAGGGGAGAGGGGGTAGGGGGGAAGGAGGAGAGGAGGGGTAGAGAGGATCAGTAAGGGGTGGGAAGGAAACGAAGGGAGAGGGGAGAGGGGGTAGAAGGGGGTAGAGGGGGTAGGTGGGAAGGAGACGAGGGGAGAGGGGGTAGAGGGGGGTAGGTGGGAAGGAGACGAAGGGAGAGGGGAGAGGGGGTAGAGGGGGTAGAGGGGGTAGGTGGGAAGGAGACAAGGGGAGAGGGGGTAGAGGGGGAAGGAGACGAGGGGAGAGGGGGTAGAGGGGGTAGGTGGAGAGGAGAAGAGGAGGGGTAGAGAGGATCAGTAAGGGGAGAGGGGGGTAGAGAGGATCAGTAAGGGGTGGGAAGGAGAAGAGGGGAGAGGGGGTAGAGGGGGTAGGTGGGGAGGAGAAGAGGGGGGGTAGAGAGGATCAGTAAGGGGTGGGAAGGAGATGAGGGGGAGAGGGTGTAGAGGGGGTAGAGAGGATCAGTAAGGGGTGGGAAGGAGAAGAGGGGAGAGGGGGTAGAGGGGGTAGGTAGGAAGGAGGAGAGGAGGGGTAGAGAGGATCACAAAGGTGTGGGAAAAAGAAGAGAAGGGGGTAGAAAGGAGCAGTGGCAAGGAAAGTGGAAGAGGCTTTTTCTATCTTCACTTTTTACAAAGACGTGTGCAGAATGAGAGCTGGTTGTGCCACGTCAAGTCTTCTGAATTTAACTGAGAGGACCTCTTCTTTTCAGCGAGACCAGAGTGAGTGAGGAGTGTGGGAAGACTAAGTTAAGGGTTGCAGGCTTTGGTTAAGCTAGCACCCGATGATCCCCCCTCATAGTCTAAACGCACATGCGCGCGCACACACACACACACACACACACACACACACACACACACACACACACACACTGTACTGCTGTCAATTACATTTATTATGTCTGTATGTCTGTATTTTGTATGTTCAGGACCGCAGAGGTACATCCGTGTGCTTCTAATGGGGATCCTTAAATCAAATCAAATCAAATCACACACACACACACACACACACAGAGAGAGAGACAGAGAGAGAGAGAGTAACTTACCACCATCTTGTTGAGGGAGACCCAGCAGTCGGCCGGAAAGTCCTGCAGCATGGGAACCAGGAACTGCAGACAGCCGTCCCAGTGACACAGCAGCAGCATCATACCAATCAGGTTGAAGATGCGCATCACCGCACTGGCCAGGTCATAGGTCATATGGAAGATCTGTCAGCCAATCACACAGAGGTGGAGAGAGGACAGCAGTCAGCAGCGGTACTCGACATACACCCAAACATCTGAGGACTCATCTGCATAGCGTCAACGGACCTCCATGTGAACAAAGCCAAGGAGTACCTATTCTAGAACCATCCGTACCGGCTAATGTGGTACATCTGGAACTAATGGATCCAGCTTTTGAGAACTTTGAAAAGGGAGGGGAAAAAAATCTTCCGGTGGGGAGTGTCTTCTATAGATAGAGACACTTTGAGTTTGAGCAGGTGGGTGGGTGGCTCAGAATGGATATTGCCACATTATCATTGCCACAGATCTCGCTAGCTAATGCAGACAGCTCTCGTCGGCAAGCCTCTAGAAATGAGCGAGTCGTCGTTTCGTGTCGGGGGAAGATGTTGACGATAGATACGAGGTAATGACAGACAGGCATTCATTAACGATGAATTGAGAATCAAGGACCCCAATTGAAATAAGCCAGTGGCTTTCTTGGGTTTTTATCCTGTTAGTTGACCTTGTATGTAATATGTACTTTCATGTACCTACTTCTGCAAATCTTCTAATAAAGTTTTCAATCAATCAAAAAAGGCGGATTTCCTGCCACAATCTCTCCTCCCCGTACGCCTACTCAGTTTGAAGACAATAAGCCGCCGCACGGCATTCTGGGAACACACGGTACGCACTTCTCTAGTTCTCATCATATTGTGAAGTCATATCAGGTTAGGTATCATTCAGTCAATTTTAATGTTGATTTACCCCCCAAAAAAACACTGTTCCTTTGGATGTTTCACACGCCTGGCTAAATGAAGCTCACTAGATCACTTCAACTGCAGCACACCACTAATTGCCTGTACTCATTAGACTCACTAATAGCTTTGATGAGAGGAACACGATCGTGACCGAAAAAACCTACGATGTCACGCCCTCGATCAATCAATCAAATGTGAGGTGACAGCTCCTCGTTCCCCTTCCTCCCCTCCCTCCCCTTCCTCCCACCCCTCCCCTCCCTCCCCTCCCTCCCCTGCCTCCCCTCCCTCCCCTCCCCTCCCTCCCCTTCCTCCCCTCCCTCCCCTTCCTCCCCTCCCTCCCCTTCCTCCCTCCCACCCCTCCCTCCCCTCCCTCCCCCTCCCTCCCCTCCCTCCGTCCCGATATCCGTCCTCGTATACTATTTAGTTTGAAGTGATGAATTGGTCATGCAGACGAGGTAGGTAGGGTGCTGATAGGTGTATTGGGACACTGTCTAGGGCTATTCTGAGCAGGATTCCCCTCAGGTGAGTGTTTGTTCAGAACAAGAACACATGACTCATGAGTAATAGTCCCTCTCGGAGTGGTCCCAGCCTCGTAAACACTCTCCTCGCTGTCGGTTTGCCTGGCTTCTGTCCAGGTCCTGTCTCTCTCTGTGTGTGTGCGCGTGTGTGCGTGCGTGCGTGCGCGTGTCGCAAAAGCAGGGCCCGTGCGGTCCCCCAATTACACCAAAAACAAAGGCTGCCCCACCTGAGAAGAGAAGCGGCCTACATAGCATATAGGACAGAAAACGTGCCCCTACGAAGGCAACCAAGAGAGAGAGGCCTCAGTTAGTTGTTTACTGAGCAGGGCTCCATCTGATGATGAATTGAGGTGATTCAGTCACCCCGCAAGACCTCACACCCCAACGGGTTTAAAGCTCCAACGAATACAACATGAATACCTCTGACATTAATACCTCGTACCTCTGACATTATACCTCGTGGAATATCCACGGTGGAAAAAAAAAGCTGTCTTCAGCAGTGCCCGCGTTTCTGTTCAGTTTGGTCCCAATGACCCCTTGTATTGATCATGGTGTGGTGTTCTTTTCACACTGCGCCGTCGGGTGTGTATCTGTTTGAGGACATTTACCAGCAGCTTACATATCCTAACACACTGGCTTGTCAGAGGTCGTAGGTCATTTGCGTGCCCTCGAGGCACTGAGCCGACGGAACCTTTGCCATCTCTCCCGCCAATTACGTCGATTAACTCCTACACCCAGCCTCTGCTCTGAGTCACCGTATCACTTCCCTCATCATCCCTCCTCTCTCCATCCCTCCCCTCTCCATCTCTCCTCTCTCCATCTCTCCTCTCTCCATCTCTCCCCTCTCCAACCCTCTCTCCATCCCTCCTCTCTCCATCTCTCCCCTCTCCAACCCTCTCTCCGTCCCTCTCCTCTCCATCCCTCCTCTCTCTATTCCTCCCCTCTCCAACCCTCCCCCCAAAATTGGTCTCCATCCCTCCCCCCAGCCCCCACTCCCTCCCTATCCACCTCCCCCTGCAATGACTCGGCTATCAGCCTCAAAGTAGGAGGAGGAGGAGGAGGAGGAGAAGTAGGGGGAGGAGGAGGAGGAGGAGGAGGAGGGGTAGGAGGAGGAGGAGGAGGAGGAGGAGGGGGAGGAGGAGGAGGAGGAGGAGGAGGAGGTGTTGGAAAAAACACTCAGAGGCCTCGCCCTCTGATTAGGATCCAATCAGGTCATGATAAACAGTCCATGACTAACGTTCCTCCCGACATCAGAATGGGGGGGCTGTGGCGCAGGAGGTAGAGCCGCTGTCTAATGATCGCAAGGTTGGCAGATCGGCGGTTTGAGCCCTGGCTGGCCACATGTCGAAGTGTCCTTGGGCAAGACACTGAACGCCATATTGCTCCCAGCGAGCGGGCCGGCGCCTTGCATGGTAGCTTGCCGCCATTGGTGTGTGAATGTGTGTGTGAATGGGTGAATGAGAGGCCGTTGTAAAGCGCTTTGGATAAAGGCGCTCTATAAGTCAGTCCATTTACCATTTACCAGAATGGCGCCAGGGCATGTGTCAGGCACAGGGCCATGTCATCACATCCATGGGACGAGAAGCTAGAAACTAGAAGCTCGAACCTGAACAACACACAGGCAGTGGAACGTTATGTCCCCCTCCTTCATCTCAGCAAACACGTCTCTCTCCACAACACGGATATACCGTAGGCCTATAGCAAAGATATCCCCCCCCAAAAAAACGAGATTCTAATTTGTTTCCAATTAGATTAATTTAGTCCTTTATAAGCTCTGATTAAATTATGAGTAAATTATGTTGTGTATGCTGAGGGAGGAAATGACAGCATGCTAAATGACAGACCTCCTGCGCCCACCAGCGCAGACACAATTATAGAGGGGTTACAGGTACTGACTGCCTGCTGCCTCGCTCTCTCTCTCTCTCTCTCTCTCTCTCTCTCTCTCTCTCTCTCTCTCTCTCTCTGTCTCTCTCTGTCTCTCTCTCTCTCTCTCTCTCTCTCTCCAGCTTCTAGCTCGTGAAAAAAAGCAACATCCACTCAGAGCCCAAACGTGACAGGTCCGATGGAGAGGGTTGATACCGCGTCCCCCTTTGTGAAGGAAATTACCCTGGCTCTTCCCAGCAAGCCTGAGTTAAAGGAGGCGGAACCTGCTGGAACACACACAGCTATATAAGCCAAGCTCAGGTCAGCCACACAGCTGACAGGGTGGGTCTGGGTCAGGACAGAGGAGCTACTGTCTGACATAAACAGGCTGGCTCCTTCTAGATATATATACTCAGAACGCCAGTATGGTCTGCACAAGTCTGAAGGATAGCATTGACGCTGTGCTGGACAGATGACATTGATTTTGGATAGAGTACTATTTTTCTAACAGTGGGGCATAGTAATGAAAGATAGAAAAGATACATTTCATTAGAATCTTTGAACTGTAAATAGACAGTATTGTGCAGATGTATCGGCCAGATGACTGTATCCTTACTAACGATGTTTCAATCATTATCATGGTACATCATCCACAGGACATGAACTCACCACCCTGTCAAAGCATTCCAGAACACTCCACACACCACGTAAAGTGTTCTATCTGGTGTTTTACCTAGCAACAGTACTTTGATTGGCTACAAAATGAAGCATCCCAATTGATGCATTTTCGGTGAATAAAGTCACTCTTGGCACTCGAGAATGTTGACAATTATTTGGGAGACTTTATTCACCCTCGGGCACTCGACGAGTTAAGACGAGACTCGTTAAGATACGATTAGGATGACGACGTGGCGATGAATATTGCAGTCGTGTCCTTTCTGTTGTTCAGCTCCAGCGAGTTGGCTTGTCTCGTGTCTCCTGTCTGAGGTGAGCCCTGTGCACTGAGCACTGATCCCAGAGCAGCTGCCGCCGGTCCAGCCGAGCACCCGTAGAGGAACGGGTTGGTTGCATAAGTTTGATTCAATAATTAGGGGTCGAGACTAGCTCCAATTACCACTCTGTAATCAAGGAAATAACGGCTCCATTCCATTTAGTGGAGAACACACACTAACTACTGAGTCATCAGACTTGGTTGGTTCACCCTAGGGCCAAACATGGAATATCTTAGCTAGCGCACAAGGGGGTACCCAGAATCTCCTACTGTGCTGGTTTACTGTAATAGAATAGAATAAAATAGAATATTTATTAGATTTTGGGGAAGCTTATACAGTAGATGGAAGGTGTATGCGTATGTGGCATATACAGTATGTGTCACCGACTAGAGGCTGCAGCTCTGTACTCAATTAAATGGTAGATGGTAGCTAAATGGTAAATGGACTGCACTTATATATCGCCTTTATCCAAAGCGCTTTACGACGGCCTCTCATTCACCCATTCACACACACATTCACACATCAATGGCGGCAAGCTGCCATGCGAGGCGCCGGCCCCGCTCACTGGGAGCAATTTGGGGTTCAGTGTCTTGCCCAAGGACACTTCGACATGTGGCCAGCCGGGGCTGGAACCGCCGGTCTGACGACCTTGCGATCATTAGACGGCGGCTCTACCTCCTGCGCCGCAGCCGCCCAATTAGACAGTTTTACCGTCCACATCTCATTAACATTCAGATCCGTATCAGAGATACAGGACGCTCAATAAACATCTGATCGAATAGGACGTTTGGTTTTGATCTATGGGGCACGAAATATAGAAATATCGCAGAAGAGAGAGAGTGCTTCGCCACACTGGTTGTGTCTAGACACTGCTGATGATCACTGGGACTCATTAGATGCCCGAATCCACGTCTAGAGGATGCTTTCCTGTCTGTTCATTCCTTTGTATAACTCCTGTCTTTCTCGCTGTCACTATGTAGCAAAGAAGATAGTATTTCTCTACCCCAGTGGCAAATTCAGCATGAGATTAGGTTGTGAAGCAGTGGATGAAATGATAAGATCATTTCCTGGCTCAGCCTAACCTTACACTCACCCTCCCAGGGTAACTGGTCCCTTTCTTACCTCATCTGCTCTTTTATCTCCCCCCCTCTTCCTCCACCCTACCGCCCCCCCCCCCCCCCCCCTCCTCCAGTCTCTCCCCTCCAGTCTCCCCCCTCCAGCCTCCCCCCCTCCCTATCCACCCGCCTCCGTATCTCAGCAGCCAGCTTCACACATCCAGTCACATCAGGGTCAAACTAATCACTCTGACTGCACGCTATGGCCCAATGTTGTGATGACGAGGCTGACCAACACACACTCACACACACACACACACACACACATCAACACTCACACACAATCACACACACCAACAGACACACTAGTGAGGCACAGGTCAGCTCAAGATCGGTTTGTATTTAGGAATACAGAATAACAGTGAGATCGGGTGGTCAGGTTCGGGTTAAAGTATATGAGCTTATAAAATGTAAATGTTCTGGATTTGTATTTTGTTTCCTACTTTATAGGCTTAGTTAGTTAGCCTATTCTTTTCTCCTAAAGTTAAAATAGAAGATAATATTCTATGTATTCAGATTTTCATTCCGCTTGTTTTCACCACGGACCCTCTAACCTACTTTTCTGCTAATTGGCATCCATTTTGGATGTTTCTAAATATTTGGGGTGGGTTCAAGCCGGGTTCAACACACTCACAATGACGGCAGAGCCACGTGCAACAGCATCAACACCCAAGAACCACGTGCAACAGCATCGACACCCAGCTGATGTACATCACATCCTCACAGATGCTGGGGGGCTACAGTGTGTGGGGGGAGGCGACTGTGGCACAGGAGTTAGAGCCGCCGTCTAATGATCGCAAGGTTGGCAGATTGGCGGTTCGAGCCCCGGCTGGCCACATGTCGAAGTGTACTTGGGCAAGACACTGAACCCTAAATTGCTCCCTTGCATGGCAGCTTGCCGCCATTGGTGTGTGAATGGGTGAATGAGAGGCCGTTGTTAAGCACTTTGGATAAAAGGCTATATATAAGTGCAGTCCATTTACCATTTACAGTGTTGGAGGCCTGTGTCAGACAGGGAGGCTTTGGAAAAACCCACTTGCACTGCAAAAAAACTAAACAGGATGAGTCTGCTCTTATCACACGGCCTCCCTCCTGCTACCCTCTGTTGTCAATAACGCAACTCATTCTTCTTACTGCTGTCTTAAAACCTGTGTATAGGGAGGATCTGTTACAGACCCACTTAGCCTAGCTTATCTCCTCCCCCCATTGGTCATTGGATGTTCTAATCTAGAGCCACATTGCCCACCCTACCTCCTTCTCTAATTGGTCAGTACAAGTTCTAGAGCTCGGCGTACCTCTTCCCATTGGTGGATGTATCGTAGGGACCCTCAAAGTACGGACCCCCGTACAGACCCTCGTACGGACCCTCAAACACGCGCAACAAAATCCATTTAAAAAGGAGAATGTAGAAGCCCACAGATCAATTGAAGACTCTTGAATACTGCACCAAATGTAATATCAGTAGACATCAATAAGTCTAGTTATCATGCTGTCTAATCAAGCCACGTACCTCTTCCCATTGGTGGATGTATCGTATGAGCCTGGAGAGGCGGAGCAGCCGCAGCAGACTGAGGATCTTGGTGAAGCGGACGATCCTCAGCGCCCGGGCCGTCTTGTACACCTCCGAGTCGATGCCCTTCTCCACGATCAGGAAGATATAATCCACAGGGATGGAGGACACAAAGTCCACCACGAACCAGGTCTTCAGGTACTTCATCTTGATCTTCTTGGGGTCCAGGATGATCTCGGTGTTGTCCTCGAAGACGATTCCCGTGCGGAAGTTGAGGACCAGGTCCATGAGGAAGAAGGTGTCGGAGACCACGTTGAAGATAATCCAGGGCGTGGTGGTCTCGTCCTTGAAGAAGGTGATGCCCACGGGGATGATGATGAGGTTGCCCACCATGAACATCAACATGGTGAAATCCCAGAAGAACCTGCAGTGGGAGGAAGGAGAGGGAGATCAGAGAGAGGATTAGACAGACAGACAGACAGACAGACACACACTGAGGTAGAGAGACGGAGAGACAGACACGCAGACAGACAGGCAGACAGACAGACAGGCAGGCAGGCAGGCAGGCAGGCAGACAGGCACGCAGACAGACAGACAGACACACACTGAGGTAGAGAGACGGAGAGACAGACACGCAGACAGACAGGCAGACAGACAGACAGGCAGGCAGGCAGGCAGGCAGGCACGCAGACAGACAGACAGACAGACAGACACACACTGAGGAAGAGAGACGGAGAGACAGACACGCAGACAGACAGGCAGACAGACAGACAGGAAGGCAGGCAGGCAGGCAGGCAGGCACGCAGGCACGCAGGCAGACAGACAGACAGACAGACAGGCAGGCAGGCACGCAGACAGACAAACAGGCAGGCAGGCAGGCAGGCAGGCAGGCAGGCAGGCAGGCAGGCAGGCAGGCACGCACGCAGACAGACAGGCAGGCAGGCAGGGGTCATAATCATTCTAGTCATAGTAGTGATATAACAGTAGTAATAGTAGTGGTGGTTGGAGAACTTTTAAGATATATTGCACATCGTGAATCAGTGTAAGTGGAAACAGTAAGCTATCAATGATTTCATTATGAGCCGACGTTCCTCCTTCTATCTGCTGTGCATATCACATCCCACTAAACACGCTGACGCTGCCTCATCCATCTGACAAATGTATACTCTCTGGCCCAGCTCACATAGAGCTTTTATACTGCCCATGTCCCACAACACCCTCTGTAAGACAGGGTCATACACAAACAGACACACACACACACACACTCACACACACACACACACACACTCACACACACACACACACACACACTCACACTCACACACAAAGCAGCTTATAGTGCAAACATCAGACCCTTCTGAAATCAACTATATCCCCTTCTCATTACAAGGTCATCCCAAGGACACACGGGGAGGCAAGAGAGGAGAAGGGGGGTAATATGAGAGAGTATAGAGCTGGCTCCTGAATTGATTCTAAATCCTGGCTACAAGGGCAGCACTAGGGAAACAAAAAAAAGTATCAGCATATTTGAGTTATTGTGACCACCACAACCGACAGTTATGTAAATGTTAGTTTAGGCATTCAAAGACGCGCAACCATTCCTAAAATCCATTTAAAAAGGAGAATGTAGAAGCCCACAGATCAATTGAAGACTCTTGAATACTGCACCAAAATGTAATATCAGTAGACATCAATACGTCTAGTTATAATGCTGTCTAATCAAGCCATGGTAAGAGGAGTCAGTGCTTTGGAGGACCGTCTCGGTGTGTCGCTGAGTCATGTCTTGAATGACTGGTGGTAGAGCTTCATAATCGAACATTGATGACTTGACGGTCGAGTTTCAGACGGCAAGAACACTGTAACGGTTGAAGGACCTAAATCGCTTTTAAGGTACCCAGTGCTCCCGGCGAAAGTTGATCTGCTCTGTCATATCGTGAGCTTAGAATTATAAGGTTCTATCTCCGTTTAGGGCAGTTCAGAGATATTGAGCGTCAAAGTTTTTACATTCCAATATGTTTTGTGAGATGGAACCTTTGTATTTTATGAATTACTAACTCAAAAATGTCAACATTTTCAAAATAACACCACACAGGCATTAATAAACACCTAATGGATCAGATTATGTAAAAAAACTCAATTTTGACCAAAAATGGAGATAGAACCTTATAATTCTAACGTCACGATATAGCCGATGACAGGGAGACTTAGGCTATATATGGTGAAATAGCAGAAAGAGTAAAGAAAGGCGTTGAGTTACGTTGTAAAGTGCGTTGCCTATGCGGTTCTCATGGAGGACATCTGAGGTGTCCGCTGCTGTCCATGGTGCTGAACTTGACGCACGAACGCATTCCGCAATTCCAGGAAAGCTATACGTAACTCCTCACAGTTTGGTGCAGTTAAAGTTAAGCTTAAGTTGACCAGAATCATGTCACGCTCATGGAGCATTGTAGACAGAGCTTTATATAACAGCAACAACTTTCATTTTACCGCAATATTGTGTTGGATTCCCAGAAATAGTTTTTAGCAAACAGGGATAACATAACATCCGGCTGTAGATTTCATAATACATATTACTCCAGCCAGGGCATGTTCCCGTAATCTTTGGTGATGAGGATTATGGTAGGCGTTGGAAGAAATCCAACACAATTTATTGGATTTAGGATATGGTCTAGCGCGCACTTTTATTACCAGCTGGTAAAAGTGATCTCCCTAGGTGGGGCATTGACCAAGGATAACACGTTTCCTCTGTCTTGACTTGTGAAGTATTCCGTTAGAAAGTAGACCTGGCATAAATAGCCTGGAACCTTTGGCCATTGATTTAATTGACCTTCATGACACGTGCGTAATGGTAATGAGTATAGGCCGTAACAGTCATCTTTAAAAGTTGTAATCATCGTTAAACCAACGTACGAAATGTAATGAACCTTTGAAAGAGTATTGGCGTGTTTTTTTGACTGTCTCATATTAAATCTGCATTTGCATGAACATAAATCTTGGTTTTACGCGTGATTCATTGGTTTGTTAAAGCCTGTTTACGAGTCCATGTTTGGTCATCCGTTTTACGTGCGATCCATAAATGCAGGATTTCCAAAACCAGACTTTAAAAATGTGTTAATTAACGCCGGCTTTATAAGAGCTTATGTCAAACTATGCAATAATGAGTCTGTGATGTGATATTTGCTACAGAAACTTCTATTCAACTCTTCTATTCAAAACTTCTAAGCAACCATGAACATATGAAATGATGGCACACATGCGAAAGTTATGTGTAATGAGTTAAAGTATATTCTATTATTATTGATCCCATGCATGGATCACATGATCAACTTGCGCCTAACCTTAGAGGGGCACTTGACTTGACCCATACCTGAAATCGCTGTAGGGGTGAATAATCCAATTACCCGCCGATTTGACGCGCTCTTGTTCCTTTTCCACCGCTTTCTGGCTCCCAAACATGCGCAGGGAGAACTTGTTAACTCCGGGCTGAAGCATGGAACTAAACTGCCGCTGCATGTAAGTCCGATTGTCCGGTGGGTCAACAACATCATCTGATGGCACAATCTGGTGGGGTCCATCCTCAGATTTAAAAAATGAAAAAGACCTCCTGGACCGTCGGTTCTGATGGGTTTGCCCCCCAGCGCTGCTGTGCAAAGAGGACGACGCTTTCCTACTGGCATTGGAGAAAGAAACTCTCGAGTCCTTTTTCTCAGCGGTGGTGGCTGCAGTTGTTGTGGCCCCGATAACATCGGTGGCCCCTGGCCCCTGTGTCAAAGTCAAAGACCCCGTGGAGGTGATCGAACCGTCCATATTGGATGTGAATGTGAGATCACATGCAGCAGTTGGCCTGCAGTAACAGTTCCCGTCGTCAAGTGCTAAAACTATTCCACCTGTCTGCTTCTCCTCCTGCCTAGATGTGATAGAAGACAGGCTCCCTGGTCCTGGAGTGCTCGGGCTCGGGGGGTCCCTTCTGCAAATGCAATCTCCGTTTTTGTTGCATATCACACCGGTACTCCCTTCACCTCCTGTGACACCAGAACAAGCCCACCCGGTTCCCGATGCCTCTTCTGTGGCCGAGTCCACTCCTCCAGCCCCCCTGTAGCCCCCCTGGCACGGCAGAGCAGCAGAGGTTGTGGCACCGCCTGTGAAAGAAGTGTAAGGCGGCGCGTAAGACTCAGTCTCCACGCCTTGCATGAGCCACGGATCGTTGTTGTTGGAGTTCTTGCTGTGCGCTATCGACGCTGCTGCGCCCCCTCCCGGCGTGACTTTCAGCATCTTGACACTTCGTGAGCTTAGAATGATAAGGTTCTATCTCCGTTTAGAATGATAAGGTTCTATCTCCGTTTAGAATGAGAAGGTTCTATCTCCGTTTAGAATGAGAAGGTTCTATCTCCGTTTAGAATGAGAAGGTTATATCTCCGTTTAGAATGAGAAGGTTCTATCTCCGTTTAGGGCAGTTCAGAGATATTGAGCGTCAAAGTTTTTACATTCCCATTATGTTCTGTGAGATGGAACCTTTGCATTTTATGAATTAACTAACTCAAAAATGTCAACATTTTAAAAATAACACCACACAGGCATTAATAAACACCTAATGGATCAGATTATGTAAAAAACTCAAATTTGACCAAAAATGGAGATATAACCTTATAATTCCACCAATGATTAAATGGCTCCCTCTTGTGGTGAATCTCGACAGGATGTTTAGTATGCTGATGTCATGGTGACCAAGGCTGTTTGACTTGTGAAATGAGAATGATGTTGCCTCATACAGAATGACCCTTCATTGTCTGTAGCCTTTAGGCCAGCACACACATCTTGTTGCGCAACACTTTTCTATCCGTCTTGAAAATGAGAAACTATGGAGATGATGCTTTGTGGTGCCTAAACTCTTCAGAATGACGTTTCTCCTGTTTAGCTGTTGATAACCAAACATCAAAGGTTCTTCTATACAGCTCCAGTGTCTTCTTGACTATGCCAAATGGCTGGGCTAGTGTCCATCAAAGACATTTGAAACCTTTCCAGCATGTACACAATTTGCATTTTTATCAATTTTTTAAACACACTGCAAACTTACTCACCGGACCCTTCATTACAGTGGGGAGAAGTATTTGATACACTGCTGATTTTGCAGGTTTTCCCACTTAGAAAGAATGTAGAGGTCTGTAATTTTTATCATAGGTACACTTCAACTGTGAGACGGAATCTAAAACAAAAATCCAGAAAATCACATTGTATGACTTTTAAATAATTAATTTGCATTATTGATTTAAATATTTATTCAAGGACAATAAACCAGAGTAGACATCTGTTAAAATCAAATAACTTTATTAAGATTGTGCAAGTTGGTACAGTTGACGGTGTCAAATCTACTTGTTGCTAGGCAATAATTTACACACTTCTAACAAGGTCTTTATATTCTGTAACATACTTCAGCCGTGAAATGCTTACACACCCAGTCACAATACAATGTAGGTTAATGCAACATACGGCTTCTGAGTTGTCTACAAAGTGGAGGATAGAAAAGAGACAAATGCTTCACTAATTTCAATGGCCTTACAAATCTCATTAAGATTCTATATTATGCCCCGCGGTGGTGTAGCGGTCTAAGCACTGGCCACTAGTGCATGCTGCCCACCGGGGACTGGGTTCGAATCCCAGCTCGCCAGATCCGGATATGGCCGAGGCACACACGGGGAGCGACATATTGGGCGGCCGCTCCCGAGGGCGGGTATAGGAGAATTTCCGGACAAGGATCCGTCGCGCAACACCGCCCCCTAGGTGCCGGAATAACGGTGCTGGGCTCGAGGAGCCAGTCAGCTAGTCTGCCTGGCGGCCTCCTCTGGGACTGCCGGCCACGGGGTCGTGCGGCGGATCCTATGCAATAGGCAGGGGATAATTGGATGCTAGGTTGGGTTCAATTGGCTACCAAATTGGGTGAAAAAGGGTTAAAATCTGAAAAATAAATTTAAAAAAAAAAAAGAAAAAAAGATTCTATATTATAGTTTTAAAAATCTGTTATCCCCATCAAACTGTCTTAAATTTTGATTTTAAACATTTGTTTTTCATATTTCAGTTCTATTCAATCTGAAGCAGCAAATGTCACATCTCTCACTTGGTCCTTAATCAGAGATTTTCTACTATGGATGTGACTGGCAACAGAAGCAGAGGCAATTAAAAACTATACTTTAAAAACACTTTAATATTATATAAAACCCAAAAGGAAATGGGTAAAAAGGTTAGCAATGATCTGCCTTCCTGAAACAGTGCATTTCTTACATACAGTAGAAACAATAGCAGACTTTGAATTTCAATGTAGTCCTTTATGTGTTTAATTAGAAAAATCAAACATTTTTCAACAAAAAAAAAAATGCAGAAAAAAACCAAAGGATAGAAAGTGAGTTAGTTTTAAGGCGTCATATAACTCTGCCAAAGGTGGTCTATGTGGTGTCTGTGGTGTTGTTGGGTCAGGGCACACATCTGAAGTCAAAGGCTTCACTCTTTGCTCAAACTAGTGGTAGTAATTAATATACCAGCATCGAAACATTTAACATCTTCAGTCAGATCCATGCTGCTTATCTGTGGCTATTTAGGCTTGAAAAATACAAAAGCGAGGATTGAGAATTGTGAGGGACGGTGGAAGAAGCTATTATAGCACAGACAGAAAAAAATCACCAATAGATCACTTCCACGTAAACGTTACAATGGTTTCACTACGAACAAACACTTCTAAAACAGCAATAAAACACATGCAGTTTTTGAGCCCCCTGGCCTTTACCTGGTTCCCTGGCAGTACAATATATGGAGAAAAAAGAAAAGTGAGGATAACCAGTCCATTTGTCAAGACATCAACAATCAAGCAGAAAGAAAACAACTTTTTTTTTTCTCTTTTTTTAACTGCAGGGTGCACACGATTATGTGCCACTCGGCAATTCAACACTCTCTTCTTCAATCCTGGAGAGTTGTCATTCGGATGTCTACCAGGAGAGAGAAAGAGAAAGATTAACCATTATACTGACAGCATCAGCCATTGTAGGAGGTAACGCTTCAATTCCATGTTTCCAAACCAATGGAAATAAACCACATCTTCCCATTGTGCATTGTTGAGGCTAAAGGGCTCTGCACACAGCGTGCAATTTCTGTTGCGCGTCAACATTCCATTTTGAAGTTTGAATGGAAGTCTATGAGAACATCGCATTTCAACACACACGGCCCCGATTTTAATCGCACGGCGAACATTCGATTCCATTCATTTTGAATGGGACAAAGCACACGGCATGCGAGTTTTGTCGCACTGTCAAATTTGTGCTTTTTCCCATTCAAAATGAATGGAATCGAATGTTCGCCGTGCGATTAAAATCGGGGCCGTGTGTGTTGAAATGCGATGTTCTCATAGACTTCCATTCAAACTTCAAAATGGAATGTTGACGCGCAACAGAAATCGCACGCTGTGTGCATTGGCCATAAGTATCGTAATAAGTTGCTCTCCAGGGGGATGGAGCCCTAACCCTCCATACACACCTACCTCTCTCATCTCCTCTTAGTTGGAGTTCCTTTGCCTGACATTCTTGTCCTGGTCCTTGTTATTTGTTGCAGCATTGCTTTTCCTGAAACACAATAATAAGATCCCATTACAATCACACTTCTAGGAGAGGTTACCTGAACACACATTGCTCTTGGACAACACAGCCTATGGATCTCCAGGACTAGGCTTAGTCCGACCCTGGAATGAGCCAGATCTGGTGGATTGATGATTACCTTGCTTAGTATTCATTCAAATATATTGATTGTAAGTCGCTTTGGAATAAGGCGTCTGCTAAATGGCAAAAATGTCAATGTAAATCTGTTTCAAGTTGTACTTACAGGGGAGCGGATCCTGAGTCGTCATCTACACAGCGTCAGCAGCAGAAGGAGAACATGGGGAAAGAGAAAGAGGCAGTCAATCAACAGCTGATCTGGTGGGAGCTGATGGGAGCTCAGTTGGTGAGAGTACGCTATGAGACAGCCATGCACTCTCTCCAGACTACGAATGGAAGAAATAATGACTAGAGTAGCAAATCTCTTACAAGGCCTTTATCAAACGAGAACAAAAAACTAAAACAAAACATGCCCATCTACAATGGATGAACAAGGTCACACTAAGGGCGTTCTATCTTAGACACCATATCCATAAGCTCTATTTAGAAGGATGTTCTTACACCACTCAAGCTCATGCAGAGAGGGCAACCAAAAATAATTAGGAAAGAGTGGAAACGTTGCAGCCGTAATGTAAACACATACAGCCAATGGCTTTAGAGAGCTGAGGGGAAGCATTCCATTTCCTCAAGTAATATAATATCAAATTAGACTTTTAACATAAGGACAAGGCAGGTTATTTACTAGTTAAAGTAGCGCCCCCTAGCAATGAAGAAGATAAATTACATGAAGTCTCCATTGTAGAAGAGCTGGAATGACTCGTCATGCATGAAGATCAAGATGCAGAGAGCATGCAGGTCAGAATACTGAAACCGTAATCCCTTTTCTAGTTTCCATCACTTCAAAACCATGACACTAGTTCCTTCATTTGTACAGAATGTTGACTTAATTCGACTCTTTCACAGGCATGACAAGACAACCACTTTGGGGGGGCATGACCGTGTGTCTCCAATTATGTATTGTGAAAATGTCCTTCAAATTCAGTTGGTCTAAAGTAGGATTGCAAGGCCAGTGAAAGAGTTAGCGACCTATCGGATACATTCGTATCGAGTGGCGCTATGAAAGCAATGCATTCCTCGGGGTGGGCATCGACGATCGATAATTGATCGATAAGGATCTTGGTCGATCACAAAATAAAACATTTGGTCGATCACAAAAAAAAAAAAAAAATTTTTTTTTTTGGGTGATCGACCAAATGTTTTATTTTGTGATCGACCAAGATCCTTATCGATCAATTATCGATCGTCGATGCCCACCCCTAAGCTCTACTATCTAGGGTTGTTATCTCAGGTCCACCACTTCAGTCTGACATGCAGTTTTCATCACTTACCAAAACACAAAAGCAGCAGCGAACAGAGAAATAAAAATGTAAATAATAAAAAATGTGTTCTAGCACAACTGCTTTATAAAGAAGGGGACTTAAAATAAAGAGTGAAAACACTTAAAACTGCAAATTAAGACCACCAAGGTATAAATCATAGTTAACCTGCTCAATTGAAACCCATGAGAAAGAAAAAAAAGGTCAAAACTGTCAAATAAAATACAAATCCTATGACAACATTGAAATAACAGCACAGTAACCACCAGTTTAAAAGAACACACGCTACAACATACATCTCAAAACCAAAACATTGTATTCTGCCACTAGGGGGCAGTAAACATTTACAGCCAGATGCCTTTAACCTCTAACCCCAAAACGGGTATGGCTGGCACTAAAGGAGGTGGCAACTTCCATTTCTGCATTTCTCAGCCGACTCAGTCCCCAATTCTCGACCCTTTTCCAAAAGCGCAGACGCGCGCTCAGACACGGGTTCATAAAGAATGAACTGGTGGAAGTAGAAGCCCATGCTCCTGGACCAGGGTAGAGAATCGGGACGCAGCAGCACACAGAAAGATCACGGACAGAGGGCGGCGCGGGTACGTACCGTCGTTGATCTCATCAGGCTTTCTCCTCTTCTCGTAGATGAAGATGATGGTGATGAGGATGATGACCTCAGCCACGATGCCCAGGAAGGGCCAGAGGGCGGCCAGCCGGCTGCGGACGCGCAGCTGGATCTTGGCGAAGGCGGAGCCGATGTCGTTCTCCCCGTAGCACTCGTAGTCGCCCATGTCCAGGGTGATGTCCAGGTCCATGATGGTCAGGGTGGTCCTGTTGGTGGTGCTCTTGATCTCATACCTGGCAGTGCTGTTGACGATGGGCTGATGAACGAACACACACACAGCAAATTATTCAAGACCCATATTTCAATTGTAGACCCATCTCATCCAAATGAACTAAATCAGGGGGTTTTCTTTCTACAAAGCTCAAAATGTGTAGTGTGTGTTACGGTACATGCGGGAATACAGTACATGTGGGAAAACTAGGGTTAGGTGCTAGGGTGACTTGGTACATGCTGGCATGTCTAACCCTAACCCTAACCATAACCCTAACCCTAACCCTAACCCTAGCACCCTAGCACCTAACCCTAACCCTAGTTTTCCCACATGTACCGTATTCCCACATGTACCGTAACATATGGATATATAAGTATATCGTATATGATCGGGGTATTGAAACAAATCCTAACATCGGCCAGTTCCCCCAGCCCAAATTAAATGGGACCAAGTCCTGTAAATCATCTGAGTTCAACTCCATGCAGGAATAATCCGGGTCTGGGGAACGTGCCGTGCCCTCTGTGTTTTGAACCCTAATAAACTGTGGATGGTTTTGGCAGAGCGTACCACTTTGGTGCCTTCTCCCTCCAGTTTGTACCACTTCCAGTCAGTGGGAAGAGGGTAGCCATGGCTCACGCAGATCATCACACCCTTGTCCTTCTCGTTGCCATGCTCAGACGGCTTGTAGGCGGACACGTGAGGAGTAGCTTCACAGAGAAACACATTGAGAAAGACATTCAAAACATAGCAAATGACAACTTTATATAATAAATATCTACATTTCATATTACGGTAAACGTTGAAAAAAATTACGGTAAAAATGTTTTTAGCGTTAAGAATTTGTTGGGACTATTACGCAAGAGCTACCATATGTAAAAAGTGCCCTTATACAGTGTTAAATGAACAGACAGTATATGGGTACACAAATTGAGGACTGAGGATGACTTACTTTTGACTTCGATGGTTTCTTGGACCTGCGGCTCGGATTGGAACACACACACATACTTTCCACCAGAATGAGAATCGATCTTAGACAAGCTACAGGAGGGGAGAAAAACAGACAAAAGAAATGCAGGCAAATATAAGTGGGAGTAAAACAAGAATACGAAACCAACTCATTCAAACAACGGCTTCTACGTAAACTCCACAACGCATTCCAGGCAAGTCAATGTACCGGCGAAAAAAAAAAAAAAAACTGATTACAGTAAAGTCGTTCTAGTAGTCCAAGCAACAACGGCACCCTGTTGATGGTGAAGAGCTGAGTAAGGGTGGGAATAAAACTGTCCAACTGCCTGCCTGCCTGTGCAACAGACCTTTCTACTTCCCCTGGTCACAACAATGACACTTTTGTTGTGGCAGTGGCCCTCCCTGCTCTGCTCTTTCCGCCTGACGGGGAATTAAGGTCAGTGAGTGAGAGTGGACGGCTAGGGGCGCTTAGCCCTGCTACCACGGCTACAGGCCAAGCTGCACGTCCGTACAGACCATCTCGCTGCTACTCGACTGAATGCTGAATGCTCGCACGGAGCCCGGAGCATTGCCGCTAATGGAGGGAGGGAGGGGGAAGGGTGTCAGAAAGAGATAAGGGGAGGGGGGGGTGTATGTGTACATGTGTGAGGAAGGCGAGAAGGGAGAGAGAGATAGAGCAAAAGAGAAAGGGAGGAGGGTGTGAAAGGGGAGAACGGGTGTGTGTTAGAATGAGAGAGTGAGTTTGTGAAAGGAAAAGGGGGCGAGGGAGCGAGGCAGAGAAAAATCCATGGAGAAATGGTTTAGCGTGTACCAGTAATTCAGTGCTGCTAGGCTGACCCATCAATGAATTACTGTGTTGGCCAAACAGCTGAGCATTAACAGGCTTGGCAGAGCAGATCAACTCAGATCTAAAGCTCTATTAATGTATACTGTATAATACCAGGAATAAAAGCCAATAATAACACGGTTCAGGGGGGACAAAGGCTCAAGATTATCAGCAAGCTCCTTTCAAAAGGGAGCGCTGTCCATTGGGTGGATCAACCAGCAACCACCTGGCCAGGCACTTACTTGTACTCTGTGTAGGGGCGATCTGACGTGCTCTTGGTGGTCTCGATCACTTTGCCGTTCTTCATCCAATAGGAGCCTGTGATTAGGGAGGTGGCGTCTGTGAGGTTGCAGGTGAGGAGGGCAGAGGTCTGGTTGGTCACCTCTGACGGTTCGGTCAGGATGACGGGACCTGCAGGCGAACACACAAGGAATGCATGACGCACAATTCTTTGTTATTGAACCTGAATAATGAAGAAGGCTAATGGGCCAAATATAGACCTAATCAATTCTTGCATATCTTTTTATTTTTTATTTTATTGTGACTGCTGAAATAGTTGAGGGTTACTAAAAGGCACTAGTATAACTAGGTAAATATAGATCATATAGATATGATACATAAACATGTTGAGGAGGCACAAACCTTGGAAACACTTCAGGGTTTGCTCCTCCAACTAACCTTTACACTTCTGAAGTGTAATTACTGAAAACTGATTACCTATCAGATTTAATACTTCACATTTCAAACAAAGTACACAACATAGCACAGCACAACATAGGTTAAATGGAAGCACAGAGCTCTCCAGGAAAGGAGAACCACTCATGGTTGCCTGAATGGAGAGCTCTGTCCCAACCAAGAGTACAAAGAGGAGAGAACAATGGGAAGTCAATCTATTCTAGGAGAGGAGTTTGTAGTAAACACAAGCAGAACAACCAACCAACAACAAATGTGAGGATATTTTGGTTTGCTTTGGTTCAAGCGGAGAGACTGACCAATAATAAATCAGAAAGCCTAATTATACTGGACCAGAAGCCAGAGAGACGCCCAGAGGCTGAGAGTGAACATTACAAAAAATAGTTGTTGTTCACAAGAAGACTAAAGCAAGGGTATATGAGCCTAAACAGACAACATTGCCAACATTAGTATCAATTATACTTTAATGCTTGGATGTGACAGCAAAATGGAAGACAACAAGAAGCCTTTCTAATTACACGGTAATCTGACCCCTTTTTCAAAGAATTTGACAATTTCATGTTTCAAATATTGCATCCGGCCATTTGCAGGGCTCATACCTCATGACCAGCATTACCTGTATATGATTTGTTGCTAATTAGAACTGTACCATAGACCATGACTTGTCAAAAAAGGCATCAGATTGGGGATAGTACTACAGCAGGTAGGACAGCGCCTAAGGCAGGGGCGGAGCTACGCATGGGCAGGTTTGCTCTCCTCTCCTGGGAGGAGCTCTTGACGAGGGAGGCAAGGGAGTCTGGGTGAGACAGAGGGCAGAGGGCTGGAGGGGTTGGGAGGGGTGTCGGGACAGGAGCCGGACCGCTCCCCGTCCCCTCTACTGGGAGAGACGCTGCCCGGCGCCTCCCCACCACTCACGTTCAAACACTAGAACGTTCGCCTGCGAGCGGATCCACTTGATTCTGGGCGTCTTCGTCAGCGCGTTGCGGTCGGGGTCGTTGGAGGCGCGGCACTCGTACGTGCCAGAGTCGTCGGCCGTGAGGTTACCGACACGGACACTGCTGGTGGCGTGAGCCACGTAGGTGGCGTTGAGGTGGACTCGGTCGTCCCGGGCTCCGTCGAAGAGCTGAGTGAAGGTCTCGTTAGGCTCCTCCCCCTCGATGAACCACCATTGCACCTCTGGGATGGGGTTCCCTATCACCTCACAGTGCAGCTCTGCACTCTGTTCTAACAGCCTCATCAGGGACAGGGGGGACCTGACGAAGCCCGCTGAGCATAGAGGGCCAGCCCAGCGCACCACGCAGGCAGGCAGAAGCCAGATTGATTGGACAGATGGATTATATTGATTTTGTTTGGGTTTGGGTTGGTGGGAGCACATCAGTTAATTTGATGAGGTGATAATAACATGTGATTGAAGAAGACCATCAGGCAAAAGAAAGAAGAAAAAAAACAAGAGAGGTTAATAATAGAACACAAGAAAAAGAGAGAAGACACATGGATAAACACATGGATTTGAGTATGATGTTTTTAAACCAAACGATTCAATGCCAGGAGGCGTTTATAAATTAATCATGATACTCTGACCCATTGAAACAAGAAAAGTTGACAGACATGCATTTACATAAACTGATCAGGTGTTTGATCAACTGAAAAAGACCCCAAAAAATGTGAAATGGATGAATAACAGAAAACCATCATGAAAAGGAAGGCAGACAGGGCAGAAGGTTAACACCCGCCACAAGCGGGTCGATTTTGGTGGGTAAATCTATAAATCTTACCAGCCACTTCAGCGGCAAGCCAACAAAGGTTTGGAAATACTATGTTCCCTTTTTTAAATGAAACTGGGGCGATACGCATTATGGTCACTGTTGATGCAACATTTGTGACAATATCCTGTTGCATCTGCTCCTCCAGCTGACTTGCAACTGCTGCGTACCTCCCTCACGCTTCTCCTGACTTTCAAACGAACCCCCGAGTCTATGAGCTTTCTGAGCTACAACAGCAACGGCAAAGGTTACAATCTAAAATAAAACATAGCAGTAAAATTCAACTACACGTGACAGCACAAGATAGAATACAGGCAGGGGAGTCCTGCTGATGTGTTATTTGTAATGTGGTTTTAAAACAAATGTGGCTGGTAAAAAAGTGGCTGGTGATTTTTGTCATCCACCACCAGACACCTTGGCTGGTAAACAAAAAAGTAGATTGTATGCCCTACAGGCGAAGCCTTTATTCATAATGTGTAAGGATCCCAAATCATGTAGGAATAAAGAACTAGGCCTACTTTAAACTTTACAATCATTGTGTTGGGAAGTGCAAAGCGTAGGTCTTCGTTTAATACCTAGCTTCATTCTGAGGACATTCTGTAGAGGATTTAGTGTACGACTCAGGTGGGCCGGAGAGGAACACCATTCTCTCTTAACATCAAAGCAGCTATGTTGAGTTTGCCCCCTGTTGGGCCGTCTCCATTGAACCCCACAAACAATCCTACATCAACACACGGAGAACAAACCCTGGAACTACACTACGACGTTCAGCCCCACTTACAAAAACAACCCATGAGAAAACATCAATGATGAGAAGAACTGCTTAAGATCAAACCCAGGGGATCGTGGGGGGTATTCCATCAACGTCGCTGAAGGAAAATCTAGGCTTATTTTGCTAAGTCTCAAAAGGAAAATCCAGGCTTATTTTTGATAAGTCTTCATGAGACTTAGCAAAATAAGCTTAGATTTTCCTTTAGCGACGTTGGTGGAATACCCCCCCTGTGCTTTTTGAACAAAACACTTTTGTTTTTGCAAAACGTTTCAGACACACCCTTTGGTTTATGTTTTAGCACCAGAGTGCTGTTTAAATAAGGTAGGAGGACAATAATGAAGGGAGGAGGTGGCTGTCAGCAGGTATCAATTAGTCTGTCCAGAGAGTCATACTTCTGAACGTATGTTGGAGGCAGGAGACATGAGGTCTCTAGCTCGAAATACAGGTGCCCTTTTAGCTGGGGGGGGGGGGCTGTTCCTTGTCACCGTAAAGAAAGGTCATCTTCACAGCAAATGCTGCACAAAACAAGCACCAGTAAATATAGACCATGACCCCCCACTTATCAAATGTCACTTTTTTTAAATCAAGGAAGGAAACCCAGCTGAAAACCCATAATGTATCCATTTAAACTTTGATCCAAGTTCAAAGATAGGCTAATTAATCTTGGCCAAGAAGACAGATTCCATATCAGTAGCTCTAGATTCTAGCGGTCTGAGAATTGAGAATAGTTAATGAGCTACAGCTTTCGACCAGGACAAACTCCACAGTTCATTACAATAAACAACCAGTAGCACCACCACCACTGATCTAAATATATCTCTAAAGATAAGTGTATAGACCAGTAGTATTCAGTTGAGGCATTTAAAGTTAATGGCACCCGAGGACAAATCAGACTGTTTACACACTTACAGAAACATGGAAAACACAGATGTTTAAAACATAAGCAAATTCAAGCCTAGTATTAGTCTAAGAAAATCACCCTATGGCATTGTATTGCTTAACAGCAAAAAAAAAAAAAAAACTACATTCGAACACAACAACGTTGAAGAGAGCTGTTGGAGACATCCTGTTACGTTGGAAAGGTGCTAGTAGTAATTGACTTAGGAAACTAAACACAGAATGTAAACATTAGCCCTATACACAATGCCAGTCTGCTGTGAAACAAATAGTGAGATATGACCCTATGGCTATCAACAAGACCCTATCCTGTGTGGGAACACAACAGTTCATTCAAATATTCACACACAAAGACTGACAAGTACCACATCTTTGGGAATCGCTCATGCAGCATGTAATGTTAACAATGACACGGTCGGAAAACGGGCACGTGATCAAAACAACTAACTCCAACTGTATAAATCCTGAACATTCTGTTCAGGACACAGGTCAATAAATCCTATAAGTAATTAAGGAACAATCGACTGAAATTAAAATAAGCAGTTTTCCACATTTGATTCATTTGCAATACAAAATATTCAAAAACTAATTTTCCTGACCTTGTTTAAGCAAGGAAAACCATCTTCCCGCTTTCTACAGAATAACCCATTTCTCAGGCCAAAGCTGTGCTGGAGATGGAGATGAAGCTGGAGCTCGAGGGAAACCTAATTTTACTCCTGATTGATCTAGAGCTGCCATTGCAAGCAGGGCTAGTCCAGCACCGGGGCAGTCTGCCTGTCTGTGTGGGGCGTCCTCAGAGGCATCCCCCTGGCCCGTGCTCTATGCAGCATTCATGCCACTCTGCGTATCGGGGGCAACGGAGGGGCTTTGCTGAGTTAAGGGCAAATACAAAGTCCATCCTTTGTCCGTCCCAGTCTGTCCTAGTAAAAATCTGCTTTAGGAAAGTTGACAGATGTATTTAAAGACACCCTGGCCTCAAACAGGTAGTTATCTAACAATAAATGAATAAAGACAAACTGAATTAGCTACTTGAAGTCGGTTGCATAAGGTGTGGACGAGCTTGGCTCGGGGCTCCAGGCTTAGAAAGTCAGCACGGCTCCATTCTTAAATAGACAAGGCAGTGGTTGTGATGGGAAGGACATAATGAGATTAATGTAATCGCATCTCCCTGCATTGTCTGCTAAAGACAAACCAGCTTACCAGACACGCTGTAAACACAAGGCTCGCCCATATGCTCGCTCGATACTTTTCGAATCAAATACATACCGTAAGTCAAAACACAGAAAAGGCCAAATGTGCAATGATGATGACACACTAGAGCACTTGTGCAGTGTTTCAGATAGGCTAACCCATCACTCCTATGAGGATCCTCCTACTCCCACATTAACATACTTGTTAAAGCATACGTCTCTGATAAACAATGTTGTTCTGATGATTAAGTGTGTGTCAATTAGGGCTGCACGATTTGGGTAAAAAATCGAATTGCGATTATTTGGACAGATATCGCGATTGCGATTAATTTGCGATTATTATTTTTTTAAATAGCAAAAAAAAAAAAAAAAAAAAAAAAGGGAGTTTTTGTACAGTGTGGCCATATCTCCGGCTAGGAAGGTCGTATCAACGTGCAGTTTGTTTGTACGTCTTCAGGGGACTTAGAGGCTCCCTCCTCTAGCACCCCCACAGCCCGAGCTACGAGTGAAAGAACTAAACTTACATTGGGTTGCTTTAAAGTTGGGTTGCTTTAAAATCAAGCTTCAGATTAAAACATGTGATGGAGCATTACTAACCTGACTCAGGTGGTTTGTTTCACACAACCATCTAGGAAAGCTTAATTGGAAGCTGTTTGGAAAAGGGCAGGTACTTTCAAAAAATACTTGGCAGGTGATTGGATGAATATCACCTATTTTCAGAGAGCATTACCACATGATACCATCAAACTATTAACTGCTCTAATTCTAATGCAAGGATGAGAACTTAAAAGATATGAATTGTATATATGATAACCTCATCTCATCTAGACAGGTGGCTACTTTCTAAGATGATCCAGCTATTAAAATGATCATTTGGGGATACACTGTGACTATAACTGAAAGGACCACATCTAGAGGACTCGGTCAACAGTCGAACTGATGAATGATAGAATGGTGGTCTCTGACTATGGAGCACAGACACACGTCACCTTGACTTAGGAATCTGTGACATACTTCAGCCCAAGGCTAGGCTAGGCTAACCTCTGCGTCTTTAAAGCCGGCTGGTATGAACGAATGGTATGAGGTTATGCATACAGGACACATTCATGTTTGACAACAGAACAGTTAACTTCCATGTATCCATAAGCCTGCTATACTATATAAACACCAACCCGCAGGTTGCTGAGACTGTCAACTCTGTGTCTGTACTTTAACGCCGGGTTAGCATGAGTAGCTAAGCTAAGCTACCGTCTCAAAGACTACAAGTTAGCTAAGCTAAGTTTAAGGCTGGACTAACAGCACCGACATGCACTTGGCTGGTACAGTTAGTATAGTGAAATTGTACACTTACCTGTCGCAATTATAACATACTAACGTTTATCATACGTCCAGTAAGCCATGTGGTGTCTAATTGTCTCCGTTACGTTAGCCCAAAGTCTCATAATAATTGGACTGACTGTCGTGACACAACCTATGCCTGCGTTCGTAAATTCGCTCTGAGAGCGCCGGGTTCAAAGTCATAAAGAGACCAAGTAATTTGATTGGACAAGAGGCATTTTATGAGTGCTGATCAAATTTCCAAAAGAGGTTTTAATCTCAATGTGACTTCCTGGTAAAATAAAGGTTTAAAAAAAAAAAAAAAAAAAAAAAAAAAAAAAAATCGCGGGCAAATCGCAGGCTTTGCGATTAGCTAATCGCATCATTTCAAATCGCGATTTCGATTTAAAATCGATTAATCGTGCAGCCCTAGTGTCAATAGAGTTCACTCACTCACTAACGACAATTATGTCTCAGTCATCTCGTGCCTTATTATCAATGGCCTCAAGGAATGTGTGTGTGTGACAGAGGGTCGTGTGACCCAGAGGCTAGTCAAATGAGTTAGGCAGGCGAACTGGTCTACACCGGTTTTCTCAGTTAGCAACAGAGAAACCAACAGAAACTAGTCATTGTAACGTGAGATGTTAGTGTTTGCTATCTTATTATACAAATTATAATGATGTGCCTAAGTGCCATTGTGGCAGCTAAATATAGCCTTAATACCAAACATTGGCCCATATCTTTGGCATACATAATCTCGACAACAGAGGGAAATGGACAGGGATGTTTGGACAGGGATGTTTGGTGGTCAGAGGTGGTGGTCGTTGCATCACATTCGTTGCATTTTCGTTGGGGGAGGTCTGCTGAGCTTCTCGACTAAAAAACGACATCCCAAGTCATTTCGTATTGATACAAATAACCAATTTGATGTGTTCATTTGAGAGTCTAAAAACATCTGAAAAAACTGTCAGTTGCATCACACACACACACACACACACACACACACACACACACACACACACACACACACACACACACACACACACACCCCAATTTGACAGCCCATTACATTTTCCAAAACAGGCCAATTTCCCTGATGATGCCGTTGCTTCTTCTAACGTTAGCAGTTCGTGACGTTAGAATTATAAGGTTCTATCTCCATTTTTGGTCAAAATGGAGTTTTTTTTTTTTTTTACATAATCTGATCCATTAGGTGTTTATTAATGCCTGTGTGGTGTTATTTTTAAAATGTTTACATTTTTGAGTTAGTAATTAATAAAATACAAAGGTTCCATCTCACAAAACATAATGGAATGTCAAAACTTTGACGCCTAATATCTCTGAACTACCCTGAACGGAGATAGAACCTTCTCATTCTAAACGGAGATAGAACCTTCTCATTCTAAACGGAGATAGAACCTTATCATTCTAAACGGAGATAGAACCTTATCATTCTAAACGGAGATAGAACCTTCTCGTTCTAAACGGAGATAGAACCTTCTCATTCTAAGATCACGAGTTATCAAGTAGGTAAGACCACCGCGGTATGGAAACTGTGAAACCCCATCATTGATCACGTCTAACAGTTCGTTATTCTTATATGTATGTAACAGTAAAACGTTCTTTTCTTAACTCGTATGTACCTTAAAATGGTAAGAAAACACGAATAGCAACGGCATCGAATTAATGAAGAGATCATTGAAATGGTGGTCGCTACGGTGGCCGGCACGGTAGCTAGGCTAGCTGATGGAACGTTGGGTTAGCACGCTCGAGCTAACACGAAAATATAAAATCTTACCTGTCAGGCCGTTGGTTTGTGTTATGTAAACGCAGAACAGGAGGGCACTCAAACCCCACAGCAGCTTCATATTGACAATGATTTCACTAATACCGACACCAAAGAATAAAACCCGTCAAATCACGCTTATTTAATTTAAATCAACGTTGTCGAAACTGTTCTCTCTCTCTCTCCGTGACACCATCGACCGAAGTTGGTCAACCTCTATTTGCTCCTTCACGCGCTTAACGCCGCGGGAACGAGCACGTTACTCATCGTGACGCGTGACGTAAGGGCATGACAACGTCCAAACTAGCTGCGTTCGTAAATGCTGAGCGTTCGCTCTGGAACTCTGATCGGCACTCATGGAATGCCTCTTTGCCCAATCAGATGACTTGGTCGCTTTATGACGTTGCGCCCAGTGTGCGCTCCGGCGCTCTCGGAGCGAATTTACGAACGCAGCCTCTGTCAAAAATAATTTTGGGAAGTCACACAGATGATAAACATACTGTAGAGGCCTGGGCTGGCACGTAGCTCACAGGAAATGTCGTGATGATGAACAATCAGTTTAGGTCATTGTATTGTTAGTATGGTAATGTCTCTTGCTTGTGAAAGTTGTTGAAGAAATGGCCCATGGCTCACACACATTGTGAATGGCTCACACACATTCATAAGGAAATGCATTGTATTTGTAGTGCAACAGTATGAAGTGGAGGCTATAGCCTACTTTACGGTATACATCAATTAGAAAAGCTAAATTGCTTTCTGTGACCATGACCCCATTCATTCAGAGCTCATAGATCTTTGTGAAGCTGAATGACAGGGCTGCCAAGTTTCACCAAAAGTTTGGAGTGAGACCCAAAAGTAAAACTGTGCACGTTTTGGCAGCGGCGGCCCCTCTCTCCCACCCAATTATTTGTACTAGTTTCCTGCAATTTTACATGTTGTTCATAATAAACCAGCACAAGAAATTAAAATAATTTACATTTTATAAAAGAAGACAAAAATTCTGACAATATCATATTTATGAATATTAATAAACAAATACAGTAGCCTACAGACTCTAAAAGAAAATTGGGCCCCATCAACAGGACTCATGGTCAGCAGCAGAAAGACCCTTGGTCATCATCTTATATACAGTGCATTGCTCATACCGGTAGATGGCTATCATGTTATACAGTACACTTTTTTTGAGGGACCCCCAATTGTTGTATTTGTATTGTAAATTGTAATTATTATTATTATTATTATTATTAATGGATTTAAGGTTTTTACTTTTGCCTGCTTGCGGCTCTGTCAGTATTGATTGATTGATTGATTGATTGACTGAGAATGTTCATTATGTGAAGCGCATTGAGTTGCATCTTGTAATGAATGAATGAATGGACTTTATTGTCATTGCTACAGTACAGGTACCAAACAACGAAATTTAGGAGGGGTGGCTCCCCTGGTGTTAGGAAAGGGAAAAAAAAAACTTTTAGAAAAAGAAAAAAATCACAAGAATGTATGTAATGTAACATTCATCAGACAATTATAGTAATGATTTAGGATGGGGGAGCAAATGGGATAAGTTTTGTAGCCTAGAATCTACTTTAAAATGGAAGTCAAACAAACATGCTTTACAAATGTTTTCCAAAAGTTATATTGGCTATTCAGGGGACCACATCTCCCAGCTTTGCAGGCTGAAGGTTTCTTTTAGGTATATATATATATATATATATATACACATATATATGATGAATGAATGAATGAATGAATGGACTTTATTGTCATTGCTACAGTACAGGTACCAAACAACGAAATTTAGGAGGGGTGGCTCCCCTGGTGTTAGGAAAGGAAGGAAAAAAAAAACTTTTAGAAAAAAGGTAAGGTAAGGAGCTGGTTTACATAAATAAAGGCTATGTACACAATCCACTGTAAGAAATGCGCTATACAAATAACATTTGATTTGAATTTTTTTATTTTTATTTTTTTTCTCCTCTCTTTTCTGAGTCTTTTTCTTTCTTTTTTCAAACACGGTGTAAATGTGCTAACCCAACCCCTAAACACTTAAAGTAGGGAACTTTGGATTTCCTCTTTTCCTCTCTTTTCTGAGTCTTTTTCCATTTTTTTCAAGCACGGAATAAACCCAAACCCAAGCCTAACCCAAACCCTAACCCCAAACCTAACCCTAACCACTTAAAGTAGGGAACTAGGGATTTCTTCTTCTCCTCTTCCTTTTCTGACTTTTCCCTCATGACCTCCAACTGCAGCTTCAGCTCCGTGCTCTGGACCTCCTCCTGCTGCAGCTTGGTCTGGGAGAGGGAGAGCTGCTGACGACAGGTGACCAGGTCGATGGTGACCATCTTCTGCGCCTCCACCTCCGCCCTGCTCCTCTCCTCAGCCTCAGCGGTGCGCTGCTCCATCTGCACCTGATGGGAGTTTAAAGCTCTCTCCTTCTCCTCCAGCTTCTTGGCGTCAGCTAGGGCCTGCAGATGGGTGGCTGTGAGGGAGGCCTTCTCCTTCCCCCACTGGTCTTTGTCCTCCTGGAGCTTGGTGCGGGCCTCCTCCAGGACCCTGATCTTGTCCTTTGCCTCCTTCACCTTCTCCAGGTCGGAGTTGTTGTTGCGGAGGAGGCTCTTCTTCTCCTTCTCCATATTGTGGAGCTTTTTTTGGAGGGCGCTCTCCCTAAGTCCGCTCTCCATCACCTCCACCCTGCAAAGCCCCAGAGCCTCCTCAGCTGCTGCCTTGGCCACCAGGGCCTCACTCTCCAGGACTCTGTTGTACCACCACCACCACCACGACCTGTCCTCTGTATATATATTATATAAAAAAATATATCAAATTATTTATCAAAATAACCCGTTTATATATCTGATCTGACGTTTTTTTCCCCACTTCTGTGGGAAACTTCGCTAGCAACACGAGTAGAGCTTACTGTCGTTACCTCAGCGGAGATAAAGTAAGGTATCTTAGCAACGTAATGTTGCTTGCGAAGTTTCCCACAGAATTGGGGGAAAAAACGTCAGATCAGATATATAAACGGGTTATTTTGATAAACCGGATACATTTTGTGAATATATATGGTTACTTTCTCGCCTGAAAACATATTAAAACTTCATAAAATGACATATTAACACTTGTAGAGCCAAATTACAGCTTTTAGCCAATGGCGGCCAAAATTGAGGATTTAAAAACGGAGGGTTTTGCTTTGCTCGCTGATTGGCTAATGTCTTCTTAGTAACAGCTAAGTTATAACTTACACCACTAGGGGTATGTATACATATTTAGTAGTTACTAAGCTCTACGTCATAACTAGTGTGCTTGGTGCAACCCATTCAAGTTTAGTAGTGACTAAATCTTGATTTAGTAAATACGCTATAACTAGGGTTATTTTGTACTTAGTAAGAGGTGGTGCAACCCTAGCCAGGCTTTGAGCATTGCACTTTCACAGCTCATTACCCTGCCACTGACCTGGAAAAGGTGATTCAATGATGGAAATTCTCCCGATTGACAAACATTTCACCATGTCTGTAATTACCTTATAAATATCTCCTCTACATTCACAGAATACTTAAGATACATCAACATCCTTGAAAAAACACTGTTTTAACCAGAGTGTGTGAGGCAGTCAAGCATTTCCAGAGCACCATTTCTCTGCATTAATAAAATGATGAGGTGAGCCTCCTCTGTGTTCACTTAGAAAAAGAGCAGGGAGAGAGACTTCGACAGTACACCTGGAGTTACTTACCAAGCTGCACATAGTTGTAGGGCACATAGCCCGTGATGTTGGCGGCATTGCGCACCTTCCACCAGGCCATGTGGGAGTCGTCCAGGAGAACGAGACGCTCGTTTTCCCGGATGTCAAGTTCATGGTCCTTCTGTGCCGTGTAATCACACTGGGCTATAACAATCACCTCCTCTGTCATTTTTCCTGGAGTCCCCCTTGGTGGTTCCTTCAGTTAAATCTGATAAAGGAAAATAAAATGCTAATGTTCTACTCTTCAATATCTAGTTTCGTAGACAGCTCGAACCTAAATGTTTTTTCGCAGGCCTTGTGGCGTCATTCTAGTGACGTCACAGTCGCCACCTGGTCCTGAACGTTCGAACGATTAGCAAGAGCGTTCTAAACGATTAGGCCTGCCAGGTTTGGGCATGACAGCTCCGCTTTTCTCCCCATTAGGGGTTGTAGGATGGTAGGGCAATACCGCTAGCTGATTGGTTGGCGAAGCACTCGTGAAGAGCCCCCTCATTGGCTGGCGAGTCTACCGTCTATAAACAGAAGAGTCACGTGGGTCTGAGGGAGATGTATGTAAAAAGACGGTGAAAAGTTAAATAAAATCAATACACTTTTTAAAAAGCGTGAGAAAAGCGCAGCTGCCGCCGCCTTTTTCAGTTGATTTTATTTAACTTTTCACCGTCTTTTTACATACATCTCCCTCAGACCCACGTGACTCTTCTGTTTATAGACGGTAGACTCACCAGCCAATGAGGGGGCTCTTCACGAGTGCTTCGCCAACCAATCAATCAATTTTTCCTTTTCCCATAGGGTTGTATGTAAAAAGGCGCTTCCCCCCCCCAAAAAAAAAGACGTCAAGTGTGAACACCCCCTTAATCACCATTAAAAAAAATACATTTTTGGAAGATGTTGTCTTACATGTGTCAACATACATGTCCCATATGTATTATAGTAAATGTTTGTGTTGCTGCGCTCTGTGTAGAGCGCGTTATAGGTGATACAACCATCCAACCTATATTGTAGGCTAGTCTGCAAAGTTTTGTTACGTTTCTGTGCGTACTATGAAATCTAATCCTGCCGGCGCCACCACACACAATGGTAACTAGCTAACTTCGGCTAACTCAAGTAGCGAACACAGGCGCTTACCTTGCTTGTGTCCCGTGTTGCTACTTCTGATGCCGCAGGTCAACTGGCCTGAGAAACTGCCGCGGGGGGTTTTATAGACGACATTTGATTGTGACGTCAAATGTCCTCTCTTTATGAAGTCATCCTGCATGTTTTCTGAACATTCTGATCTCAGGAGCTCATGCGTTTTTTTTTCCATTTCTTTTTTTTTAAAACAATGATAATAATACAAATAATAATATTAAAAAGCCCCATATCTATTCATCTCTCATTCTGATCATTAAAGCATTAAAGCCCTCGAAAATAATCATCAAAATATCATCATGATCAAAATGCAGGGTTCCCACGGGTCCTTGAAAGTTTGTGAATTTGAGAAAAAATAAATATATGTTTTTTGTTTTAGAGAGGGAGAGAGAGAGGGGAATACAATCTAAACTTGTTAACGTTAACTTGTTGAATCAAGGACCCCAATTGAAATAAGCCAGTGGCTTTCTTGGGTTTTTATCCTGTTAGTTGACCTTGTATGTAATATGTACTTTCATGTACCTCTACTTCTGCAAATCTTCTAATAAAGTTTTCAATCAATCAATCAATCAAACGTAATGTTAGTAAATATGCTCCGTTGCGCTGTCTGCATGTCTCTCCCGCTATCTGAGTCGCACCACGCACGCGCCTCAAGGACATCCCGGTGCAGGTTAAGCGGCAGCAAGCAGCTGTAGCTCTGCCTGGCAAATGTACATGTCAGGATGTGTGGCTCACTAAAGACATTTACAAGCAATGGATTTTCGGGTGCGCCGAAATCTAATCCTGCCAGCGCCACTGCCACAGTCCATGCCACCCCCTCCCCAAGGCAGCAAACTTAGGGGAAACACTGAGAGCAGATAGCTGAACTGTTCAGTGTCAAGCCTGGAGAAATGGAGATGGAGGTTATAAAGCTCCAGAATAATGTCCAGCTACAATCGCAACAACATTCACAACATTTCTGGAGCCTGGTAGACCCAGAAAACTATAAGAATATTCACCAAGCAGCCCTGAAAGTATTTGTTGTATTTGGCTCTACATACCTTTGAGAATCAGATTTTTTCTGATATGAATGTAATGAAATACTACTACTACTACTACTTCTGAACAAGACTGACAGATGAGCATCTAAATGACTCTATAAGAGTGAACCTAAGTGGATACACTCCAGCATACACAACTCTTGTAGACTCCATGCAGTGACATTCATCTCAAGTGTAGGAATGAGTGAATGCATTATTACACACATGCACACATTTTTTTGAAAGAGACAAAAGAAGAAAAAAAATACTAATGTTTTCTGACTGAAAAAACTAGAAAAGGTGAATGCACTTATTACACACATGTGGACCATACAATTATAAGCTTTTGATATGTGAATGGAGGTGCAGTGGTGTGCAGTCAGGTGAGGCAGGGTAGGCAGCGCCTCACCCAGGCATTTAAGAAAGAAAAATAATATCAGTCTTTTTAAAATATTTTTATTTATTTTTCTCATTATTCTTAACTTTAATGTGTAAAAATGTTGTTTAAAATAAAATTAAATGATGTAAAATGTGTTGTTTTAAAAAATATAATGCATGCCCTGGCACCAGGAGAGTTTGCTCCCAAAGCTAGCTGATTGCTGGCGAGAGGCTGAGGCAGACTGTGCTTGTGCCTCTATGTGCTATGCGAAGTGATAGACCAACAGTTTCGTAGGTTTGCGCATGCGTAGTCTGTTCTCACATTGTCTTCATTGATGGACGTTGAGGCACCGTGCAGGCTGCCTCTGACAGCATGATTGACAGTTTGCGTTTGGCTTGCCGTAGCGGCATCCTCTGCTGTTCGCGCCGCGGTTCTAAATTTCCCCAGCAGTAGCTCCATCAATCGTGGGAATTATGTCGAACTTTTACATTTGATGGCAGAAAAGGATGAGAAATTAGCCGCACATTTGCCTACGCATGTTACATATGCTTAAGATAATGTAGGCTATTGCGTGCCGGTTCAAATGCTGTAAATCCTGTGTTGTTGATGCAGGTGAATTTATATTGTCATTGAGCTGTTTTGCGTGCTGCTGTAAATCCTGTTGAGATGCAGGTGAATGTAGGCAATGCCATACACGCTGTTGCGCTACGCTATGTGTAGTTATGAGATAACAATACATTTCACATTTTTGACCAGCTATTTGATAGTATAGTATATATGGGCTATGTGATTGACTTTATAGTATAGTATATTAGCCTACATTACAGTCATTTAGCCGACGCTTTTATTCAAAGCGACTTACAATAATTGCATTTAACGTAGGAGTGTACTGCTTTTTTAAGGCAAAATGAAGAATAGCAAACTAAAAATACAATAGGTGCTTAACAGGGAGGATCCTGGTAGTAGGCCTACTTCTTGAAGAAGTGAGTTTTGAGCCTGCGTTAAAAGATATAAGGGCTATTGATTGCCTTTATAGTATGCGCTATGCCATTTGAAGTCTGGCTGCTGCGTTACTCGCATGATTTTTTTTTTAATAGCTCACTGCCTACCCAGCCAATGACCTCACTGCACGTTACTGAGGTGATGTGATACATTGATATATGGATACAGAATATACTGCTACTACTATAGTGAGCTTACACATTGACATTTGAAACAGAGCATGCTAGTGAAGAATTTCAGAGTGTTTTGATACATTATGTGAATGAATGTAAGTAATAAGATATGAGTAGCTCTCGGCCACTTACATTTTTTCAAAGTAGCTCTCGGATGAAAAAAGGTTGGAGACCCCTGATCTAAAATAACCGATAAAGCATGTCGCGTATTGCTAGGAAGGTTGTTTGTTGCTTGTTCATGGACGAGCATATATGAACATGATTATTTATGTCAGGTGCGATGTCACTGGAAATGGAGATGTGGACAATGTGTCGTGCTAACAGGGAAAGTGAATGGACTGTATAGCGAAAACATCAAAATTATTGGCCGAGATACCCGTGACTATCGCTTATAGCTGTTGTTTCATGTGGTGGTGTTGATGTGGTGAAATGAGTAGCCTATGGCTAATTAAAACTTGTAAGTCCCAACGCTGTGTGGGCATGATTCGCGCGCGTGCATGAGAACATTTCGCACTGTTATTTTGGAGACCCCCACAAAGCTCAGCTTATAACTCGAACCCTGGATAAATGACATCAATTTGTAAAAAAAAGAAAAAAAGAATCACACACACACAGTCTCAGCGTCAAAGGATATGGTCTTCTCCCACGTCGACCAGTCTGTAGCCACTTCGAGATGTGAATGATCAATTCAAATAATCTGTCCTCTTCTGTGTAGGGAGCATCTGAATCAATAGCTCCAGTCAGCCCATGTCGTTGGAATCAGAACGTTGTTTGTTGTAGCGGGAATATCAAAATGTTACCCGGATACAGCAATGCTATTATTTTCTGATTGGCTGTTCGTTAGCTATATTTTTTTATTTGATTAGCTGGTGCGTGGCCTTCTGAACTCTAGGGGAACCAGAGGGAACTCACTTGATTCTCTACCTGTTCTATTTTAAAAAAATAGCGGCGCAACTTGGTGGGCGCCCCTGGTAATTTCTCTGCGTGAGAAATACACGGTGTGGCGTGTGAACGGATTGAAATGCGTGTGTCTCACGCCCAATGCGTGAGACTTGAGAGCCCTGTGAATGCAACATGTGCATCATATTCTGGATAGCTGGACCAGATGAACATGTACACTGTAGTATCTTTGCATAACAAATCTAATCTTGTTAATTACTTCGTACTTGTAGTACCCCTTAAGTAATCTTGTAGTTTGACACAGTCCCAGAAGGATCGTCATTTACTCCCCCTGCAAACAATAGTTATTGTGCAGCTTAATCTGCCAAAACAATGGATGTTAGAACTTGATGAATAATGTTGCTGAAATGAACTGCTATGTTCTGCAACAACAAATTGTATGAGACAAACAGTTACCATTCTGTATTATACTCCCACCTAGTGTGAAACCCATGAGCTATACACTGAGACAAGCACACACTGTACCCAAAGGTACTGTATAATATTAATAATAATAATAAAAATAAAATATTATAACATGACATTGATCTCTGAGTCAACAGGGTTTAACTAGTGTAGAGAATGTTGCAAGTCATCCTGAAATTGGCCATAGGTACATTATACTATTCTATTCAGTCAACTTTAATTCAAAGCTTTACATAAACAAACTTATGAGAGAATCATTCAGTTGGATATTGAGTGGTAGCACCCAAACCTATTTATTTATTTTCACATCAGTTCATGTTTGTTGTTCTTTTTTTTTTTCAGGGTTTTTATAACTGTCTGCAAATCAATCTTTCACTTAAGTGTTCTATTGTGAATTTTACAAAAAAACAAATTCATTAACTTAGAATAAGTTATAAAACAACCAATGCACTGGCTGATTATGTAAGATCAAATAGGAAAGGCTGAATTAGAATGTGCCTAGCAAGCAGACTACAGTGAATAATAGACTTCTCTGTAGTTAATAGTGATGTAGTTAATGAGTAACTTCTGAATTGATTCAGAACTCAAATCTAGGAGAATCCAAGGTTAATTATTCAAAAAGCCCAAAGCCAACAGTTTGTCTCCTCATTCTGAGAGTACCATAAAACAGTGGTGCTACTGCAACGTCAGTTAGTAAGAAACTGATTGATTGACAGCTCATTAACTTAAAAGGATTGTTTTTCAATTTGAGGAAAAAAAACAAACAAAACACAGACTTAATCAAATACACATCCTATACTCAGCCTTACTCACTCCTGGAAGTTCTCTTTTGAGTCCTTTTAAGCAGATATGGATGCTACTTTAAAAAATATAGGAATATACTGTATGTACACATACTTCTCTTATCATTAATTACTGCGTAGCCAAAGTATTTTTAAAATCATAAAGGCTTGCTACCTCTGGATGGGAAAACAACAACAACAACAACAACAACAGTCTTCCCTTAGATGAAAGACACTTGTTCTGTTGTTGCACAAGGTTATCCAGAGACTGACCCCTCCCCTCCCTCCTATCCTCCTCCATACATATCCTCCCAAACAGGGGGCCGAATCCAGCCTCCCACCCACCCGGGAGGAGCCATCACATTCCTGAAGGCTTGAGTCAAGAGTGGTGGGTGGGGCAGAAATACATGGATTTCCTATGATGTGATTCCTGCTGGCTCCAGTGAGCGTGTGCTCTCCAGTTTAGGAGAGCAGATACTCTCGGCTCCTATCACCAGGATGACAGGAGGCGCCTGACTCCTGTGATGGTGGCTGAGGAGGGACAGTTCATGACATGGGGGTTTGGTGGGTCGGGGAATGTTATTAGGAGTTAGCGGCCGAGTTCTCATTGCTGGTTGAGCTGGAGGATGGGGGTGTAGTAGAGGAAGAGGTAAAGTTCATCCCTGATAGGCCAGGAGGATTCAAGGCTGTGTTCTGGCCGCTCAAGCTTTTCCTGCACACTGGACACGTGTCGTGCTGTAGAGGCAAAACAGGGACACAAACGTAAGGCATCGCTAACGGCAGGACCTCGACAAGTCATTCACAATCTGTTTGAAACACTCCCCTGCGGCAGGAGGCTGCGGTCCATCAGGACCATAACCTCTCACCACAAAAACAGTTTCTTTCTCTCTGCAGTCAGCCTCATCAACGAGGCCCGGGACCCCCACTGACACTGACTCTCACCCTGCCCCCATAGACACTATCTATTGTAAATATCCATTCATTCATATTTATATCTTACTTGATCTTGTTTTTGCACTACTTGTTTTTTACATTCTTATTATTATTATTATTATTATATGTTATGTTGCCTGTTTGCACCAATCTACCACAGCAAATTCCTTGTATGTGAAAACCTACTTGGCGAATCAAGACATTCTGATTCTGATTCCTCGCAGCCTCTCCCCCTCGCCCCCTTCTCAAAACACCTCAAATCCAAGGTTCCCTCTAATGTGTTTCTGAGAAGGTGGCTAGGAGAGCAAGGAGGGATGCCAGGAAAGAGAATACTGTTTGAGTTTCCCCTCAACATCAACAATTGTCTCACAGAAGCTTTGATGCCCTGTTCGACGGATATTGTTAAGTCATATTGGGTTTTAGTCAGAGATTGTATCGGAGAGTAGAAGAAAAGGGTAGGGTACAAAAACAAGAGAGAGAAGAAAGCAGGATATGAGTGGAGATCTGCTACAGTTACCTGTTCCAGCCAGGGTACTATGCAGTCGTTGTGAAACAAGTGATTACACGGAAGCTGCCTAACGTTTTCTCCGGCACTGTAGTCTTCTTTACACACCGGACATTCTAGACCTGAGGCTAAAACACAGAGGACAACGTCAGTTAGTGACAAAGCATTTGTTTCCGTTTACTCCCCAGAATTCAAATCAGTCCCTGACTGATTTCCATAGAGAATCACCTTCAGACCAGTTGGTGACGTGAGACACTTTGTGTGACCGGATGTTCCACCCTTTTGCACTGACACTCCCCCCCACACGGATTTAATAGCATATCGTGAGCTTAGAATGATAAGGTTCTATCTCCGTTTAGAATGATAAGGTTCTATCTCCGTTTAGGGTAATTCAGAGATATTGAGCGTCAACATTTTTACATTCCATTATGTTTTGTGAGATGGAACCTATGTATTTTATGAATTACTTAAAAAAATAACACAACACAGGCATTAATAAACACCTAATGGATCAGATTATGTAAAAAAACTCAATTTTGACAAAAATGGAGATAGAACCTTATTAATTCTAACGTCACGATATGATTGGTGTAAGCAGGGGCTACTCACCGACATGCTCCTCTGTGATATGAACTGTAGGGAGACTCTTGATTTTATCCCTGTCGGCTGGCGGAGGCCCAGTGTTCTCAAACTGATTTAATAACTAGGAGAGACAAAAGAAAAAAGTGATAAACTAAGTTAATGGAGTGTGTGTGTGTGTGTATCTTGATGGTCAAGACTACTACTGCACTGTTCTAACACAATATTTACACCCTGCAATGTTACAGCTTTCTTTTGGTCTTTTTGTGATTAACGGCCATTAACGAGGGCTAGCTACCATAAACATGAAGAACACACCTGGGTTATGATTGCATCTAGTCCGTTGGCACCCCAGGCATAATCCATAGGGTTTGAGTGAAGAACCCCCCTTTTGAGAAGGATAAACAAACGGGTATGAATACTACTAAACGTGTTTATGAATTATTTAATTATTATTATTATTATTTTCAGAAAAGTGTTAACACAATATTCAGTGTGAATCTCGAGACCTTGCTTATTGCACTGACTCACCAGGGACCAACACCAATATTTGGCATTGCCGTAGGAGCGATTATGCCATTCACTAGCTGCTGAATAATTCTGCAAAATAAAAAGGGGGAAACAAAAGAAAATATGGTTATGCTCTGCACGCGTCAGGAAATGAGAAGTGACACCTGATGTGATCCGTACTACAGAGGACGTGAGTCGTCATCATCACAGCGTCTGGGGGAAGAGCCGGTCGGTGGGGGGGGGGGGGGGGGGAGCTAGTGACTCAATCCATGACTCATGGAGAGTCCTGTGAGAACAGTAACTGTACCTACCCCTCTAAAGTCGGGACTCCCTCGTGCCTCCCTGCCTGCCTTGGTTGCCGAGGTTGCCGGGGCTGCCGAGGTTGCCTCGGGCCGTAGCGCTGCCGCGACGCCATTTCCCTTTCCCGCCGGTTCTCCGCCTCCCGGTTGTCCTCTGGCGCCAGCCCCGCTCCCCCGAAGTCAAAGGTGTCGTCAAACACACCCAGGGCAAACTGTCCGTAGCCCGAGGGGAATGTAAACATATGCTGGTCCACATTCTGAGAGACAAGAAGAGAACAAAAGACAACTCTACTACAGGCTACATGCTAGTCACCTGCTTGTCACAGCATGTTCCATAGAAGAATCAGGCTAACGACGACTCTACGTCAATAAAAGCAAGTCGAATTTCATTTTCGCTGAATTCTTCCAGAATGAATGATGGCATGCTTTCTTGTTTGTTATGACAAAACAATATCATGGTCTCTGTTTTCAAATAGGCAGACCTCCCCTATAGCCTGGATTGTCAACACTTAACAGGTAGCCTAGTAGGGGATGTGTGACTTTGTAACAGTAAATGAGCTCAAAACACCTCGAACGGCTGCTGGTTCTGATCACCGCTGGAGCTGGTGGAAGTGGACCCGGACCCATTTTCAGTGCTGTTCATGAGGGTGGAAAAAACAGTTCATTTTCAAGAGTGATGTTGTTTCAATGTGCTCACACCTCTTTACCAGAGTGGTTTATCAGAGGTCAAAGGTGCAACCAGAAAAATAATCTCACAGGTGCCACGGTGAGGTTGACATCTTTAATAAGACTAACCGTGACATTGCTAAAATGTTAGCCTATTTCGCATTAAACAAGTAGGTCCCGACCTTGTTCGATCCCAGTAACAAGGACGTGAAATACCAACCTCTCCTCAAGCAGCTCCTCAATGAATCCTGACTCACATCGTGGGCATGTGTAATCCTGCACACAAAAACAACACAATCCCTTTAGGCTACAATCATTCATCAATCTGAAAGAGAACAATATTACACACTAGAGCAATTATTCCTATTGAAATAGACAGGCTACTTAAGACCGAAGCTACTTAAGATATTCAAATAAAGCCTCCAATTCTTCTGTCTAATTTGACTGTCGAACCGACTGAGGAAAGCCTAATAATGAGCCTTTTTCATTGCGAGAAAACGTCACTTTACTATTCTATGATCTATGGCGGATCATTCCCGCAGCTGACTGCTATGCTGATGTGTCTTACTGAATGGTACTAGTCACAGCATGAAGAATGCACCATGCTATTGTTGCTGTTACTGTAGAATTTCAACACTGGATATGGCAAACATTTGACATTGGAATCTGCCAGAAAACAACGTACCTAGACCCTTTTACCACACACTTTCTACAGGAAGCCTCCATTGATCTACATTGTGCCTATTATTATTATTATTATTATTATAATAAAAAGAGATTACACATAGTTATCATAGATGTGGACACGTCAACATCATTGTAACATCGATGCACCTCAAGTCAGATGAGAAGCACATGCCAACCAAGGTCATAATCGTAGATTTTAAAATTCAGCTCAAGATCACACACACACACACACGTATGGTCCATTTAGATTTCTTTGATCTCAATGAGGCTAGAAGAATCATGGGGCTAAATAATGATCAATGACAACATAACGGACTGGCCAATCGTCAGTTTAGAATGATAAGGTTCTATCTCTGTTTAGAATGATAAGGTTCTATCTCCGTTTAGAATGATAAGGTTCTATCTCCGTTTAGGGCAGTTCAGAGATATTGAGAGTCAAAGTTTTTACATTCCGTTATGTTTTGTGAGATGGAACCTTTGTATTTTATGAATGACTAACTCAAAAATGTCAACATTTTTAAAAAAACAACACCACACAGGCGTTAATAAACACCTGTTGGATCAGATTTTTTTTGACAAAAATGGAGATAGAACCTTATAATTCTAACGTCACGCAATGTCACCCACCAAATTGAAGGAAGGTAGCTATGTATGTGATGCTCACTAGTAGTCACACACATGATCACTGTCTGTGTGTGGAACTGTCAAGTTGATGTCATCCACTGTGTGTGACTGTGTGTGTCTCTCTTTCTGTGTGTGTGTGTGTGTGTGTGTGTGTGTGTGTGTGTGTGTGTGTGTGTGTGTGTGTGTGTGTGTGTGTGTGTGTCTCTCTCTGTGTGTGTGTGTGTGTGTGTGTGTGTGTGTGTGTGTGTGTGTGTGTCTCTCTCTCTCTGTGTGTGTGTGTGTGTGTGTGTGTGTGTGTGTGTGTGTGTGTGTGTGTGTGTGTGTCTCTCTCTCTCTCTCTCTCTCTCTCTCTCTCTCTCTCTCTCTCTCTCTCTCTCTCTCTCTCTCTCTCTCTGTGTGTGTATGTCTCTCTCTCTCTCTCTGTGTGTGTGTATGTGTGTCTCTCTCTCTCTCTGTGTGTGTGTGTGTGTGTGTGTGTGTGTGTGTGTGTGTCTCATTGTGTGTGTGTGTGTGTGTGTGTGTGTGTGTGTGTGTGTGTGTGTGTGTGAAATCTCAAGCACATTCAATTGAGAAACAATTGACCCCTTTTTCCTGACCCATTGGACCCAAACTGGCGAGTGAATGAATCGTGATCAAGCTGAGGCGAATATCTAGCTAGCTTAGCACAATCACTAGCACACAAATGAGATGCAGGGACGCCACACACACTCTCAAGATTATCAACCACACAATTGATGCTCCGTGCACACATTATGGGGTATATATATACACACATATAGACTTACAGGGAGACGAGGGCTGATCTCGGCGGAACATCTGTGGCAGAAGAACCGGCTGGGCCAGGGAGGTGCTTCAGCCATCTTTCTGTGTTTCACTGTTAGACAGAGAGACCGTACGGAGTCACGAAGAGGACAATCTTCAATCGTTCGCGCTCCTTTAGAATATACGAAGCGCGCTTTAGAATTTAAATGCCATAGCCCCTGCCTTATGTTATGGAGGACCAAGTCTGTCAAAATTAACAATAAAACATTTTACATTTACACAATAAATATATAGACACATAAATGAATGTATGAACAACTAAATGAAGAATGAATGTGGATATGGAATGTGGAAAACAAAGAATGAAAGTGGAAAACAAAGAATGAATGAATGCGTAAAAGAATAAATAAATATATAAATGTATTTCGTTATACTGTGTGTGTTCATTCATTTATTTGTTCATACATTCATTTATGTGTCTATATATTTATTGTTAATTTTGACAGACTTGGTCCTCCATACTGCCTGACACCCCTTGATTATGTAATATCATGACAAATAATGCAATTTAAGCAATTAACTAACAATAGACAATCATCGTTCGCCTCCTTTAGAATAATATTCTAATATATATTATACGAAGCGCGCTTAGAATTAAAATGCCATAGCCCCTTCGTGACGTTAGAATTATAAGGTTCTATCTCCATTTTGGTCAAAATTGAGTTTTTTACATAATCTGATCCATTAGGTGTTTATTAATGCCTGTGTGGTGTTATTTTTTTAAATGTTGACATTTTTGAGTTAGTAATTCATAAAATCAGAATCAGAATCAGAATCAGAATCAGAATCAGAAACAGAAGACTTTTATTGCCATGACATGTAAACATGTTAGGAATTTGGTTTGGAACAATGGAGCACGGTTTACAGCAGGACAGGTGCAAGACAGGACAAGACAGTGCAAACCAACATCAAAGTGCAAGAGTCATAATTAATATAAATATAAAGTGCAGAGATCAAGTGTTCAAGTGTTCATATCCAGACAGTCCAAAGCTCTCTGGGTGGGGGTGGAGGGAGGGTAGATAGATAGGGGTCAGGTCAGGCGGGGGGGGGGGGGGGGGGGGGGCAGCGGCATTTAGGAGCCGGATGGCTGTGGGGAAAAAGCTGTTATAAATACAAAGGTTCCATCTCACAAAACATAAAGGGAATGTAAAAATGTTGACGCCCAATATCTCTGAACTGCCCTAAACGGAGATAGAACCTTATCATTCTAAACGGAGATAGAACCTTCTCATTCTAAACGGAGATAGAACCGTATCATTCTAAACGTAGATAGAACCTTATCATTCTAAACGGAGATAGAACCTTATCATTCTAAGCTCACGCCTTGCCTGCCTGAGTGACACCCTTGATTATGTAATATCATCATGACAAATAATGTCATTTTAAGCTATTAACTAACAATAGACTAATAATCAAATGATGGTATTATGTATGTATTATCAAGTATAAAGGAAGCTTGTCAGTTGTCACACGTGTAGCAATCGATCAGAAAATAAAGAATTTAAAATGATCAAGTGTCCACTGATTTATGACATAAACATATGAGGAGGATATGTATTAGGGCCAATGGGTAAAACATTCCATATGACGTTGTGTTGCCACATGGTGGCGCCATTTGTGTCCTGCAACATTTTACACTGCAGGACCACTGCCTCATACGATGACAATATGAGATGGTATCCCATATTGCAGTTCAGTATGTGAAAAAAAAATCTTTCCACAGTATTGCATTGCAGTTAGGAGACAATTGGACACCTTAGTATCCCCTTATACAAAAGCAAAAGGGTTTAGGGCTTAGTGTTTAGTGGGCATATCTGGATGTTGCAGAAATGAAGTTGGCATGCACTGCACATGTTAAATAGTGTAGCTCTACTCATCTATTGTTCTTAATGCACATAAACATAAAAATAAAAGTTGTTTATGTTTAAGAACATTCTGACCAGGTGGTCCTTTAGAGGGGCCGTGAAAATCAGAGAGACAGAAATATGAGTTATGTGAAAGGGACCAGGATGATGGATAAGACCCAATGGGGGATTCAAGTCTGTTTTCATTTATAGAGAAGAAAAAGACATCTCCTTTTGATATTTCACTTTTTCTCAGGTAGCTTTAATGTCATCTCCAGAGGGCCATAACGGCGGAGATTTATAGTGGCGGTGGCAGGTTTGTAAGATATCACTCCAGTATGCAGGGGTATTGAGTTTACCCTGCTACCTTGAGAAATATCTCCAGCACTTGGCACCACCACATGTTGGGAGTAAGTAGGAGTGTCCGCCCGACTGTCCTGTAGCCAATCCCTGCTCGCCAATGTCGTGGGCTGATTTCATATTATTATTTCATAAGACCATTATCTTTTTACAAACAGAAGGCTTTAGACCAAATATCAAGTATACAATACAATAGAAAGGCCAAATTAGGGGTATTGGGTTACTTTGCATATATTTTACAAGTTTCTACACTTAGTACATTGCCAATATACTGTACCATTAAAGCTATAACAGTAGCATAAAATGCTGAAGCATGCACAGCAACAAACATGTAATTACCCTGCCCAAGCTTTTGTGGGCAATTATGCCATTTAGGAGTCTTTATAATAAAATGATGCAATAGCTGTTATTCTTTCTTGGACGGCCTGAAACATTCCACGACCAAACTGATATGATATCAGGTTGAAGAGGAAATGTTCCATAAAGAGGAGACACACACTGTAACCATGCTAGTCCAGTAAATGATGGTGTTCTTCAGCCTTCAGTGTTGTGTCTGATGATCAGTGTGGGAGCAGAAGGGACACGGCTGTCCCATGGTGCTGTGATTAGAGTGTCTGCTGTCTGATAGCACTGAGGTTTGCTATGTCTGGCGTGGCTGAGGTAAGCTATTGTCTCCCTGCCCCCAGTGCGTCACCGCTGCAGTCCAGTGTCCATTGTTGCAGACGAGGGGTCAGAGACAGGTCAGATGTGAGCTGTTGAAAACAACCATGCAAGACTGAGCAAGTCCTGATATCACGCCGACCGACCGTGTCACTGACAAATCTGGCGGCCGTGTGATATCGTAGGCGCTGCCTGAAAGAGGAAAACAGTCACCACGAGTCACCTGGTGAAGCAGTGACATGAAATGTCATAACTTCAATATCACCAGGGCGGTGCAATACAATAGTCTAGGAAGCCCCGTTGGAACTGTTAAAAACATAGGTCTGTTGTGCCATAGGTCCACCCCCCCCACCCTTCCCCATCCCTAATGGTGTGTTTTCCGATGGATACCACATGCCTCATGTTATGTGCATGGTATACTAGGTAGGGAGGCATTGTACTAGGAATCGGAGGTAGGGTGGGTGGAGGAGGGGGGAGGGGGGGAGGGGGTGCAGGAGGGGGCGGGTGGGGGAGGAGGAGGAGCAGGGGGGGTGGGGGTGTTGGTGTCACCCCGTAGAGTTGTTCCAGACGCTCCTGCAGAGGGATCGCCCTGCACAGTTCCGGTTCGGCCCCCGGAGCACCCAGACACGCAGCAATAACAGCAGCTAGTCTGGAACTTCCTGGGCCTCTTAATCATGCGTCACTTGTTTTCCCTGCCTCCCTCCCCGCCCCAACCAGGTCCCTCTCTCCTTCTCTCTACTCTCTACACACGCTCACTGAGGTCATGCATCACAAAAGCTTGAGCATCATACTGTGAAATCCCAGAAAGGAGCGCCAATAACCGTAAAGATCCCAGCAGTGATTTCGATTTTAGAGTGGCAATTTAGGCAAATATTGAGGGGTTATGGATTGTCAGCCAAACCGACACTAGTATAGTTTTATGTTCCCGTTGTCCTGCTTGTACACATTGTGTTTTTCCATTGTGCTTGTGACTAGGAGCTGTGTCATAAACCCACGCAGGCCCTGCTACAATAGCACTGTGGCCTTACATCACTTAGCGGCTAACGAAATATGTACAGTATGTCGGTGTAATAAGCATATGTCCGCAATTAGCAGCAACAATCCGAGCTCCTTTGTCATAAGCAATGCTTTACAGTCAGGACACTCTCTGCACGTATGCTCCTGAGTCGCAACAGTTAAGAGATCTTGATGTTATCACGATGAATCGGGAGGAGCGATTTCATGACTCATTGCTTCACTAACGGATGACTCATAATGGCTCGTATAGTCTGCATGCATGGGGCTGACTTCAAACACCCCCACCGCCATACTTTAGAATGCATGACCGATACATTCCTTCATTCTTAGCGGTATGCAAATATAGACATTGGAACAAAAAAAACCCCATGGTCTCAGACAGGAGTTTGAATAGAGAGGGTGCGCTCCCACTCCCACTCCCAGTCCCAGAGTCAGGTCACCATTGTGGGGGACTAGTGGGCTGAGGGCCATCATGGTAGACTCAGATCCTTATCAACTGCTGGGTGGTATCAGACAGCAGCAGATGTGTCAAATGGATTCTGTCAAGGCTGAGTGCCGTGAAAACAAGACAATTACTACAGACCAACAACAATAAGATGGCAGAGATACAAGGTTGGGGGGGGGGGGGGTTACGGTGTGTCAGACTGGTGGTTGTCGTGCCCCTGTGGTGCACTGTGGGCTGGCTGGGGGCTGATGATATCAGGAGCTGAGGTAGTCTTCCAGTCTAGGACGGAGCAGGGTACTGTATCTGTTTCTGAGAGGGGAGAGAGAACAGTGAGAGAGAGAGAAAACTATTCCATATGGCATGTGGCCACATTGAGTTCATTGGGGGTATATTGTTCCCTTGGCGACAATGAAGGGAATTCTTCCCTCCCAGTTGCATTTGCTATCTGTGTCCTTGTGGTTAAGCTATTAAGTTGTTATGAATTGGCTCCGTCGTGGCGGCATATGCAAATTCACTTCGCATTTTTGCGAAGACCGTTTCCCAACTGATATTTGCTGAGTGTGCACTTGTCCAAATACTTTTCATCACGACTGTGAGCAAATACAACACACTTTCCATAATAAATTACCAGGTATTTAGGCCCTCTCTTATGCCAAGACGTATAAAAAAAGTTAAACTGCTGTTTGTGTCTGAGTTAGCCCCCTGAAAGTGGTATGTGGTTGTTTGTGGGCATGCTACGGTATGATGTGCTTCTTTCGGCAAGTTGACTTTTCCAATGTCCCCTGGCCAGAGCATAGATTATTTCTTCTCGCTATGACTGATAGATAGATGATTGACTTACTTCAGTCGAATGTTTTTATTGTAAGTCATCTTGGATAACAGCGTCTGCTACATGCCAAAAATGTAAATGTACTGTATGTAAACGACTTTACTTGAGACTGATTGGAAACATTCGGTTATGACACCCTACTCTTCTTAATGATGACAGGATTCCTGTGCAATGTCCTTATCGTCATAGTAACCAGGGGCCAACAGTGAATCTACCCTGTTCCATCCAGACCAGGACCAAACCACCCATGCCCCTTTTTATTCATATTACTGGGGTATAGCCAGTTGGCTCTATGACACTTTTAAAACACCACACAATCTTTTTCATGACTGTAAATTCCACAACATTTTCCACTGGACCTGTGTGGAAGACAAGTTACATTATAATATATGATCACATTCTCCATCCAATCCCATAGGGCTTACAGTTGTCTTAAGCAGTGGCTCTAGACATGCATACCAGCACCAGACCACACACAAGCAGAGCTAGCAGTTGCGCTTCCCCCGAGTGGACAAGTACAGGAAAAAAAAGACTTTCATTTTCAACACAGCGTGCATAATTGGGGACTATTAACTTTTTGCACAACTTCCTAAGAGTGTTGATATCCTGTCTCCATGGCCTGATCTATTCCTCCCAGATAGATAGCTAGCTTGGCCCGGAGTTGCTGACAGTTTTCTACTGGTATTTTGTTGCTTAGCACTGTGTTTAGTGTAGCAATAGATAACCTCCTGAAGATATGGATAAGAAATGTACTGTTGTGTCTGTTGGGTGTTTAAAGGGTAGGTTTTAAGACCCAGGGCATTGAGGAGTCCAACTTATTTATCATTGTTGAAATCAAAAGGGATTTCCCGTTTACATAACCTGATGCCAGTAATAGCGGATAAGTGAATGCCTTTTCCACGAAAAAAATCTAACTAAACAAGTTATCTGCACTGCTACTGATGCAAAGGGGGGAATCTTTGGTCAGTTGTTTCCGACAACATAAATCTTATCAAGATAAAAGGATTGTGCATAATATGGTATATCCTTTGGAGACATAATAATATGTCTTATTGAATTATATGATATGAAATATATTATAATGAAATTAGAAGGAAGTAAAGTTTGGGAAGTGGATATAATGGAAACGTCGCTTTCATATCTAGTGTATTAGTTTCAGCTGTGCGTGGCTATATCTGTTTCAGATCAAGTGGCGTGATTCAGAACAGTGGGTGGTCTTTCAACACACTGTAGCCTGTTTTTGTCCGACTGTCTCTACACACTAAGCAAAATGTTGGCTGCAAGTTACTGGAAGTTGTCACTGGGATACAGGAAATGATGCCTCTGATGATGTTATAGACAAAAGGAATTCTGGGGAGAGGATTTGTATATATTCCATCAAGTGTCAACTGTTTTATATTACAAACATCTGACTTGGAACCTGTGAGAGGAGAGGTTGATGTAATGTGCTTTGGTTTGATTTAGTTGTGCGCACACAGACACCGGTGTATTCTGGGAAACCCCACGCATATTATGACACAGTAACAGTAACATGATTACACAGAGAAGTCCCACTCTCTCCATTCATGAAGTAAAGGCTGGCCCTCAGAACATCCCATTATGACTTGAAACAGATTGCTCCACAGAGCATGGTGATGTGCTACGACCTCAGAGGTCTCATGCTAAACATAATTAGGATGGCCTCTTATGTAGTAGATACACCCTGAGGTTATACCTCCACTTTGGGGGGAAGATCATTTCCGTTCTGACTCAGATAGTGCTGTTATATACAGTTCTATGTAGGATTAGTTCACTTTTCCCCTATGTACATTACCCAACATGAATGTATCAACATAGCTATAGCTTGAGGTTGATCAAGTACAGATGTCACCTACAGCAGCGTGGAATTCGTCCCAAACATCTGCCTCTGTGATATCCCTATATGAATAGATTGTTTTTTTCTATTACTGCACATCTACAAGACTCTTAAAGTTTTTTTTCCCCCCCAGCACTGTATCCCACAGGTTGAATGCAATAGAGGGGTTTACCCTCCATTTGCGTTACAGATAGATTACAGGCATATTTGATTAATGTGTGGGTTACAAAACAATGTGTAGATGGGTGATAAAAGGAAATAGAAAGTTCAGAACCACTCCCAAAGGCATTTTCAGTCATTTCTTTCATATGGTAAAATGAAACTTTCATTGAAATGCTAGGGCATTTAAAAGAGATAATATTGGAAAAATGTCGCTTCATATGAGAAAAATAAGCTTGCATGAAAGCCTTTTCTTAGGATAGGAGCATTCACCCAAACTAAACCAGTTCCACACCTGACCAATACCTATGTGCGTCAGGACCCAGTCAGTTGCGTGACCTGCCCTCTGTCATGTGATACTGTGTCATCTAATTGAAAAACAGAGAAGGGAAAAGAACACAACTCGGAGTGGATAAATGGGAAGAATTAGTGAGTTTGATTCGTACACTGGATTAGGAAAAAACAACAACTTTTCAATGGCATTGTTATTGCCTGTTTGAGCAAACATTTAATTCCACTCCAAATGTAATAAAAGGGTGGTTGGATCAGAATATAAACATCTCCCAAAGTTAAACCAGATGCTGGCACAGTCCGGGAGTGGCTCTCTTGCAGAAGGAAAAACAAGGGAGGTATTTCAAAGTGAGTCAGTCTGTCAGCCAGTCAGTCAGTCAGTCAGTCAGCCAGTGCCCCCTGTCCCTATCTCTCTCTGGGCTCACCCTCACACCCCACCTCACCCAAAGGCAGAGGAGGTTCTACAGGGAGGGAAGAGGGATTGCTCCTCCTCAGTTTGCTTTCATCCCCCCCCACCCCCCCTCTCCTCTGAGGCCCTGTCAGAGGCCTGTCAGCCCCCAGGTCCATCGCACGCAAAGAGGCAGCGGCACCGTAACACATGTCTACCTCTGTAGCCCATCATGCTGTCCCTCTGTGTGGCACCGCCCAGGGTAGTTAACAGGACCAGGGTAGTTAACAGACCTAGGGTAGTTAACAGACCTAGGGTAGTTAACAGACCTAGGGTAGTTAACAGAACTAGGGTAGTTAACAGACCTAGGGTAGTTAACAGACCTAGGGTAGTTAACAGACCAGACCTAGGGTAGTTAACAGGCCTAGGGTAGTTAACAGACCTAGGGTAGTTAACAGACCTAGGGTAGTTAACAGACCTAGGGTAGTTAACAGACCTAGGGTAGTTAACAGAGGGTAGTTATCAGACCTAGGGTAGTTAACAGACCAGACCTAGGGTAGTTAACAGGCCTAGGGTAGTTAACAGGCCTAGGGTAGTTAACAGACCTAGGGTAGTTAGCAGGCCTAGGGTAGTTAACAGACCAGACCTAGGGTAGTTAACAGGCCTAGGGTAGTTAACAGACCTAGGGTAGTTATCAGACCTAGGGTAGTTAACAGACCTAGGGTAGTTAACAGGCCTAGGGTAGTTAACAGACCTAGGTAGTTAACAGACCAGACCTAGGGTAGTTAACAGACCTAGGGTAGTTAACAGACCAGACCTAGGGTAGTTAACAGACCTAGGGTAGTTAACAGACCTAGGGTAGCTAACAGACCTAGGGTAGTTAACAGACCAGACCTAGGGTAGTTAACAGACCTAGGGTAGTTAGCAGGCCTAGGGTAGTTAACAGACCTAGGGTAGTTAGCAGACCTAGGGTAGTTAACAGACCTAGGGTAGTTAACAGAGGGTAGTTAACAGACCTAGGGTAGTTAACAGACCTAGGGTAGTTAACAGACCTAGGGTAGTTATCAGACCTAGGGTAGTTAGTTAACAGACCTAGGGTAGTTAACAGACCTAGGGTAGTTAACAGGCCTAGGGTAGTTAACAGACCTATGGTAGTTAACAGACCTAGGGTAGTTAACAGACCTAGGGTAGTTAACAGAGGGTAGTTAACAGACCTAGGGTAGTTAACAGACCTAGGGTAGTTAACAGACCTAGGGTAGTTAACAGAGGGTAGTTAACAGACCTAGGGTAGTTAGTTAACAGACCTAGGGTAGTTAACAGACCTAGGGTAGTTAGTTAACAGACCTAGGGTAGTTAACAGACCTAGGGTAGTTAACAGACCTAGGGTAGTTAACAGACCTAGGGTAGTTAACAGACCTAGGGTAGTTAGTTAACAGACCTAGGGTAGTTAACAGACCTAGGGTAGTTAACAGACCTAGGGTAGTTAGCAGACCTAGGGTAGTTAACAGACCTAGGGTAGTTAGTTAACAGACCTAGGGTAGTTAACAGACCTAGGGTAGTTAACAGACCTAGGGTAGTTAACAGACCTAGGGTAGTTAGCAGACCTAGGGTAGTTAACAGACCTAGGGTAGTTAACAGACCTAGGGTAGTTAGCAGACCTAGGGTAGTTAACAGGCCTAGGGTAGTTAACAGACCTAGGGTAGTTAACAGACCTAGGGTAGTTAACAGACCTAGGGTAGTTAACAGACCTAGGGTAGTTAACAGACCAGACCTAGGGTAGTTAACAGGCCTAGGGTAGTTAACAGACCTAGGGTAGTTAGTTAACAGACCTAGGGTAGTTATCAGACCTAGGGTAGTTAACAGACCTAGGGTAGTTAACAGACCTAGGGTAGTTAACAGACCTAGGGTAGTTAACAGGCCTAGGGTAGTTAACAGACCTAGGGTAGTTAACAGACCTAGGGTAGTTAGTTAACAGACCTAGGGTAGTTATCAGACCTAGGGTAGTTAACAGACCTAGGGTAGTTAACAGACCTAGGGTAGTTAACAGACCTAGGGTAGTTAACAGGCCTAGGGTAGTTAACAGACCTAGGGTAGTTAACAGACCTAGGGTAGTTAGTTAACAGGCCTAGGGTAGTTAACAGACCTAGGGTAGTTAGTTAACAGACCTAGGGTAGTTAACAGACCTAGGGTAGTTAACAGACCTAGGGTAGTTATCAGACCTAGGGTAGCTAACAGGCCTAGGGTAGTTAACAGACCTAGGGTAGCTAACAGACCAGACCTAGGGTAGTTAACAGACCTAGGGTAGTTAAGAGGCCTAGGGTAGTTAACAGGCCTAGGGTAGTTAACAGACCTAGGGTAGTTACATAGACCTAGGGTAGCTAACAGACCTAGGGTAGTTAACAGACCAGACCTAGGGTAGTTAGCAGTCCTAGGGTAGTTACCAGGCAGGTCTCCACCGTTCATGGCCATGACCGTGACTATTCTGACCTGGTTTATGTGATGGATACTGTGAAGGATCCTGTGATAGATACTGTGAAGGATACTGTGGTGGATAGTGTGATGGATAGTGTGATGGATAGTGTGAAGGATACTGTGAATGATCCTGTGAATGATCCTGTGAATGATACGGTGAATGATAAGGTGAATGATACCGTAAATGATACTGTGAATGGTACTGTGAATGATACTGTGAATGATACTGTGAATGATACGGTGATGGATACTGTGATGGATATTGTGAAGGATAATGTGAAGGATACTGTGAAGGATACTGTGAAGGATACTGTGATGGATACTGTGAAGGATACTGTGATGGATACTGTGAAGGATATTGTGTTAGATACTGTAAGAGATACGGTGAAGGTTACTGTGAAGGATACTGTGATGGATACTGTGAAGGATATTGTGTTAGATACTGTAAGAGATACGGTGAAGGATACTGTGAAGGATACTGTGCAAACGACAGCAAGGCTTTCCTCCACTATCCCATGAGGTGTGTAATGTCTGCTATTAATCAGTGTCAATGCTGTTTTGTGCATTTTCGGACTGGATAAAAAGACGTATTGTAGTGTGCTTACATACCATAACAGTTACTGTATACCCTACTGTACAATACAGGGAGAAACAGTGCTGTAAAGTCAGCTTACTGTTTATTGTAGGGGTCACATTTAGTTGATAATGGAAATAAGCCAATGTTTTCCTACAGATATGTTTTCATAAGTATGAGAATAATAATATTTGCTCATATATGCATGAAATTGCAACTGGAACTGGAAATAAACAAGACTTTGTGACAAATACTATATTTATAGTATTGAATTAAAATATACTGTATATAAAATATATATTTACTATGTTGAATTAAAATGCCGGTACAAAAATACAAAAATAAGTTGATACATTTATCATTCAAATTTCACAGTAGATACACAGGTACATGAAATAATTGAGCTCTATTTACAAGGAAGAGATATATGGTTCATAACAAAAGTTTAGTCAAATCAAAAAAGTCATTTAATCAATTACAATGATAATGTTACGGGAGGCTCTGTTAATTCACATTACAATGACTTATGTCTACTGTAGCTATCTGTCCATTAGGGTCCAATGGGCAGCAATATTTCAACGTTGATCAGATACATTCAGCTGCATTGTCAGGGGATCCGGTGAGTTCACTTTAACTTGAAGTCCATTCCCAGACAAATCAAATTCTATTTCAAAAATTGCTTTAAATAAAATTAGCTATAACAATATTAGCCTATTCCATCAGTTACTCTATATTAAGATCTATTCTAGGAAATCAAATGGCATTGTATAAACTCGTATGACCCACAGACATATGAAATAAACAAAGCTAAGGCTTCAACAGTGAGGGTATTGTAAAAGGGGTTTGGGGTTGAACCAAAAAGCCCTCATGAGACTCCTGCCGTCTGAATCAAATTGTTAATTTCAGTGATTAGCGAGGAGGCCCGGAGTTTTGATTGGGATCCAGCATAAACATGTGTGTAGGTTTCTGTGGAAGTGGGGTGGGGGTAGAGATGACATACTGTAGTGTTTTTTTTGGCTAAGCCTCTCCCTCACCTCCAAACAGAGAGTCAACACAGACAGGCGGTTTCCCTGTTTTGCCTAAAGTGGATTGAAACCACATTGTCGTGCTCAAGATGCGGTATCCAGTAACCAAACAAACGAGGTTGCTTGCCATGATGTTGTTATGGGATAAATCAGTTCATTTAGGGGGAACGAGAAAAAAATAATAAAACCAGTAAAAAGGAAACTCACAAAACTCTTGAAAATAAAAGAATGCCAGTGACCATTATTTTAAATGTACATTAAAAAAAATTAAGAGGAACACAATAAATACATTTTTTTCGTGACAGCTGATCTATGGATATATGGATATTGTATACAGGATAAAAACATAAATAGAACAGATCCGATACCTTCTCCAATAAATAGTAGTGGTATTGTATTTACAATATACACATATCTCCCACTAATCAAAACCCACTACATATTTCCTTTCCCAAGACATATGCCTCCTCCGTCTGTCCCCAGTTTAATAAGCAAATCATCACATTTAACATTTAACATAAACATTGCATGCATCAACAAATACAGTATGCGTTTTCCTTTTGGAAGAAGACACTGTGTTGAAATACAACAACTTCCAAGAGGTTCTCCCCACATGAAATGTATCGTCATTCTATGTACAAGGGGGGGTAAGAGGGGGGTAAGTGATGGTAAAAAAACAAAAACTAAACTAAAAAACAAATAGAGGTCATCAACCAAAGCTTGAGGGGGGGGAGGGGGGGGGGTCATGTGGAATAAAGCTTTTGTTTCACCAGCTCTTCAAGGAAAGCTCTCAGATAGTACCGTCCCTCTAGAGTGAGTTTTCTTCGCTCCCCTCCAAGTCCATCTTGTTTTTTGGAGGGTCTGATGGAGAGAGACAACACAAGCACAAAAAAAATCAATCATTAACTAGCATGGGAAAAAAATCAGCACTATTCATTAGCTACATTAGCAAACCAGTTCTATAGAGGCTTACGGTATCTCTTAGCGGACAACACGAAGACGCCTTACTGTTGCAGTGGCCGTAGTGGCGCACTCCTATGGAGCGACCCAGGAAGCAGGTGGCTCTGCGGAGGTGGCAGGCACTGGGGTAGGTGATGTTGTCGTTGCCGCAGATGGGCTGCTCCGACGCCATGGGGATGGGGCAGGGGGCCGTGCGGCACATCACGCAGTGGGCGCTGTTGGTCTGGTCTGTCACACAGGTGTGAGTGCCCGGGCAGACCACATGTGAACACGACTCTACACAGAAGACCATGGAAGAAAAAGAAAAAAAGACCATTATTAGTGACATTTCTAATGGAGGATGACATTTGAGAATGAAATTGTATTTGCTTCTTCTTTTTTAAACCAGACACCAGAGAGGGTTTTTGGGCTTACTTTTACACTCTCCCTGGTACATGACCTCCAGGTCAGGGTGGCCCTTGCAGCGGGCCATCAGGAGGGCGCACTCGTCGCGGTACGAGTTCCCGTCGCTGCCGCACACGGCGTGCTTCTTGCTGACGTTGGAGCAGTCAGGCGAGCACGTGCACTGAGGCCTCCCTGACTTCATGTTACACACCTTTCCGGGGCCGCAGTTCACCCCCTCGCAAGTCTCTGCAAAACACACAAAACGATATCGTGCGAGTGAGCTACTATTGCTACTATTATGTTCCTCACCAACATGTCTGTGGTCATTAAAGAGGATCCACCGACCGACACCTCACACCCACTCTCTTACCAAAACGACGAGTGGATGGAGAATCGCTTTCTTTCTTACATCATAACACGATTCAAAACCCCGCTGCAAAATATTTATAATAATCACATCTTTTGTTTATGGTCATACACCAGGATGTCTAGCCTGGAGGAATGTGTGGTGTGGTTGTTTTCATAACAGTAGGATCCATCTGTGCTGCTGGCGCAGACTGGGTTAAGCCCTGACTGCCTGCCCCTGCAGACTCATACAGTGATGGAGGGGTTTGGGCCAGAGCAAGTTCAAAGGCATGTCAGTGAAGTTTACAGGCTGTGAGACGTGACAGGAGGAAACCCAGACTCAACTAACACTCCATAACGTCCACAGGCTCAGTTTCCTTAAACCCTTTGTAGCATGAAGACCACCTCGAGTCTGTTGGAAGCTATACGGGCGTCGAAAGCTGATCCTTTACGCTGTTAAGGTTTTGGGGGAAAAATCAACCCCAAGTCAATAAGAAATGTCCCAGCACTGTAACCCTAAACCAACAGAGAAACCATGGCCACCTCAGCATGCTACTCAAGGCCCTGTTTGATCCTGATAGAGTGATGTTCAGCTCTGAATCCCTGAGATCCTGTAAAAAAAAAAAAAAAACATTACTTTATTGCCTTTCTCTGCAAGCACTTTAATATCCTGTTATTCTCCATTTCCAGAGAGGCTGACTGCGCTACCTCAGGGTTTCTCACACGAGTATCAGATTGTTCCCCTCCTGAGGAAATGTAAGCACGGGCAGTGCCTCTTTTACTGTTGTGTTTTGGTCAGATTTACTGGCAGCGAGTTGCGATTCATATATTTTTTTTTTTTTTTTTTTACAAATCAATGCAAAGAGAAGTTTAGGTCAGACATTGAGCGTCAATCGTCGTCCTTGAATGCTTTTAAACAGTAGAAATCGGTAGCCTTACATGTCAGGACTAACTGTCCAGTCTGTGTCATTCTCTGCTGTTCTAATCTACGACAGCAGACCTGCAGCCCCCTGATCCATGAAATACATAAGTAAGTAAGTAAGTAATGACAGGATATATTCCAGGTCTCCCTTGTATAAGAGGTATAATGACTTCAATGAGACTTCCAGGGATAGATTTTAATAGAATACAAATCAAACCATACATTGTTATAAGGAGTGTTCCTGATTCAACCCCAGCCCTAATGATCCAAATAGGGTTTGACGTTATGAGGAACAGACGGCTGGGCATGTGGCAGACATTTCTGCTGTGGTTAACAGTCAGGAATCCATTTTTTTATTCAGGGAGTGAACAGAGGCAAACAGGCCCTGCTTTCCAACTAGCATTGGGAAAGAATTAATGCAGGGAGAATTAGGGGAGGAAGAGGGGGAGGAGGAGAAGGAGCGTTTGTTGCCCACTTATCAGATTCTTTCCATTTCATTTATTTGCCCACTGCAACTTTACAAAGACAAATATTATACTCCAATATCCATCCTCCAACCTTTCTATAGAGATCGAGATGTAGCGATGAGATTGAAGTTGAAATACGTCTAATCTTATCCATTTGTGATGATTTGGTTCTTTCACTTGAGCTGATTCACATTTCTTATTTCCAAATGCTGTTGTAATACTGGTTCATTATTGAACAATAATCAGCTTCTCCTTTCCATTGCAAACATGATTCATCTATCATGAGCCCTGACTTTCTCCTAACCATGTGACCAGACCATGAAAATCCCTGGACCCAAACCCATACACGGGGTTGGCAGGCAAACACTGTACAAGTTGTGCATTTCTGTTCCGAATGTGGCCTAAAATAATTCACTACTCTGGCCAAGCAGTCACATGTGTACAAGTGTCCTCTTCAACTTTCACGAAATTAGAATATATCCTTGAGTGAACCTGAATATCTTGCTGAGGAATCCAAAAGTGGAAGCTACTCAAAACAGCTGGACAGAGTTAGATGGAACATCTGGCACACATCCACAGCTACATTTCTAAAAAATGGGAACTCTGTAAAAAGAAAAAACGTTCCTTGGAAATGGCCCATGGATCATGGATCAAAGTAATCCGCAGGTGATTCCGTTATGGCTAAAGAAGCTACTCCTAAGAACGGTTGGGTCCAAATGCGACCCTCTGAACCTCCTCGCCCCGTTCACTCTAATGTCCAGACAGGCCTCTGAGTAGAACATAAGGGTCAACCTTCAAATCCGACACATCCAAAAAAGCTTTCACGTCGAAATTAAAGATTATGTTTTGACACAGAGAGGATAATGGGGCTCTTATGCTACCTGGAAACAGCTGTTTCTCATCTTAAGATCTGCCAGTACTTAACCTCGGGACCAGCCCATAATAGACGCTAACTTCGGTCCATTTCATTTGACTGAACGTCACATTTGATGGTGTGATGTCCAATTCAACCCCATAGATTTGTCTCATAAAATAAGGTGGAGACTATCATGAATAGTAAGTAAGTAAGTAAGTAAGTAAGTAAAGCTTTATTTATATAGCGCCTTTCGTACATGAAATACAACTCAAAGCGCGAATAATCAAGACATACCACGGAGCTACTTCATTACATGAGAAATCCATTAATGGCAATCGTGGCAGCGGTAACCTAGAGGTTAGAGAGCAATCGGAAGGTTAGCTAGCAATCGGAAGGTTGCTGGTTTGATCTCTGCCTCAGGAGGGAGCTGCATGTGCCCTTGAGCAAGGCACTTAACCCCTAATTGCTCCAGGGGTGCCGACTATGACTGACCCTGTGCCTAGAGCAAAGAAATATCACAATCCAACAATTGACTGACAAGTTGATTGCATGGCAAATAAAACATTATTTATATATGTGTGTGTGTGTGTGTGTGTGTGTGTGTGTGTGTGTGCGTGTGTGTGTGTTTATCCAGTGCAGGTGAATATGGGAGTTGTAGTTTACTGCCGTACCTTTGCAGGGTTTGCAGGACACGATTCCCAGGAAGCCCAGCAGGCTGACCTCGTTGATGGGCAGACTGGTGTTGGACCAGGCCGTGTCCAGACGGCCCCCAGCGCAGCATTCCTCCCGGCTGACCCCCCTCATGAGGACCATGTCACACCGCTGCTCTTGGCTCTGCTGTAGCCAGCACATCCCAGCTGCCCCACAATAAAACAAACACGAACAGATTTAGATGCATTGTTCGACATAGACACACACAGCTATTGAAAGAGACTATTCTGTCCTCTGTTTTTGTATTGCACTGTCTACCATACTGCAAAACAAGTTGCCCATGGGTACAATATATCTACTCTATTGTGCATAATCCAACTGAACCAAACAATCATCTCACTGTTATAAGAAGGTGAAGCTGAAACTGTTGTCCCTCACAGATCCATGGCATTCTCATGAATATTCTCATGGGTATACACTCACTTCTTGTTTATATTGAACACAATGAAATAATTCCGTTATTATAGCACAGCTATAGCAGTTGATATTAATTATGAATTGCAAAGCCATAAGTCCACTGTTGCCTACTATGTTATTAAACTGTAATAAGGCCACGTGCACCTGTGCAATAAGTGTCATTCTCAGAACGTGCGCGTTTTTTTTTCTGGAGATATTGTCTCATATTGTTTATGATATATTCGATGTAATCTCTTTCATGATCTAATTTTCAGTTACTTTATCTGACATTATGAGAATATGTATGTTTGTGAAATTGTTTTTATTGCATTATATTATAGGCTACACAACTTTACCATGACTATAAATATTAGATAAGTTGTACTCACCCATTGCAGGATATCTTCCCAAAAGTTGACACAAAGTAACAAGTGTAATACCAATCAAGAAGCCCATGATGTCTTCAAAACTTCGAGTCAAAAAAAAAAAAGTCTCTGCAGATATTTTGCTAATAATTTGAACCGTTGAAGTGCGTTGAAGTGCTCTGGTGAATGAATGTGTTGTAGTAAGTGATGCCGTTCCCCTCTATATAAATATTGAGCCCCAGAGTGAATTATGCTGCTAGGGTTGGGCGACGCTCTCAGCCAGTTACAGCGCTGGGACGGGACAGGGTTTGACGTCTGACTCAACTTCCAGAGACGGGAAATAAATAATACCGTTCACTCACTCACCACCAGAAGGGCTATAGACGTGCTGGATTCCATAACGGTTTTGAAACTGTTTCCCCCTCAGCGGTCCTAATTGATCAGGGAGTTGTCTATTATTCGTGACGTTAGAATTATAAGGTTCTATCTCCATTTTTGGTCAAAATTGAGTTTTTTTACATAATCTGATCCATTAGGTGTTTATTAATGCCTGTGTGGTGTTATTTTTTTAAATGTTGACATTTTTGAGTTAGTAATTCATAAAATACAAAGGTTCCATCTCACAGAACATAATGGAATGTAAAAACTTTGACGCTCAATATCTCTGAACTACTATAGAACCTTATCATTCTAAGCTCACCTATTGTTATAGTAGGGTCGCACTTCACAGTACATTTCTGAACGTTCAATTATTTTTTTCAATGTAAGCCAGGAGGCTCATAGCACACGTGTGGACAAAACAAGACACAGTGGTGCTTCATTGTGTGCCAATGATGCATATCTGAATTCCCCCTGGGTTTAATTTCGAAATAAATAAATAAATAAATAATATTAACAAAAACCAATGCGAAAGTGAATCAGGAGTCTAATTAGAAGTACCTAAGGAAATTAAACAGATAGTATAGGCTGCATTATTCCCATAGATCAATAATTTCAACCCTCCTATGGCACTAATCGTGTATTAGATGTGGTTAGATAAATGCTTTTTCACTCTTTATGAGTTGAACTTGAAGCGAAATAATAAAAGACACTGCTGGTGACCCCGAGTCAGTTTTTCTACTGTAGAGAGAGCCACCAAGAGCTGAGAGAGAGAGAGAGAGAGAGAGAGAGAGAGAGAGAGAGAGAGAGAGAGAAAGAAAGAGAGAGAGAGAGACAGAGAAACAGAGAGGCAGATGCAAAACATTAGCATGAGAGGGCAATGACAGGTGACTGCGGCTTAGAGGTGGTCTATACTGTTCATCTCACAGATAGAAACCACTAAATCAGAGTGACAGATATCGCCTCAGTACCATTTCATCCACATGTACATTCACTCTCCTACTTCTGGTTTGTTTATAATGGAGGGCCCACTTCAGACAAGAGATACATCATAAAAAACACATGGCGAGAAGCCTTTTGATTCCTGTCAACATGGAATACCTTTCAAGCGGCATCCCCGACAACCCCTTTCTTCCCCCCTGCTCCCTCTAACCCCCTCTCTGGCTGTGGGGTCTGAAGATACCGCTTTCAAGCCAAAGTTTTGTCAATCTTTCTCATCTGTCTCCCTGTGGCTTTAATGTCGTCCCTTTGATGGGGGGAGAAAAGTAAAGTAGCATATGCTGTTTCTGTAAGTTCTTGTGAATGATGTTGCCTCCTGTTGCTGTACAGAAGATCCCCCAGGGCCTAGATGGAATGCCGCTGACCCGGGAGAGAGGTGCTGTGGGTGGGCTGCGGTCACTCACTGCTGTAATTCACATGGTTTGGATCATTGGGGCCACACAGATGAATACAGCATGATATTTAACTCATTCAGATAAACCACTTCTAATGTCTATAAATAATCCATATAATCTATGGCACTGGCGGACTCAGAGGGGGGGCAGGGCCCTCCTGGTGCCCCCACGGTTGAAAAGCATCTGTCTTAAGTGCCCTTTTGAGTGTCAAAAATGCCCTCGAAGATGAGAGGACGTGCCCTATTGGTGCCCCTCCAATGGTCTAAACTTGACCATGTGCACTGATGGGGTCCCATGTTGTGCAGTAGGTGCCCTTTTTTTCTTTTCGCCCCTGCCCTTCAAACAGCCTGAGTCCGCCACTGATCTATGGTGAATTGGAAAAATGCAAAACTGGGACCTTTGAAGTTGGAGTTGAACTGTTGTAAGATAATAACATTGAAGAACTTGACGGAAAATGTGTCATTTGGTAATCACAAAATTAAAGCAATGTTTTCAGCACGTTGTTTTTGTCTAGGCCTGTCTACCTGTCTGTCTATCCCCCTGTGTGATAGAATATGAGGTCCAGGGATATCGTCTACCAGTGCTGCCCTCTACTGGTGAGCGTTGACCTAACACCCACAAAAATAAGACAAATGAGGAGAATACGTTTACCATGAACATTACCCAATTACATATAATATAATTATTTAATTATTTATTTTACGTGTTATGGTACCTAGCAATGGTGGCCAGCCCTGAATGATTTTCAATAACTTATATCAATAAAAAAATGATACAATGCAATAACTCCTTGGAGGATCTCGCCGAGATTTCTATACCACAATTCCTAGCGGTGGGCAGATATTTTCCATTTCCACGTGGGTATAGCTCTATGGGTTTTAAGGGTGCGTTCGGAAATACGCTGTGCACATCTAAACAGCACTCATGGAATGCCTCTTGTCCAATCAAACAACTCGGTCTCTTTATGACGTCGGACCAAGCGTGCGCTCTGGCGCTCTCGGAGCGAGTTTACGAACACAGCACAAAGTATGTAAACAAGATGGAGGCGTTTCTGACAGCCCAGCGTTTCTTCACAGACAGTTAAGCTAACTGGTATGGCAATAGCGAAATAACATAAACCTGTAATGTTAATGTTAACCCTTTTTACAGCGTATTTAATGATTTGCTAGGTCGTATAATGGTCGCTAGTTTATAAACGCTAGCTACAGTTTAGTTACTTGATAATAAACATTCATTGCCGCAAGCAAGCAACTGTCTGTGAGCTAGCTGGCCAAGTCGCGACGTTAGAATTATAAGGTTCTATCTCCATTTCTGTCAAAATTGAGTTTTTTTTTCTTCCATAATCTGATCCATTAGGTGTTTATTAATGCCTGTGTGGTTTTATTTTTAAAATGTTGACATTTTTTCGTTAGTAATTCATAAAATACAAAGGTTCCATCTCACAGAACATAATGGAATGTCAAAACTTTGACGCTCAATATCTCTGAACTGCCCTAAACGGAGATAGAACCGTATCATTCTAAACGGAGATAGAACATTATCATTCTAAACGGAGATAGAACCTTCTCATTCTAAACGGAGATAGAACCTTATCATTCTAAACGGAGATAGAACCTTATCATTCTAAACGGAGATAGAACCTTATCATTCTAAGATCACGAAGTGTTGGAGCAACATTGACGTGGATGAGAACTGCACAGCCTCTTAGCTGCACCTTTTACAGTGAGTATTAAAGGCTAAAGCATCACGTTTTCTCCAAAGGAAGAATTGCTTGCAGTCCCTGCCTGTCTTTGTTTCCCAACATTGGTTGTTAACGTACCAATCCAATGACATATCATATGTGCATAACATTGCTATATTTTCATGTAGCCCATTTGGAAGATGTAAATCATCTTAGGAGTTCCATATATCAGAATGCTGCTTCTGCGTTTGATTATGTTTGTTGTTGCAGAGCCAAGGATCCTTGCTGCAGTCTTCACAAATCTCCAGGATTTCTTGGGGTACATGGATAGAGAAACTGAGATGATCTAGAATTTAAAAAACAGACACCTGCCTATTGAGACAATGAATAGCAAGGAAGGACATTCGGTTGCTGCTGAATGACTCCGATCATCATGCAAACTAGATCTGATCCCTTAATGATTCATCAACAACTAAAGAAGAAGGATGCACTCATCACAATACTGTTTTCTGGACTTTCAAGGACATGGCTAAGAAGGCGAGAATAGACCTATATATCAACTGACGACAACAAATCCTCCAGCCATACTGATTCTCTCAGACCTGAGCCAGACACTGTAATATACCAGACACCGATACCTCATCCCCTGGTCCCCCCGGACACCCTTCACAGGCAGTGTTGCATTGTCAGCAGGCTAAGGGGGTGAACATTCTATCACAGTTCCTGCAGTCACTGCATCCACTGTTTTAGCACATCAGCCCTGCATTCGTAATTCAGTCTCGTAGAGCTCACACTCACACATACCTTTAGTCTCACCCTGCCATAGGATATCTAGAGTGCGGCAAGGAGGAACGCTTTCGGACGACCTACACTCCTACACTCCTCACAGAGTAACGTGTTTCTGTAAGGTACAGTAAAGGGTGTCTGCCCCTTGCTTACCTTGAATCCCTGGACGGGGGAGGGGAGGGGAGGGGGGGCAACAATGAGTGACGAAGACGAAGACTTCCAGCACATGGAGTATATGGAGAACGAGTTCATGGGAATGGACACCTTCATCCACCGCATCGACTCCACAGAGGTGATCTACCAGCCGCGGAGGAAGAGGGCCAAGCTGATCGGGAAGTATCTGATGGGAGACCTACTGGGGGAGGGGTCCTACGGCAAGGTGAAGGAGATGCTGGACTCGGAGACGCTCTGCAGGAGGGCGGTGAAGATCCTCAAGAAGAAGAAGCTGAGGAGGATCCCAAACGGGGAGGCCAACGTTAAAAAGTATGTCAGACAGTAGCTACGGTAGCTATACACTTTGTTGTGTGGTTCTTTGATTTGATTTTTATTAGGAATTTACCGTACAATAGAATCATTTACGCATCATGACACTAAAAGTAATGTCCAGAGGATAGCACTTGAAAGCAGTATTTAAAACACTTATTTCCAAAGTGGTCCTCGATGGAAACATAAAATGAGTAGCTAAAACAAAACATCACACAGCATAAAACATATAATGAATAAAACAAAACATCACACATCATAAAACAGCATAAAAACAGCATGAAAAAACGGTATAAGAACACAGCATAAAAAACACACATTAAAACACACAACATGGAAACATAAAGTGTAACAAAACAAAACGGAAACACCCTCTCCTTCTTAAGGGTGAGCCATTAGTTCTCCCCATAAATATGACGTAACTTTTGTTTTAAAGATGGCTTTGTTTTGGCTTTGCTTAATATGCAGAGGCAGATGGTTCCATAAAGAAATCCCAGTATAGAAAAAGGAGCTCCTTGCTGTTTTACTTTTGACAAGAGGAACACTGCATGACATAATACTTTCCTCTTGTATTATAATCATGTATACTTCTCTCCATATCTATGTTAAAAGTATGTCAGACAGTAGCTACAGTAGCTATACACTTTGTTGTGTGGTTCGTTGTTTCAACATTTTCTTTTAAGTACGGTAATACGCTTGGCTGTTTGATAATGACTTCTCTTTATTTCAACTTTTGACTCCAATTAGCAGGGTTCCCGCGCTGGTCTTAAAAAGTCTTAAAGTCTAAAATTCAGCAATCTGATTTATAAGGCCTAAAAAGGTCTCACGTTTCAGTTATTAGGTCTAAAAGATGAGATGCTGTGTCAAAAAAATTAGATTCGCTTGTCCTGCAAGGAAATCAGTCCGACCACATCTATTTATGGAAATTAATCAAGCTGGAACCCAAAAAATGCCAATTCACTGCCCCCGGGAGAGGTTATTGGCGAATGGAGCTACGGCAGGATGACAAAAAGCTATCATACAGTGTCACGAATAGGTCTAAAATTATATTCAAAGAGGTCTAAAAAATGTCTAAAAACGTCTTAAATTTGACTTGTGGAAACTTGTAGGAACCCTGTTATTTAAACTTTTGACTCCAATTAATAGGTTAAGTGCTATTACGGCACATTCAGGTTGAGCAGAAGTGTTTAGTGTTGTGGTGATTTTACAGTTTCCAATCACACAGTGTACTCTGAGTTACCCTGCCCTGGAGGAATCACAGGGAGTAATATCAACCTCACCACTGATTGAAGTGTGATTACATTTAGCCCCTCAACGACTGTGAAATGATGCAACAATGATTTTTAAATAATAAGATCTTGCTCTCCGTTTCTCGCTAGAAGGACAAAATAATTGTTAAGGTTGTATAAACTTCTCTGGCAGTATTTATTTTTGTTGTAACTTTTGTAGATGAAGTGGCTTATTTTTTAACGACTGCAATCATATGTTTATGTTTACCCTTTCCTGTCAACTGTAGATACACTTACAGTCTTATCTGATTTAGTTTAATGTAATGTAATCTAATTTAATTTGATTTCTTCTTTTTCTTCCACAGAGAGATCCAGCTGCTAGGGAGACTGCGGCACAAAAATGTGATCCAGTTGGTGGATGTTTTGTACAACGAGGAGAAACAAAAGATATATCCTTTTGGAAATCACTGATGAGTGACTATAGTGATCTCTTGCAAGTTATAGACGTGCTCTTACCCCAAGCACAATGACCTGTGTTTTAGCTGTGTTCTCACTCACGTTTAGGAGTTCGTGACGTTAGAATTATAAGGTTCTATCTCCATTTTTTGTCAAAATTGAGTTTTTTTACATAATCTGATCCATTAGGTGTTTATTAACGCCTGTGTGGTGTTATTTTTAAAATGTTGACATTTTTTAGTTAGTAATTAATAAAATACAAAGGTTCCATCTCACAAAACATAATGGAATGTAAAAACTTTGACGCTCAATATCTCTGAACTACCCTAAACGGAGATAGAACCTTCTCATTCTAAACAGGAGATAGAACCTTCTCATTCTAAACGGAGATAGAACCTTATCATTCTAAACGGAGATAGAACCTTCTCATTCTAAACGGAGATAGAACCTTATCATTCTAAACGGGAGATAGAACCTTCTCATTCTAAACGGAGATAGAACCTTCTCATTCTAAACGGAGATAGAACCTTCTCATTCTAAACGGAGATAGAACCTTCTCATTCTAAACGGAGATAGAACCTTATCATTCTAAGCTCACGAGTGTACTTTGTCCCATGGTGCATCACAGTAAACGGGTATAGATGGAACCGAACACTGCTGCTGTAGGTTCTGCTGCTCTTCATAGGAGAACGGGGGTGCCATCTGTGGCGACGTCTCATGTTGCTGTAGTTCTATTATACGACCACAGGAGGGCTCTCTTGGCTTGTTTGGGAACCCCCCCCTACCCCCCAATTTGAAGCTAGCATCACATGGACTAGGCTACATAAGGCATTTCTCTCTCTTTTGTTGCCTCCCCACCCCACCCCACCCTCCCTCTCTCAGTCTTTGATTCTAATAATCTCTGCAGGGTCCTCTGAAGTATGGAAGCGGCACACTACATAAAACACTCATTACCCTTTATGTCTTTGACATTAAAAAGGGCCTCCAATTGATTTCTACACAGTTAACATTAAGATTGCCCACCACTTGCTCTTTAGCGGCATTAATGATTCAGCTTGGACAGTTCAACGTCAGCTCTAATAAACGGCAATTGACTTTTCAGAACAGGTAATTATGACTTGATCAAACTACAAGACGTTAAGGCACGTGGAAACCCATTTCGGTGTTCTTTGTCGTTTTTTTTTTCATTGCTGAGTCATGAGATTGAGTTGATAGGATCCGTCCTCTCTGGCAAGTCCCGGTGGAGATTGTTGTTGTTATAGCCGAGTGTAAATTGGTCTGTTTTTCTCACCTGTGACGTGATTTCCCAGCTGAGTGTGTGTGTTGTTACTGTTTGTGCACCGGCAGTGTAGGTCAGGGTGTATTACCGTAGCGAAAGTGCAGTGGTGAGGAAAAAAACACGGAAAAAACACAAAATGAGTTATTATTTGTGTGGAATGCCCAAAATTCAATGTCAAGGACGTGAGGCTGTGGCTTCGGCTCCTAGGCTACTTCTAAAAAAGAACATTGTACTGAAGAGAACACCGTTCTAAAGAGAAGGCTGAAACCCGTATGATTTTAGTCACCCCATCGTTTATATCAAGCCGAGAGGCGTAACACACACACACACACACACACACACACACACACACACTCTCTCTGTTCAAAAACGGAATTTCAAGGACGCCGGCCTCAGCAACAAAACACATTTTCTCCGTCAGTAGTGTTTTCTGCTTCCCCCCGCTACCCTCCCCCCCACACAGCCAGCCTTCCCCCCGCCCCCCACACAGCCCAGTCCCCCCGCCCCCCCCCCCGCGCCGCACAGCCGCCCGGTGCCTGTCTGAACCCAGGTCTCCTACGTCAGACGGCTGCACCGGGGCACAGCCAGCCGCCCGGTAGTGGTAATTGCTCTTCCAGCCCTCCTGTCTGACTGCAGCCTGCATCATCTATTCACTCAATTTACTTCTAATGTGTGTTACTGATTGAACCGCCAATGGGCGCAGAAAAAAGAGACGAGCCAGACTGCGTCCCCCCCCCTCGCCTTCCCCTCTCCTCCCTGCTCTCCCTCTCCTTCCCTCTCCTCCCCTTCCCTCCCTGCTCTCCCTCTCCTTCCCTCTCCTCCCTGCTCTCGCTCTCCTTCCCTCTCCTCCCCTCTCCTCCCTGCTCTCCCTCTCCTCCCTGCTCTCCCTCTCCTTCCCTCTCCTCCCTGCTCCCCCTCTCCTTCCCTCTCCTCCCTGCTCTCCCTCTTCTTCCCTCTCCCTCCCTGCTCTCCCTCTCCTCCCCTCTCCTCCCTGCTCTCCCTTCCTGAGTGTTTTTTCTTGCTGGTCATGTGAAGTGTCGCCCCCCCCCCCCCCCCCCCCCCCCGCAGCAGTTAATTAATAGAGGTTTAATGTGAGTGAGCTGCTCATACTGTGGTCCCCCCCCCCCACACACACACACACTCTCACCCCTGCTTACCCTCCCCCTCCCGTGGAGAGAAAGAGTCACTGACGCAGTCGTGACTAAGGGACTCCCACTGTGTCATATAGGGCCTGCCATTAGCCCTAGCTGTTTACCCAGAGTTCTCAACAGGATGGAAATGCCCCAGCCAGCCAGCCAGCGCTCCTCTCCTCTATACAGCACAGCACTCCTCCCCCTGCCATGGCTGGGTAGTGCAGAGATGGAACGTCTGGATGCAGAATTCAGAGAATTATTTGACATTCTATTCTAGAATTCTAAGATAGATTAGTATGTTCATCCCTTGGAAGTATCCATTGAAGAGGTCGATTTTAGGATGGGAAAAAAAAAGATTCCCACAACCTGTTGGATCGATTTTATGTTGTTTATGTTTGTGCAATTGTACTTATTACCTAGTCAACCACATAAGTGCACTCAAAACAAGTCATTGAGTTGACGTCAAACACATTTACACGTTTAATGTGTACACATGTTTAGGTGATGTAACACGTTTGTTTTTCCATGTCACGCCCGGAAAGAAAAGGTCTTTGACGGATCATTTCTGAGTGTATGTTTCCATTTGGTCACTGCCACCTTTTTTTTTCCTTAACCCCCCTGGTGTCACGTATATGGTGATGGAATACTGCGTGTGTGGAATGCAGGAGATGTTGGACAGTGTTCCGGAAAAAAGGTTCCCAGTGTTCCAAGCTCACGGGTACGTCGGTCTTTCATGTCGGGTCTTTCATCTCTCCGTGAGTAGTTGTCCATATGTTGTAATGGATACCTGTCTCACCAGAGCCATGGACCCCTTTCATCTCAGCTGGGTGTTACCTGTAGACTACAACAGTGTGTGAATCAATGGTTGTTCAAAGCCAGTCTACTATAAAGAGGGAATGATTCGATTCCAGAAAGTACTGAATCGAGCACCTAAGTTTTAACAGGGAAAGTGAATACAGTTGTTATGTTTTTTCTTTTTTTTCCCCCTAGGTACTTTTGCCAGCTGCTAGATGGCTTAGAATACTTGCACAGCCAGGGGATAGTTCACAAAGATATTAAACCGGGGAATCTGCTCCTGACCACTGATGGGGCGCTGAGGATCTCTGACCTGGGAGTGGCAGAGGTAAGTGGGGGGGGGGCTTTCCTGCGTTGTTGAAGTGTTGAGTTGAATTATCTTATCTTTTTTTGGCTTTCGTCATGCTGCATTTTGGATATGTGTCAGATACATAAGGGGAATGTATTTTACCGCCAAAACATGGCACTTGGTCTTTCTCTTTAGAGATTTTTTTATTTTTATTTTTTTTATTGACTTGGAAGTAATATCTGACCACCGATGACGCTGACAAGCTGAAAATTGCGGTTGGTAGCAGCAGGTGGTAGATTGGCAGGCTGCTGACACTGATCGGTTTGACGTGTTGATGTCTTGAGGTCCCAGGTGACCGCTTGGCTTCCTCTCTCATCTCCTTTCTTGTCCTCTCTCTTCCTCTCTTCCTTTCTTATCCTCTCTCTTCCTCTCTCGTCCTCTCTCTTCCTCTCTTGTCCTCTCGTCCTCTCTTCCTCCCTCTTCCTCTCTCATCCTCTCGTCCTCTCTCTCCTAGGCTCTGGAGCCGTTTGCGGAGGACGACACGTGTTGTACCAGCCAAGGCTCGCCAGCCTTCCAACCCCCAGAGATCACCAACGGCCTGGACACCTTCTCAGGGTTCAAAGTGGACATCTGGTCCGCAGGAGTCACACTGTGAGTCCCACCTCTGATACACATGGACTGACTTATATAGCGCCTTTATCCAAAGCACTTTACAACGGCCTCTCATTCACCCATTCACACACACCAATGGCGGCAAGCTACCATGCAAGGCGCCAGCCCCGCTCACTGGGAGCAATTTGGGGTTCAGTGTCTTGCCCAAGGACACTTCGACATGTGGCCAGCCGGGGCTCGAACCGCCGATCTGCGCCACAACTTTGCGATCATTAGACGGCGGCTCTACCTCCTGCGCCACAGCCGCTCCAGGGACACACGAACTGTTGTCCCCGGAGGTCCTCTCACACCACAATTAACCCGCATTGATTCACAGCTGTGTGATCAAGAAGGTTTTAATTTTGAATTACCATTTGTAATTTATGTACGATTTGAATTAGAATTGATTTATTTGTAGTTAATTTAGTTCTTTCTTTTGCTGTCTTTCTTCTTTCCAGATATAACATCACGACGAGCTTGTACCCGTTCGAAGGAGACAACATCTATAAGCTGTTTGAGAACATCGGGAAAGGAGAATGCAGCATCCCAGAGGACTGTGGCCCACTGCTGTCAGACCTGTTAAGAGGTAGGGTCTCTTGTCTTTTCATTTCCTTCTTTTTCTCATGATTGTGCTACTATATGCAGGGGTGTAGTCTAGTTTTTTCTAGTGGGTATACTGTGATTTTTCCCTCCCAGCCTCGTATCCTTCATTTCGGAACACCATAAAAATAAATCTGCGCTCCCTGTCTCACGTTATATATCTAACATTACGTTATATATATCTAACATTACATGTTATAAGGCTGATCTGTGCATGATAGTGCTGCATTTGGACATATTTCATGTCGCATTTCTCCCCGTTGATGGTATATGACCCTATAGTCAGTCCCAATGGTCCAAAAGTCAAGTGCTTCGTAAACACGGACGGGGTGAAATTTATGAATGAAAGTTCGAAAGTTCTGTCACAAAACGCCGTTACGTATCCTCGCACATTTTTAAGTGGGTATACGGCGTAGTCCTGCGTATCACGTAGACTAAACCACTGACTATATGTACTTGCTATTCTGTTGTTCTCA
>NC_137677.1:6005573-6010573 GCF_963989245.1 Nansenia antarctica | reverse complement strand
TGAAGCAGTTCTGTAAGGAAGAACGGTCCAAAATTCCTCCTGAACGTGGTGCAGGTGTGATCCGCAGCTACCGGAAGAGCTTTGCTTGAGGTTATTGCTGCCAAAGGAGGTTCGACCAGTTATTAAATCCAAGGGTTCACTTACTTTTTCCACTAGCGCTGTGAATGTTCAATGGGTGTGTTCAATAAAGCCATGAAAGATTACAATTGTTTGTGTGTTATATGAGCTTAAGCACATTGTGTTTGTCTATACTTGTGACTTAGAAGATCAGATCACATTTTATGACTTTTATAATTAATGTCAATTCCAAAGTGTTCACATGCTTTTTCTTGCCACTGGAGTCTGTATTACAATCTTAACAATCATTGTTTTAGCCCACGTCAGTCAGGTCGTAACTTTAGCACCCCGAGTCAAATGTAACCCTCCAAGCCCCCTTCCCCAGCGTTTTTTGTGAGCGAGTCAAACAACTTTTCAACACATTTTTATTGTGAATTGCTCCTAGCTACGTATGTCTGGAATTACTTTCCCAAATAGCTACGCGAATGACTACCACTCAGCTTCCGTTCTTTTGAGTATTTATTTCCAGAAAAGCCAGGAAGCAAAACTGGCTGATGCGACCCTTTTTAAAGGGGTGGCAAAAACTAAATATGTACTGTACCTGTATAATGTAAAAAAAAAAAAAGGGTTGGAATGTTTATTATACTTTTGAGAATTTTCACTCGTGATCTAATCACTCCATGTCTCTCCCCTCCTTCCAGCTGGGTGAGAAAGCGCCACCCGGCCACGGAGCCTCCGGTGCCCATGCCCCCCAGCGCGGACTGTAGGGACCTGTGGCGCAGTATGACCGTGGTGCCCTACCTGGAACACCTGCACGGCTACCGCGAGGAAGAGGAGGAGGACGAAGATGATCTCTTCTACGGGGACGATGTCATGTACAGTCACTGTTACAGTCTGCCAGGTGAGTGCCTCGGGGAACATGGGTCCCCCCCCCCCCCCCCTAACTCCGGTTCTGGAGAACTGAATTAGGTATGTTGAGTGAACAGTTAACAGCAGCACTAAGCTGTGCAAAGCCCTGTATAACATGTATATGTCATCAGGATGTATAACATGTATATTTCATCAGGATGCCATAACAGGTATTAACAGTAAACAGGTATTAACAGACCGTATTAACAGACCGTCTGTGTAAATGTAATGTAAATGTCTGTGTCCAATAACATATTTTATGCTCAATCAGTATAAAACAGAGAAGGGGGGGATTTACATTTGGGAAAAGATTAGATAAATCACTAAAACAACAAACCGTAGTGATCTATAACTTTTATATATTATGTTATATGAAGTTTAAAATGTTTTTCCTTTTTCCTTTTTTAATTTAAATTTTTAATTTTAATTTTTTTATACAAACTGCTCTCTAGACATGGTATATGTTCCCAAACACCTGTCCACCTTTAGGAAGGTCACGCAGCCAATAAAGTACCTCCACCTCACTCTCTCCGTACCCCCACTCTCTCCTTTCCTCTCTCTCCCTCCTCCTCCTCCTCCCTCCCGCTCTCTGAGAGAGAAAAAGAGAGAGAGAGACAGCGCTGTCTGTCAGTCAGTCAGTGTTCTAGTGTGATCAGTAATTCAGTCATCTCTGGATGGTGAGGAGTGTGATGGGAGACGGTCGTCTCGGTCTGATGAGCCGTGCTCAGGTGGTCGTCCCCCTCCGTCTCCAGTGGCTCCCGACTCCCCCTGATTGGTTGTCTGATAATCCCATGCAGACCAAACTCTTATCTGGTGCAGGAGAAGGGCTGAGGCCGGCCAGGCTGGTCGGAGCCCACAGGGCGCCAGGGTGACATTGCATCCTATCCTATTGGGCGGCTGTGGCGCAGGAGGTAGAGTCTCTGTCTAATGATCACAAGGTTGGCAGATCGGCGGTTCGAGCCCCGGCTGGCCACATGTCAAAGTGTCCTTGGGCAAGACACTGAACCCCAAAATGTCTCCCAGTGAGCGGGCCAGCGCCTTGCATTGGTGTGTGAATGTGTGTGTCAATGGGTGAATGTAGAGGCCGCTTTGGAGCAGCAAAAAAGGCGCTATATAAGTGCAGTCCATTTACCATTTACCATCTATCTATCGTTGAGGCTTGTACGAGTCGACAACGCACCGTTTGGCATCTTCTGGTGAAATCTCTTTGGAATCCTTCGTGACGTCTTCACCAGACCGCCTGCGGACCTATGTGTCATCGTATGTCAGGTGGACGGTGTTGTGTCACTAGGACGGTGTTATGCAACGTCATACGTCATAGGCCCTCTCCCTCAGCTCAGGAGAAGGTTGCTCACTTCCCCCGCATGTGATTCTGTTCGTATGGATTGACGTCTGACAGAAATCATTTTCGTCTCCAGCAGTGACGGCTGACCTTGCTCTGTGTTGTGTGGGTAGGTGGGCGGCTGAGTAGGTGGGTGGGCGGCTCAGTGTGTGTGTGGCTGTGTGTGTGGTGTATGTGTGTGTCTACGCGGAGCTCCGGAGGATCTGATCAGTCTGTGATTGCAGAGTGTCTGTGTCTGTCTATACCGTGGGGCCAGTAAGTCACTTTCAATAGCATAATAGCTCACTTTGTTCCCTGTTCCTGCTTCCTCTCATGAACAACACGCAGTACATTTGGACTGTGATGGGCTGATTGGAACAGTTGTCTAGCAGTAGCTGTGGCTTGATTTACCTGGGATATACGGTAGCTGTCCTCTCCTGGTTTGGTGACGGAAGGTGCTCAATATGCCGTGGTCTGGCTGGACTCATTCCAGTCTTCTGTTGGTGTCAGTGGTCACCGTCAACACACCGTAATAATAATAATAATAATAATAATAATAACTTTATTTGTATAGGGCTTTTCCTGCAAACGTTGCAGCTCAAAGTGCTTTAATCATTATATAATCATAATTTAATTATTTAGTCATTTAAAGGCAATATTACAAAGATGGGTTTTTAGTCTTGACTTGAACATATTTGCTGAGGTTGCATCCCTAATGTAAACTGGCTTTGCATTCCACAATTTGGGTGCATAAAATGAGAATGCAGCCTCACCAAATCTCTTCTTTTGTGGAATGTGGTACACAGAGAAAACCAGCGTCAGAAGACCGGAGAGCTCTATTGGGCTGATAAAAATCCAAGGTCTTTCAGATATTCTGGTGCTATGCCAGTGAGAGCTTTATAAACAAGCAGAAGGATCTTGAAATCTATTCTGAACTTAACAGGAAGCCAGTGTAGAGTTTCTAAAATAGGAGTTATATGAGCTCGTCTGCTTGTTTTGGTTAAAACTCTCGCTGCAGAATTTTGGACTAATTGCAGCTGGCCAATAGCTTTCTTCGGAAGAGCAGAAAGGTTACAATAGTTACAATAGTCCAAACGTGTAATAACAAAAGCATGCATTAACACTTCTGCATCAGCTTGCCGGAGAACATTTCTAACTTTTGCAATATTCCGTAGATGATAAAAAGCATTTCTAGTGATATATCTAGTGATAGATTTGATGTGAGGCTCAAAGCTTAAGTGAGAATCTATAATCACACCTAGATTCTTTGGACATCCAAAGTTTTAGAGACAATTCTCCAGCGAGCTGAGTGCATGTGAATTATCAGGCAATACTGATATGTACAAGTACACCGTAGAGGCCTAGTCATTCCTGGATGACTACAGAGACTGCAGGCAACTTCTCTAATGTAGCCTAGCCCACACAATGCATTTCACAGGCCCAACATGACAGAGGGGAGGCAGGGAGAGGGAGGGAGGGGGAAAGAAAGAGAGAGAGAATGAGAATGAGAATGAATACAAAAGCCATCAACCATTTTTCATATGAAAAGATTTGAAGATGAGATTCCCACCCCGTTTGCTGTTTGATATCAGAGGCGAATGCGATCTCTCGATTGTTCAGCGATAGCGGCGTCATGACAGACAACACAATACAGTCCCACACAAAGCAGCTGTCATCACAGTTTGCTGCTACTGATTTTAATTTGATATTGAAATTACTTTTTCCCTCAGTATTGCATTAAACCGCGGTGATGCCATGAGTCATAGGCTGTGTAAGGGCCGCCATGATTGACCTCCTCTGTGTAGTAATAACCGCTCCTGAAGCAGTTCGTTCACAATTAAGCCCCATTCAACCTCCGTTGTTTAGTCATTCAATCTTTCCCTACATCAGAGAAGAGGTCTGCTTCAAACCGTTTTATTATATTAGTCTTCAATTAGAGAACATTATGTATTTTTTTCCACAATTGAGTTTTATGAGCTTGAACTAGTGTGTCCAAAACCCAATTACGTCAGGAAGAAGTATACTATCTTTTATTAAGCAATTTATTTACCTGAGCTTGTGCATTTTGTGTTTCCAAATAATCAAAGTTAAGTACGTTTACAGTTTATGTGTGCGGGGTATATACGATTCACTCATTTTCCGTTCATATAGAGCCAGAAAAGTAGGATTTGTATTTACATATGGATACACCACTGTTGACACTGTTGGAGGTAATGGGTGTTTTGTGAAATGAAGCCTTCTACCCTCTTATTTGACTTCTCTGCCACCATGAGCCATCATGTCTGCTTACTCTCCCATGCTGGGGCTGTACATGAGAAAAGGCATAAACATATAATAATGTCATTTTTACTCTATTGGTAGTAAATAAATAATACTAAAAGGCTTCAAGTGTTCAAAAATCACAATCCTAGCTCTAGGCCTAGTACAGTGCCCTGCCCTCCACAATTATTCGTAAAGATTATTCGTGTGTGATTATTCCAGCTCATCTCCTCCACAGCCACATACAGCAGACAGGCTACATTCTCTTTATTCTCCACGCTGTCAAAGGTTGTAGCGTTCTTTGAATTCCAAAGAGGTTGTATGTATGTATGTATGTGTGTGTGTGTGTGTGTGTGTGTGTGTGTGTGTGTGTGTGTGTGTGTGTGCGCGTGCGTGCGTGCGTGCGTGCGTGCGTGCGTGCGTGCGTATAGAGGCGCACTGAGTGTACTACACG
>NC_137677.1:5985573-6003073 GCF_963989245.1 Nansenia antarctica | reverse complement strand
CTCTCCCTACTCCCCCCTCCCTTCTCTCTCCTCCCCTCTCTCTCCTCCCTTCTCCCCCCTCCCTTCTCTCTCCTCCCTTCTCTCTCATCCCTTCTCCCCCCTCCCTACTCCCCTCTCCCTTCTCTCTCATCCCTACTCCCCCCTCCCTTCTCTCTCCTCCCCTCTCTCTCCTCCCTTCTCCCCCCTCCCTTCTCTCTCCTCCCTTCTCTCCTCATCCCTTCTCCCCTCTCCCTTCTCTCTCATCCCTTCTCCCCTCTCCCTTCTCTCTCCTCCCTTCTCTCTCTTCCCTTCTCTCCCCCTCCCTTCTCCCCCCTCCCTTCTCCCCCCTCCTTCTCTCTCCTCCCTTCTCCTCCCTCCCTTCTCCCCCTCCCTTCTCCCCCATCCCTTCTCCCCCCTCCCTTCTCCCCCCCTCCCTTCTCTCTCCTCCCTTCTCTCTCCTCCCTCCTTCCCCTGGTCACTCTGACCTGATAGCTAACAGTAGGTGGAGTGGAATAGGATGAGGTTACCACGACACTGATGTCAATTAAATGTCTAACTTCAACCTACAATGAACCTAATGAATCTAAATGATAACGAGATTGACGTTAACATGACATTTACAAGACTGTGTGGAAGTTGATCCTAGACCTGTGCCAACGTCCAGCCTCTACCCAGAGGGTTCTGGAGCTCTGGTTGAATCTGCTGACCTGACTCTCTCATGACCCCCCTCCCTCCCTCTGCTCCTGTCTGTCTCATCCCCCAGGGCGGGTGCAGGAGGTCGGGCTGGAGCAGAACGGACACCAGGGCAGGTTAGGGCCGGGGCCGGGGCCCGTACCAGGACCGGGCCTGGGGCTCAGGAGCCTGTGCGTGAACGGAACGGAGACGGAGACGGATCGCCCGCCACACGGCAGGACCAGGTCCAGATCGGAGCGCCTCTCCAGCTCCTCCTCCAACCCCTCCCGTAAAGGCGTGGGCGCCTCCACCTACAGCCGCATCCGCAGGCTGTCCACCTGCAAACAGCAGTGACCCCCCCCGCCTCCGGGGCCCCGCCCCCCCCCACCGCGGAGCACATTCACAGACAGGTGAGAAAAATCACCTGAGAAAAAAAATCACCTGAGAAAAATCTCTCAGTGACCTCAATGCATGTTTGACTCCTAGATTGTAATGACTCACCGCTGGGTAGGTTGTGGGATCTCTAATGATTTCTTCATATAATCCCCCTATTGATCGAGCGTACGAGGTATGTCCCAGAAACGCAATGCAACAACAAGCTCAGGTGTGGTGTAGTTATGCCTGATACGTGTGTGTGTGTGTGTGTGTGTGTGTGTGTGTGTGTGTGTGTGTGTGTGTGTGTGTGGTTCTGATTCCCTTGTCCTCTCTCTAAAGATAAACAACCGAAAGCCTAAAAGCAAGTATGAGTATATTATTAGCCAACAGGAGAACTGCTGGTAATCTGGTTCTAGTCTCTATGGGAGAGGGAGGGAGGATGGGAGGATGGGAGGGAGGGAGGGAGGATGGGAGGGAGGGAGGGAGGATGGGAGGATGGGAGGGAGAGGGGGGGAGAGAGGGAGAGGGAGAGGGAGGGAGGATGGGAGGATGGGAGGATGGGAGGGAGGGAGGGAGGATGGGAGGGAGGGAGGGAGGATGGGAGGATGGGAGGGAGGGAGGGAGGATGGGAGAGAGGGAGAGGGAGAGAGGATGGGAGGGAGGATTGGAGGATGGGAGGGAGAGGGGGAGAGAGAGGGAGGGAGAGAGAGGGAGAGAGAGAGGGAGAGAGAGAGGGGGAGAGAGGGAGGGAGGGAGAGAGGGAGGGAGAGAGAACTGCTGGTACCCTGGTTCTAGTCTATGGGAGAGGGAGGGAGGATGGGGGAGAGAGAGAGAGAGAGAGAGCTTGGTGATGCAGCCCTGGCCACTCGGGAGGCAGGCTGTTGGAGAGGAGCCGTGATGCTCTGGCTCGAGAAGAGGAGGATGAGGAGAGGAGGAGGAGGATGAGGAGAGGAGGATGAGGAGGATGAGGAGGATGAGGAGAGGAGGATGAGGAGAGGAGGAGGAGAGGAGGATGAGGAGAGGAGGATGAGGAGAGGAGGAGAGCAGGCGTGTGGGCGGACTGCGTGGGAGGAAGCAGCAGAATAATCAGCTTTCTAGGTTTTTTTTCTCTCTCTCTCCCTCTTTCTCTCCGCCGTCTCCCCCTGTTTTTCCTTTTTTTCTTCCCGTCTCTCACACCCTGCTTTTTCAGGCCATTCATGTGGACCCCCCGCCCCCCCCCCCCTCCCCCTCCTCTCTCTCTCTCTCTCTCTCTCTCTCTCTCTCTCTCTCTATGACTCATGAGTAGCAGCTGAGCCTCTTTAACATGCTCCCCATGCCTCACGTGGAGCGTTCCTCTTCCTGAAGGAGACCGAGGGATCACATGATGGCGTCACGCCGTACTTATAGTTGTGGCACGTTCCGACACACCCGCCGCTCGGCTCTGATAGCGTTTCCTCGGTACTTCGACATACATACAGTAGTTCAAGTCCAACATTATGATAATGCTCTCTATATACACACACGAAAAATAGGCTTTTCTATTAGTGCGTTTGCAGTTTGCACTGGGTTCAAATCAATGATATTTTTTAAACAGTCCTACAATGTTTTTTTTATGAACAAAATGCCTTCACCTATGTAAAATAACCGCCTGTGACTGATACGGGTTACATCATTTTAGTATCTATCGGTTGATTCTGGTGAAGTGATTCAGCTACAGAGAGATTATCTGCCAGGGGATGGAATAGCCATCTAATAGCGAAGCCGAGCGGCTGCGGCATCCTCTATGAGTCATCACAGGCATCTCCCACGCATTCTCCTCATGCCTGGAACCCGCTCTGTTGAAAGGCAATCAGGAGAGAGTCGGGGAGTGCGTTTTGTGTGGGCGGAGGGGGAGGAGAGAGGGGGGAATAGCCCTCCTACACATCATCTCGGAGACAGCCTAGAATAACAATGCGTGTGTGTGTGTGTGTGTGTGTGTGTGCGTGTGTGTCGGTGTGTGTGTGTGTGTGAGTGTGAGAGAGAGCTGTGGAGGCGGGAGTGAGGAGTGAGGGATAGGGGGCAGAGCAGGAGGGCAGCATCCTATCTCTATTAATTTGTCCAGAGTGACTAACAGGCATGCTGGGTTGACTGGACTGGAGCCGGATAGTGTTGTTTCCTAAAGTCCGGCTGTTTTCCGCTTCCTGCAGACTCCTGTTCCTGCAGGTTGACAGACAGATAGACAGACAGACAGACAGACAGACAGATAGACAGACAGACAGACAGACAGGCAGACAGGCAGACAGACAGACAGACAGACAGAGACAGCTGGGAGTGGAAGGGCTGGAGACGGAACAGACACACACTGCTCCTACGCAGACATCAAGACCGAGTTAACCCCCTGAGCTAACACACAGGGGATGGCCTTAGGGGGTGACAGGTCTCAGGAAAGGTCACTTCTGGAGATGCACCGATCCTATTCGGTTGTTAAGTCGTGACGTGTTTTCCGGGTCCAACGTTGGCTGAGGCGCTCTCTTCGAAATGCCGCAGTAATAATAATAATTCATTATATTTGTATAGCGCTTTTCCGAGGCTCAAAGACGCTGACAATATGGGAAAAACAGGAAAGTGCTGTGTCCCTTGTTGTATGAATAGATCCGAGTCCAAAAAACGATTGAACTGTCATTCTACCGCTTTAGTACGCTGGTACTCTGGTGCGGGGAATTCTTTATTTGGACCCGGAAATTGCTAAACCCATATTGGACCCATATGTCCCCCCTATAGACTAGTCTAGTACAGATAACACCCACAATGACTGTGTTTGCTGTCGCTAAGACGGCGGCTTGTGAGTTGTGTGTTGTCGACTGACGGTTTCTGTTTGGATTCCCTCCGCAGGATTGTGTTCCTCTCACGCTTCCTGACGGCCAGCGGCGGGGAGATGAATGTTTTTGACAGACTCGTCCAAAGGGATGCAATAGCAGGACATGCAACGTGCACTACGCCGGTTTCACTCGATCTTTACCGGAAGACCGACGTGACGACGACGCAAGAGTCGAGCATGAGCGAGTAACCCGAAAGAGGTCGACGAAGAAGACGACACTATATCCCCCCCTCTCCGCTACGTACTCTCACACTACTAAGACCTGCCTCCCAATCAGTCTGTCCTCTCTTCCTCGCTTCCTTCTCCGGAAAAGCGTCAGAGGAGAATATCTTAAGAGGAGGAAACTGGGAAGGGGGTGCGGGGGCCGGGGGCGAGGAAGGGAGGACGCGTGGACAGACGATTGGGACGCAGCGCGGGACTCTCAAACTCAAAAGAGCCCCTCTCTTTTTCTCGCACTGTATGTAAGAATGTAGCTCGTTTTAGACTACGCCACTGTCTATCCTCCAGTTACTCATCGTTAAGCTCACGTTGTGACGCGTGTTGAATGACGCAGGATCATTTCAATATGAACTACAATATTTGTAACGGTCATAATAAATGATCAATGATAAAGTCGTTGAATAGACGGCATGATGACGTGCTAGAAAGGGAACTGCTGACCGCCGAGCATACGAGCATATCCATTCGAGAATGTCTTTTGGGGCTTGGTTTTTTGATTTTTTGTGTCTTGGATTTTGTTTTGTTGTGTGCCCCCCGCCCCCCCCACCATATGTTTTAAGTTATTATTTATATTAAATGCACCCCCTTGATCTCACCAGGTGTGTGTAGTGTGTGTGTATTTTCTCTATGTTTGTAACTGTGTCGGGCGTTAAATCAATTCAACCAGCCTAGAGTAGCGTTTCAGGATTTCACTCCTCTCTCTCTCTCTCTCTGTCGATCCAACAAGCTATTCTGTGTGACATTTCACTGATGTTTTAAGCAGTCGTGTTGACGAAAGGCATTTGTTTTTCCACTGCTGATTCTGTAATAAAACAACTGCGTTTGCTTCTTCCACCCGTCTGCTACCCCGTCTCTCTACAGACTCCCCCCCTTCCTCTGCTCCAGATACGCCTCACCGTGGCTTTGATGTGCTATTCTGATTGGTGTATGGGGCGGGGTGTGTCGTCGTTGGTGACGGGAGTAGACTTTGATAAGGTGATGTTTGTGGCTCCTGCTGTCGCCGGCTTGTTTTTAGCGGAGCAGGGCTTGGGGAGCTGTGTGGATCTGGGCTGGGCTGTCCTTTCCTGAAGCAGCCATCTTCAAATAGACCAGAACTAGTTCCCTTACTTGCATCATGCTGCATCTATGGGAGAGATGATCATTATTGGTCATATCCAAGGTCAAAGAAAGGAGAGGTGGGGGCGCTTAGGTGGCGTAGCGGGTTAAGCGTTGACCACGTAACCGCAGGGTCCCCGGTTCGATTCCGGCCGGGGACATATCCTGCATGTCATCCCTCCTCTCTCTCTCACCCATCCTTCCTGTCTAAATCTTCACTGTATCTATCAATAAATAATAAAAAAATATGAGTGGGACTGCCCCACTCCAAAAAAAAGAAAGGAGAGGTTTTGCTCAATGTTCATTCTCCATAAGGTGGTGAATAATAATAATAATAATCTTAATTTCTATAGCTGTACGCTTTACAATTCTAAGGGAAATGATCAGACAGACAAAACAGAAAACAAACAAAGCAAAACCGAAACATTGACTAGGGGCCAAAGGCCTTGGAGAACAGATGTGTTTTGAGGGCTAATTTGAAGGAGTCCAGGGTGGGGGGCGTTGCGGATCACTATGGGGAGGGAGTCCCAGAGAGTAAGTGCGGCCACGCTGAAGGCTCTGTCCCCAAAGATCCGTAGGTAAACAAACATCTGCACCTCTGGCTTGTTTTAATGGTGTTGGTGATACCGTATGAGTCATCGGGGGAATCGGAGGGAACCCTGGCGTGTTTGGGTCACAGGCGATGATGTCGTATGTCGTTCCTCCGGTGGCAGCTGCCCTACTTTCTCTCCGCCTGCCGATGGATTGAGAATCCTAATCACTGTGGAGTCATGGTTAATTCATGGGACTGGCGGTGGTGAATATCAAACATCCTCCGAGTTACGAGCAGAAGGCTAGAAGAGTGAGACTCTCAGGTCTCCCCACCTGGAGGGTATAGTGGCACAGCATGTGCTGAATTATTATTCTTAATTTTTTTGTCCTAGATAGCAAAAATGAAATGAAAGTTTTGAAATACTGGGCCCTTGGATATCATAGGATCATATAGGCTTCAACAAGATTGAAATAGATCCACCTCACATTTAGCACTAGCACCTAGTCACTCACTAGGACTAGGTGATATTTTTGACATCTTTTTGACACATTTGCTTACACACTATTCATTTGAGATGTACACAGAGTTCCCAGACAGGCGGTCATTTGGAGCTAAATACTAACTGGGTTCCTTGAGACCGCCGACTCGGTCACTCCATTGTTGAAACCCTTAAAACAGTTAAAGGTATGGGTAGGGTCATCTCAAGGATCCCATTTATCAGTCATCATTTGGAAATCTGCACACATAGAAGAGTGTGATGAAGAAGAGAGGAAAAGGAAGTGATGTCGCAGCAGCATCTTCATCATCACCCTCCTCTTCCTCCCTGCGTACAATTAAAAGGTTGAAATGAGGGACAACACTTGTTAATGCTTCATTCATTTATTGACTGATTGGAAAACAACCCAAAAATAACTGTTTTAAACTGTTTGGTCCCTCAAGGCTCAAGATATGGATCAACAAAGGCAAAGTTGTTTAGAAAGCTCTACTTTTTTTTTTTTTACTTTTTAATTTGAAATTCAGCAGTTAACTAACAAGCAGGAATACAGAAATAGATTGTATCTTTTTTTTTCTTTCTTCATCTTCTTGATGGAAATAAATCTCACAAAATCTCATCAGTTTATAATATAGCATGACTCCTAAACAAAGGTAGATTCCATAAAATACAAAACCTCTAGAAGTACCAATGCTTTAATTTAATATTTCTATGTTCTGCCTCAGACGAAGAGCGTTGACCATGGAATTATTTTTATTTGGTACAGTTATTCTGAAAAACATGAAGATATGTACTAAAACGGTTAATTTCTCATGCAAACCTATGCACAGTAATGCATCAATGCATTGGACAGGCTACTTTGTTAGTATACAAAACGTCTTTCACCACAGTGTCCCCTTAGTTACGTCTACACCTAATAAAAGACACATAGACTTCTCTAGCTCCTGCAACATTGTGCTTGTACCATAACACCACAAAGTATCATCTTTGTACAAATGTACTCATTTTGTTCACCCCACCAATCGTTTATCATTACGTCGGTGTTACTGTGTCATACCCCCTCTCTCTCTCTCTTATTCTTAAACTCTTACACACAGAGGCGAAAGCCTGTTCATCAGCAGAAATGATTCACTACATCCCTCATCCCTCTCTCTAACCGGGGGGCCAGAGGAATCTGCTGAGTAATCGCTAACGTCAGAAAGGCATTCTGGAGCTTGTTCCCTTCGGTTACCGAGGTGAGAGGGCGCGCTTCGGGGGACGATCTCCTTGATTACGTTTGAACACCTTCGTAAAAAGGCACCTGGTAATTACACAAAATGGTGCTGAGACAAGGAGTGGCGGATCCCTGTGTGTGTGTGTGTGTGTGTTTGCCATGGTGATAGAATGGTGCAGTGTGTATGGCGTCTGACGTGAGGGCGGCCGAGTGGAGGAGAGAGAGAGAGAGGGATATCACTAGCCTCTCTACAATGAGACCATTTAGGCTCTCTCTCTACCCTTTCATCTGGCTCACTGATGGCCTAATGAGCAGCACGCATTCTGTCTGTCTGTCTCCGGTCCACTCTGCTAGGCTAAGAGACCGTCTTACTAGAAAAGGAAACATTTGATGCCCCCCCCCCCCATACATACACACACAAACACACACTCCTACACTGGCCCTTTCGAATTCACTGTATTTCTTGTGTTCCAAACAAGGGACTAGTCTAGAGAGAGAACGAGATAAAGGAGGACTACCCTCTCTTTTTCAAATGAATATTCAGAATCACTAACGCAAACTTCTGCAGTCGGTTCCTCGGAACGCGGGAGAAGAATAAATAATAAGAACCCCTCTGAGGGTTCTAGAATTCACGAGCAGAACTGGGTCAGCAGAGCCAACGCTGCTGCTGCTGCTGCTGCAGAGGATCTGGAGACAGAACCCACTCCGCTCCCAGTCACGCTGCAGCTATAATAAGTGCAAAATAGATTCCTAGGTAATTCTTTAACGGGGCCATGTCTTTCCTTTGCCTTGCTTTTTTGTGCCCAATAGACATAATCTGATAACGTTGCTCTTGGATCTTAAATGGGCAGCATTTGGGCTGCAATGTCCCAGAGAGGAAGAAGCTAAGAGGAGAGAGAAAATGTGGGAAATTTGCTACAAATAGCATCTTTGTTCTGGTTCGGTTAATGTGGCCAGGAAGTGCAGCCGTCCTCGGCCCAGAGGGTTAGAGCATCTCCGCTCTGCGTTTGTCAGTGTTCACAGGAGGAAGAGGGGGGGGGGGGGGAAAGGAAATTTAAAAGAATGTGGAGCGAACAAATGAAGCTTGTTTATGGGACTCCATGCACAAGAAAGCATGCTTTTCTTATAAAGAAATTAAATCAACACAAACGGTCTGCGAGGGCATTTCAGTTCCATTTAAACCCATTAAAGAGAGTATTAAAGCCCTACAGCCAAGAATCCCTAACATCATCAAAATGTGGATGCTCACATTTTGGCCTAGGGACCGACGTCATAGATCACAGATCAGAGCTGGGTTCCACTTCCAAACGGAGTTATCAAGTGGAACTTTTGAGATCCCTCAACCCCCTCGATTTTACAGACAAGGTGTTTTTGGCACATTTAAGCTGCTTCAAGCATGGCCTCTTAAATATTACTTTTCATTGTCACAAGCAGGAAGTAATCCAAAACCCCCCAAAAAACACATATCGAAATAAAGTGATCAATAAATTACAATGACATTGAACAAACATGTCTAAGCAGCTAAACGATCCGATTTCCGGAAAGCTCTTTTCAAAGCTCTTTTAAATAGACCCCCCAACCCAGACACATTTGAGTGACAAGGACACTTGATGGATGATAATATGCTCTGATTTAGGACGGACATGACAGTAGTGTGCGTGAGAAACAAACACAGTATTATAAATATGTAAGAATGTGCCAAATCTGTGTCCATATGCTCCGTTTACGCTTTGTACCACAGATTCTGTATTATGACATCACATTCCAGATTCTGAATCTGGAATCTTCTAAGTCACACACCGTTTCAATCCTAGGTATTATCTTAGCTAGCGAGTTTATCATGAGTGAAACAAATACAGTAAATGTCACATTTATAGTCCATGGTACACATGGGGGTTTTGATGACCAGAGATAAACCATAACCATCCTGACCCAGATATATAGTATCGGAAAAACATGAATAAATAAATACTAAGTACTCTGATATTTCGTCAGGTCAGGACAAACCTAGCCTACAGCCCAGGTCAACTCTGTCTCCAGATTGAACATTTAAAGATCCCTACCGTAACGTTGAATAGCTAATAGCTAATAGCTTTAATAGCTAAGTCTAGCTAGCACCTGGTATCACAGTGGATCAGAGGCATGCTGGCTCTAAACATCCTCCTTCCTCTCATAGGAGAGAGGGAACAACAGCAGTGTGAGACAATCAGGTAGATACAGTCATAATCTGGGGAGGGTTCGTTCTTCGCGATCGACTGGTTTAGACTCATGGGGGCCGCTTTCCCCCACACACAGATTAAGCCTAGTCTTGGACTTGCCCTAGTCTTAACCCCACAGATTAAGCCTAGTCTTGGACTAGCCCTAGTCTTAACCCCACAGATTAAGCCTAGTCCTAGGATGACGTCACATTTTCAACAGAAACCTTCCGCTGAAGATGGAAGCATTTTAGTCTAGGATTAGGCTTAAGATGTGTCCAGCGTAAACCAGAACCGTGGTCTAGGATTAGCTAATGCGTCTGGAGGAACCAGCTCAACTCAAACAGATACAGCCGCCACATTTTTAGACTGATAGACTTCAATAAAAACACAAAGAAGACTGCCAGGCCAGAGAGTGGAGAGAGAGAGAGAGAGAGAGAGAGAGGGCTGGATGTGGGAACCCTGCTACACTGGGCTGTGGCCCGGGGAGGCGCGGGTGACCGTGACCACCACGCACTCCGCCGCCCGCTCCCCCCCCGTGTCCGTGGTCCTGCGCAGGCCCGTGTACAGCCTCTCCTCCAGGGTCTCCGACAAGCCGGTCAGCTTGTCCGCCAGCTCCGCTGTGATGCTCTGTGGTGGCGGGCGGCTGTAGCCTGTGTGAGATGGCTGGGCGGGGGGGGGTGAGGAGGAGGAGGAGCGCTCGTCGGGGGGGGGTCCGGCCTGCCTGGTGTCCTCCAGGGGGTCAAGGGTGGTGGTGGCGCTCCCCTCTCTCTCCGGGACCCCTCTCTCTCCACAGCCGCTGCCCGGGCAGTCCTTCCTCCTGTCCCCCTCCTCCTCCGCCTCCGCCTTCGCCTCCCCTCCCCTGCCTCCCCTCCCCTCCATCTTGGGGGTCTCGGGAGCGCTGGGGAGCCCCTCGCTGGCGGCCGCCTCCTCGTCGGGGGCGCTGACGATGCGCGGCAGCGTGCTGTGGTAGCCCGTGTCCAGCGGGTAGTTGACGCTGTCGCCCCGGCGCAGGGGGGTCCGCTGCCTCTCGAAGGAGTGGTGGTAGTAGCGCACGCCGGGGTCGCTGTACTGCTTGTGCCGCTGCCACTGCTTGCGCAGGTGGACGCGGGAGCTGCGGTGTTGCTTGCGGTGCAGCGGCGACTCCTGATGCTGGTCGAACTGCGGGTCGTGGCGGAGGAACTCGTGGAACAGCGCGTCCGTCTTCTCGTCGATGCTGTAGTCGCGCCGGTGCAGCGGCTGGTGGGGGTGAGGGTGAGGGTGAGGGTGGGGGTGGCGCGGAGGGTGCTGCGCGGCCTCGCACGGCGTGAACATCTGTCCGTACGGCGACCAGCCCAGGGGCCCCGAGGCGGCGGCGCCGGCCGTCTCCGCGGCGACCCCACCGACGGCCCCCTCTAGCAGCGTCGTTGCTTCCGGGTCCTCCTCCTCGAAGAGGCGGGAGTCCTCGAAGCTCTCGCCCACCGTGTCCGTGCGCCCGGCGCTGGTGAAGTAGTGCCGCCTCTCCAGGGCCGTCCTGTCCTTACCCCCCCCGCCGTTGCTGCTGCCCAGGCCGAACAGCCTCAGGTCCTCGGGGGCGCGCGACATCGGAGCCTCGATGGAGGCGTAGCCGCTGTCCATCTGGAGCAGCTTGCGGTTCCCCGACTCCCCGTCTGACTGACTGCCCCCCCCCCTCTCCGACTCCACGCTGTCCTGCTTCTTCCTGCCTTTCTCCCCCCCCCTCACCCCCGCCGCCAGCCCTTCGTCCGCGGGGGCCGGGGGGTCCGGAGGAAGGTCCGGACCCCCCGCGTCCCCCTCGGGCTCGTCCCCGATGTCCTGGGAGGGGTAGCTGGGCAGCTCCCCCATCCCCCTCCCTTCCCGCCCCCCCCCCCCTAGGGAACACACGCTGTCGGCGTCACTGCGCACCGAGTCCTTGTCGTTGCTGCTGTGGTCCGAGGAGACGCACTGCTCCAGGGAGGCGCGGAGGGTCCAGATGTCTCGGTACAGGGCCTGGGGGTCCGAGCTCTCCCGCCGGGGAGGGGGGGGGGTTTCCACGCTCTCCCGGCGGTAGCCCAGGCTCGACGGCGCCTCGTCCTGGGGGTCCGGGGAGAGGCCGATCACCCCTGGTCCTCTGCTGCAGCTGGGCTCCACCACCACCTCAACCTCTAACCTGGAGCACACAGACGTACACACACACACACACACACACACACACGCACACACACACACACACACACACACACACACACACAAAGAACAAATGTCAGTGTCACGGAACGTCCTCATGACACACACACTGAAATATGAGTTTATGTTTACGATACGCTGAGTGATTTCCATGAGCTGCTATGGTCGCTGCATGTTTCCTACAAACTCAGTGAACTCAGTGAACAGTAATAATAATATAATAATAATAACTTTTTAGTACACCCCACTCAGGGTCCCACATGAAATATGACTTTAAAGTGATGAGTTACTATGAAGTTGTGTTATTAGTAGATGGAAATGTCAAAGAATTAACATTTTATCCGAGGCAACATCTGGTATTTATGGGAATATCTCCCAAAAACCTGCGCCAATATAATCAGTGGGAGACAGAACATAAATTTGACCAAAGTACATCAATACAGTGATGTACTTTGGTGGGATAGAGGGAAATAAATAGTTCTACACAAAAAGTGTTTGGTAAAAGTGGTGATATTAAGACTGCCTCTTCATAGCTCCGTGTCAGACAGCTTTAAACTAAGAGAGGTCAGGGTGACCCTCCTGGGAACATGACATCATGACATCAACATCCTGCGTCAGCGATGGAATGGATTGGCTGGCTCGTTACCCTCACCCACCCGGAGTGGGCCTAGGCTACAGTACAGCTGACTCACTCGCTAGCTAGCTAGCTTAGCCATGAGGGGTGGAGGGGGCGGTGAAAGCGGCGGGTGTGGCTGGATGAATGGCGAGGGAATTAAAGATACCTGCCGAGGGAGGGTGGTGGTGGAGGCGGTGTGGAGGAGGAGGGGGGGGGCAGGAGGCGGGGGCCCGGGGCCCGGCCGGGGCAGTAGGTGACGTCCTGGGTGCGGGCGATGTACTGGATGAGGTCCATGCGGTGGTGGGCGTCGTCGCTACTGTCCTCCTGGTCCATGCTCTCGCTGGCCGCCCGCTGCCTCTGGAACTGCCTCCTCTTGGGGGAGCCTAACGACACCGGAGGGGGGGGGGGGAGACGGCGGTCAGACATGACAAAAAAGGCCTTTGACTGCTGAACCTGTGTTCATTCTTGTGATTTATTTTGTTTGTTTTTTACTATGTTTTTAACTTATTATGTTTTTAGGTTGTTTTGTTTTTAACTTATTATGTTTTTAGGTTGTTTTTGTTTTAGCTTGTGTTTTTACAGTTGTTAGCTCTCTGAGATTCTTTTTGAATTAAAAGTGCAATACAAATAAAATGCATTATTATTATTATTATTATTATTATTATTATGACATGGTCGGCGGTTCGATCCCCGGCTGGCCACATGTCGAGGTGTTCTCAGGCAAGACACTGAACCCCAAATTGCTCCCGACGAGCCCGCCGTCGGTGTCGTGAACGTGTGTGTGAATGTGTGTGTGAACGGGTGCATGCATGGGTGAACGAGAGGCCGTTGTAAAGCGCTTATTTGGAATAAGGCGCCATATAAGCACGGTCCATTTACATCAGTACCACTCATAAAAGCAGGACATAGACACATTAGGGTCATTCAGTCGAGGGATTACTCATAACCACCAAATCATTGGCAGATATTAAGTGTGGGCTAACAATGTTGACGCTTCTAATGCAAAATCAATGATATCGATGTCACATAAAACCGCACCATGCTATAGAATTGGACACATACAGTATACTCTACGTAGGGAAATGACTAGTGACACTGTAGCTCTGTAGCCTTCGTGTATTACCCAGGCTGAGAGGAGAGGGCTTAAAGGGACATTATCATTCATGAAGGACGTCACAATAATGTCATGTAAGACCTCCCATCAGGCTTAGGGATGTGAGGGGGGGGGGGCTTAGGGCCTCTGTGTGCTATGTGGGTCCCTAAGGATGGGGGGTAGGGAGAGAGGGAGGAGAGGGGGATGAGGAGAGAGGGAGGAGGACAGGGGGGGGAGAGGAGAGAGGAAAGAGGGGGTGTTTGAGGAGCGCTACAGGGAAGCGAAGAATGATTAGGAAGAGGAGGACCCTGCGTCACTGAGCCATCTGTCAGAGTGTGAGCTCTTTGTGAGCCCTGTACTGTGTGTGTGTGTGTGTGTGTGTGTGTGTGTGTGTGTGTGTGTGTGTGTGTGCGTGTGTGTGTGTGTGTGTGTGCGTGTGTGCATAAGCGTGTGTGTATATGTGTATGTGTGCATATGCGTGTGTGTGTGTGTGTGTGTGTGTGTGTGTGTGTGTGTGTGTGTCCAAGTCCTGGCAGCGAATAGACAATTCTCTCAGTGGGGTCGCTGGAACCTTGGAACCTCACAGGGTTGTTTGTTGACCATAAGGGAATTAAGTCATCAAAAAAAGGAAGAAAAACAAATAAATATATATATAGAGAGAATGAACATTCGAAAGCAGGATAAAAAGCTGAGAAAAGTCAGACCCTACGAATGGAACACAGAGCGACAGAGAGAGAGAGATCTCTCCCTAAGGATCCGTTAAATGGTCAAATGGTAAATGGACTGCATTTATATAGCGCCTTTCTTTGCTGCTCCAAAGCGCTTTACAACGGCCTCTCATTCACCCATTCACACACACACCAATGGCGGCAAGCTGCCATGCAAGGCGCCGGCCCGCTCACTGGGAGCAATTTTTGGGGTTCAGTGTCTTGCCCAAGGACACTTCCACATGTGGCCAGCCGGGGCTCGAACCTTGTGATCATTAGACGGCGACTCTACCTCCTGCGCCACAGCTGCCCCAGACAGAAACAGAGAGAGAGAGAGAGAGAGAGAGACAGAAACAGAAACAGAGAGAGAGAGAGAGAGAGAGAGACAGAGAGAGACCCTACCTCTGGTGTCCAGGCTGGAGGCCCTCTGGCTGCTGTCTAGCTTCCACTTCTTGATCTTGAAGTAGGGGCTGGCCCCCTCCAGGCTGGCGTGGCGGCGCAGCTTGGTGAAGAACTGCAGCACGGGGCCCTGCCCCACGCCCACGCCCGCCACACCCCCCGGGGACACCCCCCCTCCCGTCGCCTCGCTGACGCTCACGCGCCCAGGGCTGGAACCCCCGTTCCACGGGCTGCCTGCGCCCATCACCTCGATCTGAAGGAGGGAGGGAGGGAGGGAGGGAAAGTGAGAGAGAGACAGAGGGAGAGAGAGGGAGAGAGAGAGAGAGAGAGAGAGAGAGAGAGAGAGAGAGAGAGAGAGAGAGAGAGAGAGAGAGAGAGAGAGAGAGAGGGAGAGGTCTGTGAGGAGCTGTGTATGTCATCTCCACTGACAAGGCTGCCCCACTTGTTTACCTATCAGCCTAGCAGTAGTTTCAACCTCTACTACTGTCGAAGTTCAGGCAGATGGACAGGCAGGCAGAGAGACAGACAGGCAGGTAGGCAGACAGGCAGAGAGACAGACAGACAGACAGACCCTGGGGGTCTGCCTCCCTGTCTGGGCAGTGCAGCCTCAATCCTAGCACAATTTGGAGGCTCCAAGCTGACCTCTTGGCTTGGCTTGTTCAGTCATGCCTGCCTGCGTGCTGCTGCGTTCTCTACTACAGTCCTACATCTGCGGTGCTGCTGTCAGTTCCTCCTGACTCTGACATGTCACGGCCACGTAGCATCTGATTAGCGGCTAGCTAGCTGCATCCCCTGGTTTTCAGGCTATACATCAACATTTAATAAAATATACATTGAAGTCTAACAATTCAATCATAATAATAATAATGAATTTCCTTATTGACTAATCGCCACTGTCAGAGCAGGAAGTAGGATGACATAGGATTCAATTGATCTGATTATATGTATGACGTATATATAAGAAATTGCTTTATTAGGAATAACCCCTTGAGATAATCGTGAGCTTAGAATTATACGGTTCTATCTCCGTTTAGGGTAGTTCAGAGATATTGAGTGTCAAAGTTTTTACATTCCGTTATGTTTTGTGAGATGGAACCTTTGTATTTTATTAATTACTACGGTAACTAAAATAACACAACACAGGCATTAATAAACACCTAATGGATCCGATTATGTAAAAAACTAAATTTTGACATTTTGACAAACCTTATAAAACGTCACGATATGCTATCTCGTTTTCGAGGGGGTATATTCTAAGATGAATAGATGGGTTGGTTGGTAGGTAAGGACTTACAGAGCTGGTGATGGGTTCCTTGGGCCCGGGGGCTAGTAGAGGAATCTCAGTGAAGCTGGTGTCCACCACAGAGTTGAGGGCGTCCCCGGGGAGGGCGGAGCTGGGGCTGACACTCAGGCTGGTCAACGCCGTCTGGGGCAGGGGGCGCAGGGGGCGCAGGGGGAACAACGCCGGCTACACACACACACACACACACACACACACACACATCATTAGGATACAGCACACACACACACACACACACACACACACACACACACACACACATCATTAGGATACAGCAGCACACACACACACACACACACACACACACACACACTGACTCATCCAGTACAGTATATCAGGACTCTAAGAGGCATAGTTAGTCCAGTCCCAATGATGGAGAAACCTCAGCTAATGTCAAATCAATGCTTATAGCCCATTGAGATGAGGGGCCAGAATGATCCATTGGGCTGTATCGTATCGGGTGGCTGTTGATACATTTCTCAGCACCCCTCAGTGATTGATGAGCTAATTGGTCCGGTCATGACTAACGATGCCTCGCTCGCTAATAGCACGTCGCTTGCAAGTCGCTACCCGCTACTCGCTACCACCGGGCGCTGTCACCTGGAAGATGGAGAGAGCCGACTTGGCGACGGGGCGGGTCGCCATGGCGATGCTGTTCTCCGACGACTCGCACTCGTGGATGGTGACTATCTTCAGGGCCGGGGTGGGGATGTGGAGGTGGGTGAGGCGCGCGTTCTTCAGGTGGTGGAAGTCTCCCTCCGTCAGAGTGTACCTGAGGGGAAAACCACGACAGATTGTGACGTTAGAATTATAAGGTTCCATCTCCATTTTTGTCAAGATTCAGTTTTTTACATAATCTGATCCATTAGGTGTTTATTAATGCCTGTGTGGTGTTATTTTTTTTTAATGTTGACATTTTTGAGTTAGTAATTAATAAAATACAAAGGTTCCATCTCACAAAACATAATGGAATGTAAAAACTTTGACGCTCAATAACTCTGAACTGCCCTAAACGGAGATAGAACCTTATCATTCTAAACTTACGAGATGCTTCAGAAAGAGCTTCGTACAGAGAGTGTATCTCAGGTGAAACCACGAGAGATACTTCAGAGAGAGCTTCGTTCAGAGAGTAGGTGGTAACACAATGGTACTTTAACAGTATTTTTTTGACAGTGTACTTTGCAGGGTTCTCCAACCCACTCTGGGCCTGCAGAGCTCCTGTGTTGTACAGCAGGGCGGGCTGGTGGAGCTGTTTCAGACCTTATTCCATGTTCCATGCATCACATACAAAATCCTCCTCCTCACCTACAAATCCCTCCACGCCTGCGCCCCCCCCAGTACCTAACTGACCTCCTCTCCCAACACACCCCTTCCCGGAACCTGCGAACCTCCGCAGACATGGGCCTGCTATCCACCCCCCGCACCAACCTACGGACCTTTGGGGACAGAGCCTTCAGCGTGGCCGCACCTACTCTCTGGAACTCCCTCCCCATAGTGATCCGCAACGCCCCCCTACCCTGGACTCCTTCAAATTAGCCCTTAAAACACATCTATTCACCAAGGCCGTTGGCACCCTAGTCAATGTTTCAGTTTTGCTTTGTTTGTTTTCTGTT
>NC_137677.1:5963073-5983073 GCF_963989245.1 Nansenia antarctica | reverse complement strand
ATGCTGTTACTACTTCTACAGTAGGTTTACTGTACCTACAGTGTTACACAACATACAAATACAACTGTGTATGAATCAAAATAGATATGCTTCATACTGTACTGTTTTCTATCACTCTCTGTTGTGTGGGAGGGAGTCAGCAAGGGAGGGAGCGAGGGAGGGAGGGAGGGAGGGAGGGGAGGGAGGGGAGGGAGGGAGCGAGGGAGGGAGGGAGGGAGGGGATGCATACTTATGATTGTTTGTTCTGCTGAATAATTGCTATTTATGCTGAATAATTGCAAAACCTAATAAACGTTTTAAAAATGTTTTTTTCTTTTAAAAAAAAGAACAAAACCATGTATGAGTCATAGATAGATGAATAGATATGCTTCATCCTGCCCCCCTGTTGAATAGCTTAGTGTTGTGCTAAATAAAGGTAGCTCCTTAAATTGTAGCAACTGTGCTGCTCTGAGCCTCGATGTCTCTCGGGGGGAGGAGGAGGGAGTTCCCCCTGATATTATCCCTAATTGCCTGTGTGGATGCAGCAGTGTGTTGTCTGGATCCCACACCCTTATTCTGCAGGAGCGGCGGAGCGGCTGTGTGTCGGTCTGATTCCTTCCTTTGTTCGGTGTTATTATCTGTGTGTGAATGACTTGAGGGATTTCTCCGTCCGCCCCGGCTCTGTGCTTTCATTTCCTCTGTGCCCTCTCTGCCTGCCTGCCTGTGTGTGTGTGTGTGTGTGTGCGTGTGTGTGTGTGTGTGTGTGTGTGTGCGCGTGTGTCTGTGTGTGTCTGTGTGTGTGTGTGCATGTGTCTGTGCGTGCGTGTGTGTGTATGTGTCTGTGTGTATGTGTGTGTGTGTGTGTGTGTTTGTGTGTTTTCCCAGACTCCAGCCGGAGCGTATGGCAGGGTGAGACGTGAGATTAATCACAGCCGATGGCTGCTATGAAATCTCATTACAGTCATCATTTGTACCAGTCTGCACTACGACTAGCCTCACTATATCTGCACTACTCCCTCTGCCTCCACAGACTAGCCTCTCTCTCCCTCTGCCTCGCACAGACTAGCCACCCTTATATCTGCACTACTTCCTCTGCCTCGCACAGACTAGCCTCTCTCTCTCTCTGCCTCGCACAGACTAGCCACACTTATATCTGCACTACTCCCTCTGCCTCGCAGACTAGCCACACTTATATCTGCCTTCTCTCTCTCTGTTCTCTCTCACTCTCTCTGCCTCGCACAGACTAGCCACACTTATATCTGCACTACATCCTCTGCCTCGCACAGACTAGCCTCTCTCTCCCTCTGCCTCGCACAGACTAGCCACACTATATCTGCCTTCTCTCCCTCTCTCTCTCTCTCTCTCTCTGCCTCGGCAAGACTAGCCACACTTATATCTGCCTGCTCTCTCTGCCTTCTCTCTCTCTGCCTTCTCTCTCTCCATTCTCTCTCTCTCTCTGCCTTCTCTCTCTCCATTCTCTCTCTCTCTGTATCTGCTAGACTCAGGAAGGGAGGACAGAGCATCTATATGTATGTGGGTCGTCTTCTTGTTATGAATGAAAACCAGATGAATCCCAACACAAAGTGACCTAAATATCAAATGCTCCTCCGTTGTAGTGTAGCGGTGAAAGGCCAGCGATGGTCTCCAGACGCACGTCAGTGCTGGAGGGTAGCTGAACGCACTGTGCCGTCCTGTTGACCACGCTGACGTCATACCGTCGGCATTCATCTTTCCTGCTACCCACTGTGTCATACTGCAGCTTTCTCTGCTTTGAACGCTCTGAACTGGACCTCTCCATCTGAACTGGACCTCTCCATGTGTTCTGTATCGTGCCATATACCCACGTTGTTCTTAATCATAGGAACAGGCCTGCTAGCCTGGCTCTGGGTCTGTGTGTGCTTTTGTGAAAGGGACACTTCACCACTGTCTAACCTCATATGCTGAAAATATCCCAATAAGAATAAATAAGAAAATAATAATAATCAAGATTTATTTTCTTAGGACCTTTTCGTCGTATGTTTTTGACTCCATCATTTAAACCACCACTGTTTTCACATCATGTAGACACTGGGGTGGCTGGAGATAGTGAATACAACGTGGTTATGACAACGATAGTCACAAACTTTTGGGCTAAAGCGCATCCAGATCTGGAGGCTAGGGTGTGTGCTGGTTGGTGTGTGCTGGTTGGCAGTGTTGGGGAGCAGTCCCACAACATATTAGCCCAACTAGTTGAACTACATTTTGCTTTAGTGTCGTTCAACTTCTCTTTGTAAACTAATTGGTAATTGAGTTAAATACATGGTCTACGTGGTTTCTGTCTCTCTCTACATGTTTTACGGCTGATCTGTGCATGATAGTGCTGCATTTTGACATAATTCTTATCGCATTTCCCCTGTTGAGGGGGACTTATTAAAGTGAAGTGCTCTTATTACACTTAACTCCTCCTACTGTCTCGACTCGCTCCAGGTCTGTTGTGTATAATGGAGAAGCGTTTCTGAAAGTACGGTACGGGTAGGATACAAATGCGTCCCGTACCGAGCCGTACCGGTCTGATCAATGGATAAGCGCCATCTGTCTCACTTGACATGTCACAGTTGACTAAGACACATAGATCTGGAGGCAGACTAGGGGTGTACTGGCTGCTAGGTGGGAAATGGGAGGACTCCGGTGTCTCACCTGGCATATCTGCGGTCTCCATAGCAGCAGCGTCGACAGACGATCAGGAGGACAGACAGCAGGACCACCGTCCCCCCCCCGAAGATGGACAGGAGCAACAACAGGAGGACGTAGCCATCCTTTTGGTCCGTCTCAAATGGTGGGACCCCCTGTGGCAACAGAGGAGAGAGAGAGGGGGGGGGGTCTGATGAGTAGGATGCACTGCAGACCGAACGTCTTAAATGGTAAATGGTAAATGGACTGCACTTATATAGCACTTTCCAAAGCGCTTTACAACGGCCTCTCATTCACCCATTCACACACACATTCACACACCAATGGCGGCAAGCTACAATGCAAGGCGCCGGCCCGCTCACTGGGAGCAATTTGGGGTTCAGTGTCTTGCCCAAGGACACTTCGACATGTGGCCAGCCGAGGGCTCGAACCGCCGATCTGCCAACCTTGCGATCATTAGACGGCGGCCCTACCTCCTGCGCCACAGCCGCCCCAGTTGTCTTGAGTTGTAGGGACGCGAGGGACCGAAAGTGACTGGCTTTGCGTGAGATCTGTTTAACCTTCGGAGCACTCGAAATGACCCACGAGAGGCTTGTGTTATAGGACTCTACTTCATTGTGATATAACAACGTTATAATCGATTAGCACATTCATGCAAATGCGTCTTACGTCCAGGACATCCAGGTGAAGGTTAGCTCGCTGTTTGACTAGGGTTTGAGATGGAACCTTAAAATACATCCACCCCCTCCATTTGTCTTCAGAGACATCTCTAATGGGGGTACGTTTAATTCCAATTCATTGTTGGAATCTATTGTTTCGGTAGAGGGTAGGTGGTGCCTACGCTGCCTGTGTGATGTGGCTGTGCGTAGTGAGTGGGCTCGGGGTGGGGGGGGGACCCAGGTGTGCCTATTGTTCAGGGGTTGAGACGTTAAGTGCGCTGCTCTAAGATCCCCAGAGAAAGAGGGAGAGAGAGAGAGAGAGATAGAGAGAGAGATAGAGGGTGAGACTGAGAGAGAGAGGTGAGAGAGACTTTGTAGAGAGACGGGAAAAACACAGAGCTTCCCACATGAACATCAAAGCCCTGAGAGGAGCCACTTGTAGCGAGGTACTGCTGGTTAATTGTTCCCCCGGTCCTCTTTTGTGAGGCCGAATATTCAGGTGAGAGAAGGGCAGGACGGGAAGTAAATGGAAAAAGGGCAACACTACGTGATGTTAGAATTATAAGGTTCTATCTCTATTTTTTGTCAATTTTTTTACATAATCTGATCCATTAGGTGTTTATTAATGCCTGTGTGGTGTTATTTTTTATTATTTAGTTAGTAATCAATAAAATACTAAGGTTCCATCTCACAAAACATAATGGAATGTAAAAACTTTGACGCTCAATATCTCTGAACTACCCTAAACGGAGATAGAACCTTATCATTCTAAGCTCACGACTATACTGTACCCTTCCTGTCGGTTGGAGTTTTTCCCATGCGAAAGCGGTCAATGTTATTCGAACTTCCCCCCGGAAGAACACCTTACTCTGCAGATGCATTGCCTTATCAATGACAGCATGCAGCTTAAAGCTCATTGATTTAGGCGCGCTGGTTTTGTGCACAGTGAATCTATAACCGCCACAGTGGCATGAATCAATCTGCGCCTCAGCCATTAACCTGGCTACACCTAGGAGACGGAGAGAGGGAAACTCTGGGGCTGACTGACTTAACAACGGATAGTAGATTTGAGTGTCTTTCTGTCTGACGATCACACTGTAGGTTTTAGTCAAAAGGAGGAGAAGGAGGGTGGGGGAACCATTGTGACAGTTGATGTCTAGTAAAGATCTGAAGAGAGGAGACAAAAGAAGCCTTGGTTTCCGTGCGCACCCTGTGTGCAGAATGCAATCCATAATCATCCATCTCTATATCCCTATCCCTGTCTGTGACGCTTTGAACCACCACTGAGCTTTATTCGTGTTCAGTGTGAAATTATATTAGGAGATTTTCTCTTTCAATTTTCACATTCAAATAATAACAATGTTCAACCTTGGAAAAATAGTTACTTACTTACAGTATCTCCACAACAGAGAAAATGATGCATCCTTAGGACATTTATATCTAAAAATATATCTATAAATATATTTCTATCTGTAAAAGCTGTCTGGTCAGTTGCTCTGGGTTCGGAAATATATCAGGAAGCATACATTAATTCAGTAATGTAAATTTAGTTTCATTACATTACAACATCAATATAGAAGACTCCTTCGTGACAAACACACATCCACCTTGTTAATACCATGTATTCATCCAGGATGGTGACCCTCCATGAATGGACTGCACTTATATAGCGCCTTTATCCGAAGCGCTTTTCAACGGCCTCTCATTCACCCATTCACACACACATTCACACACCAATGGCGGCAAGCTACCATGCAAGGCGCCAGCCCGCTCACTGGGAGCAATTTGGGGTTCAGTGTCTTGCCCAAGGACACTTCAACATGTGGCTAGCCGGGGCTTGAACCGCCGATCTGCCAACCTTGCGATCATTAGACGGCGGCCCTACCTCCTGAGCCACAGCCAGACTGTGAAGGGTCCTTGACCTACAGTAGCCTCGGCCAGGTCACCGTGTCTCTGGTGTAGCTCTCTGTGTCCAATTGAAAAAGCAACTGGATGAAGTGGCGTAGCACACAAAGGTGCATGCCTTATGTAACACGGTCTGGTGAAATGTCGTCAATTCTCAAGTTGCGCAAATGACCAATGACCTGTTTTTTTTTGCATATTACGAAAGTTGAAGTGTTGAAGAGCCCACTCGATAATAACAAACAACAGTTTTAGGATCACTAAATACTTTGTGAATTAGATTCACTGTATAGTCTGCTGTAGGCTACTGGTTAAGTGATACATGGCTTGTAAACAAATTTACGTTTTAGGATGTACGTGCAAAAGCAAGGACTGTGTGATCATCTAATTATGTGTTTTTAGCTTGTTGATGTTCTCTCAGCAAGTTAAAAACTTGTGATAAACATGCATTTAGAACATGTTCCTTGCTAGCTTTCTAGCTACGAGCAGCTGCTTTGTGTGTGTTTTCATTCAGAGCAAGTTCCTCTGGTATTTGGTTTGAGGAGAACCAACATTCAAATAAGCATATCTTCTTCAACTAGGATTAGGGTTTGGAAAGCTTACAATCTGCACTTTCATAATATGGAAAAAACAGAAAAATTACATTGCCCTACTTTACTAGACCCTGTCACATATCATCGCGTGGTCCCTGGTTTGATTCCGGCCGTCGACATATCCTGCATGTCATCCCCCCCCCCTCTCTCACCCATCCTTCCTGTCATTCTCTATCCCAATAAAGCAGAAATGCCCTAAAAACATATTTACCCCCCAAAAAAGCAAATCAACTGGACAGGCGTTTACAACAGCTGGCCATTGACAGCTGCCTGTAGGGGTCTATCAGGCACACAGCAGGTCACCCTTAATACACTGTCCAAACAAAACACTTCTTTCTCCAGACCAGAGGCAATTGCTTTACTTCAATCAAAACTACTGCTATTTCAAATCTCAAACCGCTATACAAACATCAGCCTACATTATGGATAACTTGTTATGTACAGAGATGTATTGTAGTAGACACAATCAATTGAACACCAGTGGCATGGTAACCAAGGTTACCTACTGCTGTACTGTGTGTCTGTCGACTCTGGAAAAAAGCTGTAGTTTAGCCCAAGTGTTAACGACCGCTGACACCGACGTCAGATTCTAATTCCTTTTAAAGGGGGGGAAATTAAACTTCAGAGATTAGATCTGGGATTGAATTATTTCAGGCCCAGACCAGGATGTTCTCTATTAACAAATCAGGCAGAATGAATAGGGCGGAGAGAGAGAGGGAGGGGGTGGAAGCACAGTCCTGCCAGTTAGCAGCCCACTCACACACACACACACACACACACACACACACACACACACACACACACACACGCATGCACACACACACACACACACACAGGAAGGATGGGAGGCCTGGCCTGGCTTGCTGGTGAGTGACTTACGGTGGAGTTGTCTGTCAGGTTGTTCCAGACGGTAGACTCATTGCTCATGGTCCAGGCGAGCGTGAACGTCCCCCTGAGAAACACACAACAGGAAGTCAGACTGCTGATGTACAGCCAACCACAGAACACACAACAGGCACATTTTGGACACCACTTCTCCCAACCACTGACAGACATACAACCGGGGGTAGAAACAACCTCCGTTTCATAACCGGTAAATGAAATGATGTGCAGAGTGAGTGGTCCAGTTTATAATCAAATATCACTCAGCAGCATAGGTCAACTGCAAGAATGGTCTGGAACATCAATGAACAATCTTCACCTCGCAAGAAGCTGGACCTGGTTATGGTTGCTTGGTATGGTAGCCTTGGTAGCTTTCAAACAGTATGTTTTCTACCAGAAAAGGCCCCTCCAGTATGTCACATACACTGAAATACTGTATCTGCAGGAGAAAGGAGTAACGAGACTGTAGCATAAAGCAGCAACAGAATTAGCTCGTGTTGAGCTAAGTCCCTGAGGAGACAGGCTGGCAGCCTAGAATCTCTGCTGTAAATCATCTATCCTCCCACCTCAAACCCCCTGATTCTCCCCCCTCCTCCTCCCACGCCGAACAGAGAGGCGCTTCCAACAGCTGAGGTCTGCCGCTACGCGTTCCCTCACACAGATCATAGCCATTAATACTGCTGCTGCAGCCTTCCACCCACACGCTGCTACACACCCACACACACACCGATGCAGATAACACACACATACTTACACACACACACACACACACACACACACACACATACACACATTCACGTCCACACACACGAGCGCAGATACACACGCACGCCGACACACACAGACACTGACAACAGAGACAGACATACACACATGCGCGCACACACACACACACACACGCACACACACATAACTCGCCTCCTCTGCAGGTCTGCTCACACAGCAGGGGGAGAGAGGGGAGCATCATGCCAGCAGCACCAACACCACCACCACCACCACGCAGTACGTACTCTCTCTGCCTCCCTGCCACTGCACCTATCCACCCAACAGCACCAAGCAGCGTCACAGCCATAGAGCAGCCCAGCCCAGCCCAGCCCAGCCTAGTGTCTTACCCTGATGGAAGGCTGTGCTGTACAGCAGCACTGGATGGATGTGGGTCTCTCTCTCTCTCTCTCTCTCTCTCTCTCTCTCTCTCTCTCTCTCTCTCTCTCTCTCTCTCTCTCTCTCTCTCTCTCTCTCTCTCTCTCTCTCTCTCTCTCCCTCTGCCTCTCTCAGTCAGTCCTCCTCAGCTCCCCTTGCTGCATTCTCCACCTGCCTCTCTCTGCCCACCCTCCCTGGCTGGACCAGCCTCCTCCTCTGGGCTGTCGTGTCTCTCTCTGGGCAGCGGGCGGCAACACAAACAAGGTGGCTGGCATTAAGTGCTAGTGCTTCATACTTCATACGTATACATGCAAGTGAGCTACACACGTTGCAAAGTGGCTTCCGAGTTAAAGGATATGTCCAAATAGTTTCCTCATAGGCAAGAGACAATACAGCAGTAGCAGCACGTGAATGATGTGTTGCGCATCACTGTACCGACTAAGTTCTCCCTAAAAAAATGCCATCATGACAAGATTTATATCATCATACACTGGAGGGAGACCGAATCCTCCTTTTTATAAATCCAAGGCAGTTTAATTAAACATCATAGTAAGAAGAATTGTTGCCTCCCATGATTCTATTTTTGCCCCAAGTATGATGAAATAAATCAACATAGTTTGAAAGTGTAATCCCTTGTTAAGGAGTGCTTACTGTACAGGCTGCGACTGTAAATACTGTCAAATCATATGTCAGCCAATATACCAACCACCTTAACAATTCACCATGCATGGCTATCTGGATACTGTAACATGTCTATTAATCATGCATTAGGCTACTACAGCATATTTATAATAGCAGGTTGCTGTTCTGTTGACTGTTATTGGGTTATGGTGGCGAAAAACTGAATTATGACTAGGGATCATTTTTTGCACGATTCATCTCCGTTGCTTTCTCTATCCCTCTCTCATGCATCGGATCTGGTGCATACAGCATTCCTCAGTGACTGAAGTCTAAACGTGGATGGAAGTAAGGGATATTAGCCCATGCATTATAATGTTATATTGGAAAGACATGGTCCTATATTGCTGGTGATATTTAATGATACATTTTTTAGTACCTAACGGTGGGAGAAGGAGTGTCCTTGGGATGAATAAATACCTTGGTCATCACAAAAGTGACTGAGCGCACGCTCAGAACAGCGGTCTGCCCTAATAATATTCTATTTATTATAGAGGGAAAAATAACGGTTCTGCTCTCTGCATGCATTCTACTAAAGCACTGTCTCTCCCAATTTTTCATAGATTTTTCATGCATAGATGTTTAAATTTGGACAACATGACATCATCAACTTCACACAAGATATTCAATAAAAAACAAGCGAATTAATAGAAATAGGACAAAAGGCGACTGATCTATCCGTACCATACCCCACAATGGCACAAGCTCTTATAATGATCAGTAAATGTAACCGATACGATAGTTAAGATAGTCAACACAAAACATGCATGTGAAAATCAAGATGCCACTCACCTAAATTAATACATAAGGTTCATGCAGGAATACTTAGGCAAAAGCCAGCCAATGACGCCAAACCCTTCGCCTCGAACACTTTAATTCGGATTTAAAAGCTAAAACTATTTATGAATGAAACCCCGACGCTTAGGACACACCCACCCACCCCGGTCAGAAACGCACCACGTGACGTCAGGAGTGACGTAACTAGTGATTGAAGAGGCTTGGGATGAGCGTCACTCACCGCCCTCTCTCTCTCTCGATTCAAGTATTTTTCGGGGAGACACGTGACGCTATGAATACTGGGAAATTAATAACACGGTGATGCCATTTAGATAAGGATAGTATGAAGAATTCCCTATGTTTAGATTCCTCTCTCTTTTTTTTAATTTTACAATATTTCTTATTCCAGTATAGAAGATGTCATGTACATTGAAAAAGGCATACATATTTTCAGTTTTTCTCCCTGCCCTCCACCCACCCCTCCCTCTCAAACATGTCTGCATACATATATACATATAGATTTGTCCATCTAGCCACACACACATATAAACAAATTACCAATTTTTCCAACAATTTAGTGAGTAGATAAAAACATTTGGTAGTAAAAAAACATTTAAAAAAAAAACGTTAAGTAAAGAAATAGATAAAAAAATAAATTATAAGAAATTATATATTTTTTTAATATATTCATACATACATACAGTACATACATAGATTCCTCTCTCTATCATGTTGCATCATACATTAGATTATTTATGGGTATTATAGGATATTATACTGTAGCCAGCAACTGAGAACCAAAGAGCCCAGTTTAGTCCATATGGCTCATTACAGCTCAATGATTCATTCAGTCTAAATGGGAAATAGTAGCTATTATAGCTCCTAGTAGGGCCAATGCACTGTAGTATTGTGGATATACTTAAGACACGTTTTGTAATTTGACATTTTGACATCATAGGCAGCAAACACCTAAAACTCTGCACAACTGATGTCGTCAATCTTAATTGAGTCACTTAACCCCATGTTATCAATAATCTCTTCTTGTCATCAACCATCTTTTTCACGACATTCTCACGGCGCCCCCCACTGGCAGCCATGTGAATGTCACATAAGGAGACATTAGGTTATTTTCTCACCATCTCAAATCTGGTCATTCTAATTCATTCTAATTAGTCTCTGCAGATTTTTTACAATTATTTAACCTTTATTTATACAGGTAAAAAACACATTGAGCCCCAAGGGCTCATTTTCAAGTGTGACCTGTTCACAGGCATACAACATCCACCACAAATTATACAATACAAAACCTGGCCTACATAGACTAAACTAAAACTACATAGTCTAAAACTAAAACTAGTCTAAAACAGTCTAAGATAATCTAAAACTTTCCGTCAATATATAGTCTAAAACTAAACTAAAACTACATAGCCTAAAACGAAAACTAGTCTAAAACAGTCTAAGATAATCTAAAACTAAACTAAAACTACAAAACCTAAAACTAGACAGCTAAAGAGCTACGGACAATAATATAATAATAATTATATAATTAATAATTAATAATAATAAGCCTATAATAAAGAAGGCGTCTAAAAAACTACATCTCCCACAGTGCACCACCCGAGCTCTCCAAAGTGCCTTCTGGGTAGGTTACCAATGCCCTTGTCAACCAACCCTATCAGGCGCACTCTCTCCTCTCACTCTCACTACCAGGGCTTTTAGGGGGTTCCGTAGCTCAACACACTCTTGCGTCTCTTTAAACCTCAATAAGGTTTATTTTCACACCAAAAAATGATGGCAGCAAGGTTCCTCCGTCGCTCCCTCCCCGTGTTGAGGCAAGTGAGGTGCTACGCGGAGCCTAGCTCGGGCGCAGCCGAGATGTCCTTCACCTTCGCCTCGCCGACGCAGGTACGGCGACACCGAGGCTTTTAGGGCCTAAGTTAGCTTAGTTAGCTAGCCTCCTCTACAACAGCGCCTGTTTGGTCTGAATTAAAAGATAGACCATAAGTATATATTTATGAGTATGCATGTTAGATGTAGACAGATGTGTTAGCAAGCTGTCAGTAGGTTTTAGTAGCATCATGCACGGGTGTTAAACATTCATGCCCTAGCTTAGCTAGCTAGCTAGTCAGCAGCAGTGGATGTGACTTGACCTGTCAAGCTAGCAGCTAGCCTGTCTGTCATTCAGGCTAGCCTGCCATTGAATGGAAATGAATCAGGGTATCCGCTGTGTCTTGACAAGTATTACAAGTTGATAAATCAATTTTGGGAAAATCAAGACCCTTAATAAGTATTAAGAAGTCTTATCACGATTTTATGAGGTCTTGAATTTTATAGGTATTTTTCTCAATTAGACTGTCCAAAGAGTTTGAGTCCTAAAAGCTTTTAGTAAAAGAATGTATTAGTTTATTAAAAAACAAAGATGAACCGGAGATTGTGTTGTATGATAGTGGTCTAGTCTATTGCAAACTAAAACTGTTAAGTTAAAGGTGTCACTGATGTAAACGGTTACAGCTCCAAGTGGCGGTGAGGTCTGGAAAAACATTGACAAGGTCTTTAAAAAGTCTTAGAAAGGTATTGAAATTAACCGCAAGATTCCTGTATATACCATGTGAATGAATGCCATTTGTGCCGGTGGATATACACAGGGGGTATTTTCATTCTCAAGTTCAAGTTTGGCATCTCAGCCATCATTTCCCAATTGATAATATGTGTTTGCAGGAAAGACGACCCCCAGCCAGCAACAGAGTTCATAGACTAAGCAAGCGTAGAACACAGGCCCCTGCAGAGTCTCTCTTCTGTCACCTTGGGATGAGGGTTAGAGGAAACAATAGGACAATCCTTCCCATCAGCTGTGTCTTAGTAACGCAATACTATTAGGCAGGGTGTTCTATATCATATATGGATCATGGATGTTGTTATAGCTAGCTAAATGCACTGACTTGTCTAGTGCAGCTTTGCTGGATCTATCCAGATTATGTTATATAGGCAACAGTACTAGCCCAAGTATTTGTAAACACTTGGGTTCAAGTCTACATAATGGCGTGGTTACTTCCTTGACAGAGGAAATGAATGTATGTGTATTGGTTGCTTGCTGTTCAACTTCTATTGGACAGTGATGGTGTGGAGTGGAGGATGGTGTTAAAGGCCCACGTAACATTGTTGCAGCCGACAGGCTTATGTTCAATGACAATATAGCATTTAACTTGTAGCCTATCTCTTTTACTCCTACACATGTAGGCTACATTACTTCAGAAACAGCTAGTGTAGAACTAATTGCGCACGTGTGTGTGTCCTGCTACAGGTGTTCTTCAACGCGGCCAGTGTGAAACAGATTGATGTGCCCACACTGACTGGTGCGTTCGGTATCCTGCCCCACCACGTACCCACCCTCCAGGTCCTCAGGCCTGGGGTCGTCACCGTGTTCAACGATGCCGGTGTCGGAGAGAAATACTTTGGTGAGATTTGACTCGTTGGTGCCCAACGTAGGTCAAATACTTGAGCTTGACCTTTTGATGTAGGATGTAACCTTGTAAAATGGAATAGTCCCAGAGATGCTAACTCTACACTAAATCAACACACTACACAAGTGTTTGACATGGCCTTTTACATTTGCCTCAGGTCTGGATGATACATTTTATATGGCTTGATAAATGTTGATAGAATAGAGGGCAGATTCTGAAGACCTTGTAGTGACTAGGGATGGGACGATTATCGTTTTTTTCGTTAATCGCGATAAAAACACCCGCGATAACTTAATCGTGGAGAATTTAATTATTTGAATAATCGTCATAATCGTATGTTATGAATAAACTGTGTTTAACAAATGTCTGGCGCTATTTTTCAGCCTAGTCTACATTACTTTTGCAGTCAAGTTAGCGACTGTTACTGTAATATAATTGCAATTCCTCACATGAGCCGCGCGCGAATATCCTCACAGAACTTGTCTCGCGCTATTGTTCAGCCTGCATGGGTAACGTTACTGTCAAGTCAGCCTTGTCAGTCAGTCACTAGGTAACTCTAGCCTACTCACCATGGCTGGTGAAGAACTTTAGACGGGATACTGTCATTGGCCTTCCTTGTTATTACCAGGCAGTGACAGTCTATGGCTGCAAAAGGCACGGTCGCCCCTAAGCTTTAGCAAATATATTGTGGTTTACTTAATACTGTTCAGCACTTGAGGTTACATTCAATGCATGACTTGTGCTATAGGCTAAATACAATTATTAAAGCGGCAAGTAGCAAGTGTGCGCATCAAAGGCATTAGGCACGTAACATCCATGCTGTATAAACACATGACAACCGTCCGTTATTTCCCGAACTTTGCCCGAACCCCCTGCGATGACCCGGGGAACAACGGTACGCTCCCAGCGGCTGCTATCTGACTGGCCGCGGGAGTGAGTGTTGAGGGAGAGAGGAGACGGCAACCCTCGCTCGCCATAGACTGTATCCCTACTCGTCTCTCCTGAGCTCGGTTGTAACGTGAACCGTGGAATACAGGATATGTTAGATGCTTTACAGTAATTCCCCAAATGACCAGAAAAGGAAGTTAGATTTGTCACTGGTTGCTTTTGACTAATTAAGTCGCCATGGGGCTCTGGAAGTTGGCAACACTGGGAGTGCGTTCTTTAAACTTCCTTGGGTACGTTATTGAAAGGTGCTGATTGGCCGAAAAGCAATTGCTCTTTCTTAACCCTTAGAGGGCTGGGGCTATTTGAGCAATTTTTGTCATACTTAGGATTTTGACCTCATATACCACATTAAGGACCCGGATTATGGCCAGAGATATGTGCCACTAGAATCTGAATTTGAATTACTGACTTAAAATGTCCTAAAAATACAACAAAATCTAAGTTAAAGTGATTACAGTGTGTTTTATTGGCATAAAAAATAAAAATAAATTGTTTTTTTTATTTTTTTTATTCTCGCGATAATATCGTGGATCGCGATTATTTTGCCCACGATAATCGTGACATGACATTTTCTAATCGTCCCAACCCTAGTAGTGACCTTGCATGTGAGAATGGATGTACCAGATATTGAAGCTGCTATTATCTGCCCAAGCTTGCTGATGAGTTATTACTTGATACGGTGTATCATAGGTCATGTTCTCACATGAAAGTCTGAATCAGGACCTGGAGCAAGTGGATGAGTTTGCAACATTGTTGCATAAATTATTTATCTGATTTGCGTTCTCATACCTTTATCTATAATTTTAATAATTTAAAATTATCTAAACTAAGTAACATACGCAATCGAAGCAACAGACGTGGTAGTTCATTGGTCAGAAAATTTGAAAATTGCCCTTTCGTCCCACTCTTATCCAGATCAACACGCATGCGCTGTTGTTTTCATATGGACAGCCTCGATGCATAGTTTATTTTTTTTATTTTTTATATATTTTATTTTCAGTTTTTCAGTTTTATACACAAGACAAACAAACTCACTAACAAACAAACAACAAGCTGCCAGGCATACATGTCTAGTATGATTTGGTTCCAACCAATTCCCAAAATGCAACATTTGTCAGGTATTACAAGGGTACAACTAAAGAGTAAAATAAAATAAAGAGAAGAAAAAAAAGAAAGAAATGAAAAAAAAGAGTACAGGCTTGCATCACTACAGGATATAATCAACATCGATGCGTCGTTTCTAACCAGAGCGAAACCACCCTTTTCAAGCGGAGCATCCGTTGGTTCTTTGCTCCGGGAGTTACATCGAATGTGCGTTCTCACAGCTCCAAGCGACGCAGAGCAAAGCAAATTTTATCTTAAACTCAGTTTCAAGTGAGGCAAATGTTCTAGTGAGAACACACCCATGGTTTACATCAATTCCTATCCGGTTACTTTGTCCATTAATGTGTCTGAGATGGACCATCCAGCAGGGGGCAGTCATGTTAGGGAATTGCAGAAATCAACGAAGGCATCAAAATGCAACAAACAACGGCATTTTAGTGTATATGAACTCAAGTATTTTTTGAGTGAATGTAATTCATTATAGATAGAGTGCATTCTATAGGTAAACAAACAACATTATGTCAACTTGGCATACACTAACCTGTGTGTGTGTGTGTGTGTGTGTGTTTCAGTGAGCAGTGGGTCCGTCACAGTCAACGCTGACTCCTCAGTGCAGCTGCTGGCTGAGGAGGCCGTCCCTCTGGACCAGTTGGACCTGGCTGTGAGTGTCACCTACATCTACCGTCTGCGCTGTGTATATAAGAGGGCTGCTATGTATTGGCTTTTTCTTTCCTTCTGAGCCACAATCATTGACTGTGTTGGTGGAGTATCCTCCCGATTCAATGATTACTCTGTTCCCTATGTCCTGTCAATTCTTTATTAACCGTTAGGCTTATGAAACTCAATGGGCGCTCTTTTGCTCTCCACTGCCACGTTCATGTTTAGTAACACTAACAAGGAACTGTGATAAGGCAGTTGGTTAACTTGCCAGCCAGCAAGTTCAAATCATGACATTTTTGAGACCCATTCGGTGATCTGCTCACATTTGCCTACCCTATCGTAAAAGAAGACATCCCACTCTCCTGCAGATGTTCACAGTGGTTAAGCCTGCACTTGTTGACATTGACGCTTGATTGACTGTTCAACGATCAGTAGCACAGCAACGGACACGATCAGTCGCACAGCAACGGACCTATGTCCCCCACCCCCCCCAAGTAGGTTAAGTTGCTGCAGTAAAAAGCCGTAGCTTTCCCTTTCAGACAGAACTAAAAGGCGTGACTGAAGTGCTACAGGAGCACAATTTCCCCTCTGTCTGAAAGAGGTATTAGTGTAAAATGTCTCCCAAGGTCATACTATGGTTTTCATCTCCCTCAGAATCAAAGCTTGTCCTCGCCTACTAGGCCTACCTGACCTATGCGTCAGGTATTAAGGACACTCCCCCTTTGACCTTATGAAGTCGGTGCCACTGTCTCTCTCCCCCGTCAAAGTTGACTTGGTAGCATCCGTCCGTGACTCTGAGAAACAATGCGCCAGAAACCCAGGCTGTTAATAAGGCAGGAAAGGTCAGTCACTGTTGAGTTCTAGCAGATGTGTCCAATCCCCACTGGGAGACCTTTAACTCCCAGCTATGTTTGGCATTTCTGCCCCGTAATCGCTACTGTGACAAATGGAGCTTTCTGGAGGGGAAAGAGGCAGCGTGAATCTGCTACGCTCCCCTCTTCCAGAGATGCATCCCTCTTCCCCTGACCTGGTTTTCACTCATTTTCGATTTTTTTTCTTATCCCTGGAATGTCTTATATTATGGGGATGAGTCTATAGCTTTTCCAACCCTCCCCCACTAATAACGATAGAGAACGAGTTGAGAGATAATCGCTGAATTCGCTGTGTCGCTGACATTGTGTGACCTCAGGTTTAGGCGTGAGCGTGTTTGTACTGTGAGTCAATATGTCCTCAGGTTTCGGTGGCAGTCAACAACCAGGGCCAGGCGATCCCGTGCCTCCCTCTGTACTGTGCCTCTGTTGGTTTCAGTTGACTATTTGCAGACCACAATGTTGTCTCGTGGCCTTTTACTGCCTGCTTGTCTAGGGGAAAAAGGGGGCATCACTGCATTGAATTAAACAGTAACTCTCTCCCTCTTCTCTCACTCGCTGTTTATGAATTATGAATTTCTCTCCCCTGTCCTCAGGCGGCCAAGGCTAACCTGGAGAAGGCCCAGTCTGAGATGGCGTCTGCGTCCAGCGAGGCGTCCAGGGCCGAGGTCCAGATCAGCATAGACGCCAACGAAGCCATCGTCAAGGCCCTTGAGTAACCCGTCTAACCTGCCTGGTACTGACTGACCTGTGACCTTAAGCCATGTGTACCGACCTCACCTTTAGCCATGTGTACTGACCTCACCTTTAGCCGTGTGTGATCATGCTTGTTCGAGACGCACAGATTCTGTGGTGTAATTACAGCAAATTGACAGGTTCCATTTATTTGGATCATAACTGCAAATGATGGGTTCAATTACCCTCCCTCACCCTACCAGGCATTGTGAAGACAGACGAACCTGTGTATCTCAAACTAGCACACTGTGTTGTAGTGGGGAGCAGAGGCGCTTTCATCCATGTAGTAGCTACGAGTACATTCTCTATGAGGCGGTGACAATCTGTTGCTTTCACCAATACCGATTCTCAAAGACAAAAAGAAATGACATATTTTGAGTATTTTAACCTGGTTTTATGCACGTCCCAAGGTATACCAAGTTAGGTTATATTTCAATAATTCAACGTTGAAACCAAATGACCTGTACTGTTTTGAGCATTGAATGACTATTTTCGGTGTTTGGAATGTGTATGAAACCGGATTACTTACAGTAATTCTGTTTTTTCCTCTGTTCTAGGTAGTGTGTTGTCTTGGTGTCAAGGAAATGATCCAACTTTGTCTCTTCTCCTGGCCCGGTCAAGTCAGTAACCGCAAGATGTCATGCTTGCTTTGTACAGTGGATGAAATTACCAATAAATTTATTTGGAGAAACTGCTCTTTTGTGTGTTATTTTATGTTTTTCCCCTGTCTGTCATGCAATGAGCTTATTTGTCAATTTTATTGAGAACATTTGACTTTTTGTAGAATATTTGTCCTTTTTTTAATGCCCTTGTGTTCTGCGTTGTACCACTTGGGGGCAGTACATGTCCCTGTAAAACCCTCCCACGGTGCAAGAGTTCTACATTTTCCGGTTCCTTTGTGGTTAAAAGGCTGTCATTGCCCTGAGAAGCTATTATATTTCAGACTTCATAAAACCGCTAATGTTACTTAGCGTTACGTTATATGTTATTTCAAGCTTTGTCATGTGAGATGAAAAGGACACATTCAAGATTTCTCTGTGTGTGTGTGTGTGTGGTGGGGGGCGGGGGTGGGGGGTTAAGAGATAAGCTGTTGGTGGTTTGCGAAGGTGTTACTCAATGTCCAAGACATGGATGTGGGAGACTGCGAACTGTCTTGCGGGCAGCTTTAAAGGTCTCCATCACTCCCTCTTTGTCCTTAGGCGTGAGCATGTTTGTACTGTGAGTCAATATGACCTCAGGTTTCGGTGGCAGTGCCAGGAAAACTGCCCAGTCAAACAGCCAGCCAGGCCTGTGGAAAAACGGCCCCTGGTTTCATAACCATAGGTTACATCTGAGCAGCACCACCACGCCAGAGCCTTAATCATGTGCCGACAGACTGGAGGCAGAACTGAAACCACAACCGGTTGAATGTCACAACTCTCTCCAGGAGCTGTTACAAGCTCTCAGCGGGCGCGTGCGGAGCCACAGAGGACCCTTAGCACCCTTCTGTCCACATTAAACTCTGTCATAACTGCACGATGATGACACTCGCTTAATTGGGGTTGAAAACGTAGCTGTTAAAGTCACTTAATAAACCAGGGTCTGATCTGTACACAACGGCAAGTTGAATGAAAAAAAAAGTGCTACACTCAGCTGGAGATGCACTAACTTGACTGCCACCATCTTAAAGAGTTTGATCTTGTCCAGGATCAGTCCCTATCCCCTTCACCCTGGACTTCCTCATCCTCCTACTTCATCCTGAGTAGATTTGAAAAGATTGGAAAGGTATGAAGTTAGTTCCACACTTGCTCAAATCTATCCAGTTCTTTGCAAGTCTCCAGGGGGTTCGGCTAGGGGGTTGATTCGGGAACAGAACCATAAGGTCCTAACTCAGGCTAACCCTTAGTCAAGGCCGGAGCATGGAGAATGAGGCAACAGAGTAGTATAGGCATTTACATACAGTTAATAATCTCCTTATATGGTTGTAAATAGTGGATACTCCGATCACCTGACTCACCTGACGACAACTCTAACTGGAATGACACAACAGCTAAGCTAGTTATCAGGGCACAAAGTTCCTCTGTTTATACGCATGATGTCTCTGTAGAAGGAAGCTACTGTTCTAGAACAACACGACATTTAACCCAGAGAGGCTAGACTAGACACAATGAAGAATACATCTCTCTGTGATTCACAAACTGTAGAAATACCCGTTTCTAATAATAAGATGCGATTATTCATGCCAGTTTCCATTAATAACATGGGATATTTTAGAAAAGCTCCACATCCTGCCCTCCCCCCCCCCCCCCTTCTCCCCCCTCATCTGTCTGTGCCTCTTTCATTCTTCTTCTTCTCCTTCTCCTCCTCTGTTGTGCCTCTTCCCTCCAGCTGCAGTCTGCCTCGGGGGCCTGGAAGGCAGATCGGTTCTTCTTCTACCCAGAGCAGAGAGGAGATGAAACAACCCTGTCACACCACCACTCACTTCTTCTTTTCTTTCAGTAGGAGATTTACGATCAGGATGTGTAGAAACCCATACCGCTCGCAGCTTCCCCCCCTGGCCCTCTCTTCGACTCCCCTTTTTTAGAAAGCTGAAGTCGAAGATTGCCCATGTGTTTTCCATGTGCTTAGGCCTTTTTCTCTTCACTTTTGTGCAGAGAGTCCGTAAATCAAACAGACCACTCTCAGGCAACTGGGCACGAGATACAAAGATACTGTTGTTGATGATGGGTATAACGACATACTCAATAGAATATCTATTTCGGGGTTTCTCTGAAGTTTCTCCAGTCGGAGACTGCGGCTTTAGAAGCCAGCCCAAAAAAAGGGCACAATCACTATTAGTTTGGGTAGAGACACTAACAGCAGCAGTAGCAACAACAACAATAGCAACAACGACAACCACAGCAACTACACATACAGTATATAATGTAATTTAGCTGACACTTTTATCCAAAGAGACTTACTTCA
>NC_137677.1:5953073-5960573 GCF_963989245.1 Nansenia antarctica | reverse complement strand
CCCGGTCTCATTCGATATGACATCTCTTTTGTTCTCCACATCCACATTCCTAGAAGGAACCCAGGTGGGCCTCATTTGCGTAAGTGTCACCGACATGTTGCCTGTTTGCATGAGCTCTCGTTTGCATGAGGCCCTAGATCCGTCCCCCTTTTCAGATTTCTCTGGAGATCTCTGCAAGGAAATTCTTCTGTTCTGTAGCCCTTTGATCCTCACTCAGTCCTGCGTTCCGGTGGTAAAAACACACACCTTTGTTTCACAGGTATTATTATTACAGGTTTCGATCCTCCTCGTACCCCTTTTCTCCCTAAGGGTGTGCAATGTAAAATGGCGGAGCGTCTGCCTGTGTGTGTGCGTGTGTGCGTTTGCACCTGCATGCGTGTCTGTGTGTCCATTGGTACACACACCATGCCCGTTTAAAACAGTATTTCGTCACCCTTACCTTTCCATTTCTCGGCACCACTCTACATCCAATACTCTGTGTGTGTGTATGTATGTGTGTGTGTGTGTGTGTGTGTTTGTATGTATGTGTGTTGGTGTGTATGTGTGTGTGTGTGTGTGTGTTTGTGTGTATGTGTGTTGGTGTGTATGTGTGTGTGTGTGTGTGTTTGTGTGTTGGTGTGTGTGTATATGTGTGTGTGTATGTGTGTTTGTGTGTATGTGTGTTGGTGTGTATGTGTGTTTGTGTGTATGTGTGTGTGTGTGTGTTTGTGTGTATGTGTGTTGGTGTTGGTGTGTGTGTGTATGTGTGTTTTGTGTATGAGACTAGAGGCGTGGTTGTGCTGTGCTTGGCTGAGGCCGACGTGTAAAATATCACCTGCCTTCCCTCTGGCTGCTGACAATGATGTTGTGGCGGTCTGCGAGAAAAGTGTCACATTCCAGAGGGATGAGAGGAGAGCAACAATAAGGTGACGGGGAGGGGAGGGGGAGACAGAGGGGGACGGGGGAGGAGGGGGCGGGGGTGCCAGGGTGAGGCCGTGGGCATAGAGGCCTCCCGTGAGAGAGTTAACCCCTCTCCTCTCACACGGCCATGTGTGGTTTGTCGTGGAGGTGTGGGGAGACAGCAAGCAGGAGTGTCCCCTAATGTTCTCGCTCGCTCACAATACAATTACATTTATGTTCCGTCATCACAAAACGCTGGCTCAAACCCGTGAGGGGTTGAGATTTTGCTTTCTTTTCTTTACTGCTCAAATCTGCATCGAGGTAGAAAATAGCACTGCCCTTCTCCGGGGGGGGGGGGGGGGGGGGGTCGTACCATTTGCTGAGTCGTTTATTTCGACTGTTACTATGTAAGGAAGGAGAGCCGGCGTGGACTAGTATGAGCAAACGTTGTAATACCCTCTATGCACCGAGTGACCTTTTCACAACGGCCGTGATGGATCATCCCAAACATTATATTTAAAGTACATTCGCAGGATATCAACATAGTGTCACCACACCGAGCCTGCTACTGTGATACCTCGCCCCCCCCCCCCCCCCCCCCCCCCCCCCCAGGAGGCCTCCTGGGGCTAGTTGGCGCTAGCTGGGGGTGTTTCCTTAATCCTGGCACACGCGTTCACTCTGCTCTTCCCAAACAAGGGGACAGAAGCTACGGGATCGAGTTCCTAATGTGACAGTCATGCTAAGTTCCTTATGTGTCACTCCCTCCCTCCCTTCCTTCCCTCCCTCCCTCCCTCCCTGCCTCCTTCCCTCTCGTCTTCCATCGGTCACTCCCTTGTGATCTGTCCATCATAGGATGAGTCCTTTTTTCCCTTGATATTCATATTCTCTTTATACTGTATAATGACTACTAAGCTGCTTCAGTCTCCGTCTTTCCACAACACACAGAGTTGAACAAAGGAATATTTGGTTACTCATGCACACACACACACACACACACTCACACACACGCCTGCATGCTGGCACGCAGGCACGCACGCTACACACGCACGCACGCACACACACACACACACACACACGCACACACGCACACACACACACTCACACACACGCACGCAGGCTGGCACGCACACACGCACGCACACACACACACACACACATACGCATGCTGGCACGCAGGCACGCACGCACACACGCACACACACACGCACACACACGCACACACACACACACACACGCACACTTGATGTGTTGACACAGACAGTTGTTGTACTTTTAATAGCTCGGTGGTGAGTCCAGACAAGAACCCTGCAGTTCCGGTATATGAGTGTGTGAGGTCATGTTATTTTTGGAATTGTGTCAAACGGCTTTGAAAAACCAAACCACACACCTTCCTAATGTTTCTCTTCTTGCTTCCTTTGTTAGCTCTGAAAACCTCTTCAGAATACATTAGGATAAAATGTAACCCTCACAACAAGGTCTGTTAAAGTGAGTCAACCCCCCCCCACCCCCACCCCCCTCCTCCTCCTCCTCCTCCTCCCCTGGGCGGGCTGAGGGCTGACACTCCCCCCCCCCCCCCCCCCTGCCTCCTCTCAGTGGTTTCCTAATCACATGCCTCTCCGCTGAAGTACTTGGAAAATATGCCATGAAGCTAGTTTCCACCGAGGACACAACCGCCGAGGACATCCTAGCCAGGCAGACAGGCATAACTCCTCTAACACGTTTAGACCAGCTCCAGCAAGACCTGGATTCCACCGCCTCCCACCCTCCTGTCAGTCCTATACCTCACTCCTGCATGCAAATGCTCCCTCCGCCCCCCTCCGCCCTCACCACCTTCCAGACCAGGGGGGCAGCAGTGGAGCTGGCAGCCGGTGACAACCGCCAGAATCATTGATGAATTATTATCAAGCCGGCCGGGGCCGATGCAAAGGGGAGGAGAGGGGGGAGGGTTCGGTGACCACAACATTGATGACAGGGGGATAGCGAGGGGGGGTTTGCAAAGTCTGGAATCGGTTGGTCGTCACGTTGTGTTAGCGGAGAGAGAGAGTCAAGCACCTGCGTAACCCTGTGGGGAGCAGGGGTGATATCCATCCCTGCTCCCTGCGTCATCCCTCTTCTCCCTGGCACTCCCCTCCTCCTTCCCCCTTCCCCCCTTCCTCCCTCCTCCCCCCTCTACGTGAGTGATCTCCCCCTCCTCCCCACCACCACCACTATTGCACCCATCATGTTACACTTGGGATTTTCCACCCTTACAGTAACTGGGTCAAAGTCAAAGATGACATTTATGAAGACGACTTATCTACGTAAGAACCTGCGTGGTTCAGTGTCAGGGGAGGACCAGGGGAGACGGAAAAGGTTTTTGTTCACCTTCTCCACTACTGCAGCTCATTTTGTTTGAAAGGCATATTGTATTGACATATCAGTGTGTGTGTGTGTGTGTGTGTGTGTGTGTGTGTGTGTGTGCGTACGCTTGCCTGCATGTGTTTTGCTGTGGTCAGGCATCCCCGGCATGGTGCCATTGGCCAATGCTCCACGTGTGTTTCCGAAATCATGAGGGGGAGGTCGCTCGCTCCACGGCTCTCCCTCTAAATAGAACCTCAGAGTATTTTTCCAAAGGCTCAAAGAAGGACAGAGAATTGAAGTGTGTACGGAGCGGTGCTTCACCTATCCGATGTGACCATGTAACCAAGACAGATCATGTAGCGTATAGCGCCTATCAGATTCTACAGGATCGAGTGTCTTTTAATATCCCGCATTATTCAGGGGTCACGGAGAGAGTCCGTGTTTCACTGCCAAGCTAAGCCTAAAATAATTGATTTAGCTAATATTAGCAATGCATGATAAACACATCCTTAACAAGCAGTTAACACCAGCTATGTCAACTGCGCCAGTAAAAATAGACCCATCTGACTAATTAACTGCCAAGTTATAGTCGGTGTAACTGGCTGTATTGAGTAACGTCAACAGAAATAATACACCAATTATATGGCTAAACATAGCCTGCTAGGGGTAGCTGCTATCTGGCTAAGGCCTTGGGGCCTGTGGGAACAGGGAGTGTTCTATCTCTATCATGATGACACAGTGAGGATGTTGGGCAACAACAGACATGTTGACGTAAATGTATTCGCAAGGCTAGTGCAGTCATTCCAACGTTGGGAAATGATGTCCTTTTCCCTACATTCTGGAAGGGGGTGGGGGTGGGGGGGGGGCGGTGAGTTGTTTGAAAGCCCCTGGGGGCCTCGTGCTGTCCTTGGTTCGGCCGTCAGCAGTCAGATCAAATGTTGTTCCGCTGCCAGGGTGCTTTGGAATTCATCAAGTCCTTCCTTTGGTCGTTGGTGTGATTACGCCAGAGTGCTTTTTTGTATTCGAGTCAGTCCTTTTGATCATTGTTTACTCTGTATAGGGTCACACAGAGGGTGAGTTCGGAGGAGGTTCTCTGACTCACTGTTGGAAGACGTTATCTACTGTTTATCCGCGTACGGATGTCGGCGATACCGGCCTCCTAGACTTATTCATAAAAAGCCTCTCAGTCAGTAGTTGATGGAGAGAGAGAGAGAGCAGGGCATTCACAGTTTCAGCAATATGGTTGTGAAAGATTGGATTTCGCCAACTGAGGAAGTCGAGGGGTGGGGAAGCTAGGGCTGTGTGTTTGGACAGTCGAAATCCTCCACAGGATTACTGACTGACCGGCTTTGCAAATGTGTGTGTGTGTGTGTGTGTGACTATCCTTTCTTAGAACACCTGACTCACTGGAAATGGCAGTACTCAGTAGACTAGAGTGCACTGAACCCTCCCCGCGATGGATTTACAACCCACACCGACCGGCCGGGCTGTTATCAGGAAACAAGCAGAGAAGGGGGGTGAGATAGAGAAAAGAAAGAGGGAGAGAGAGAGTGGGTGAGAGTACAAAAGAGAAAGCTTGGCGGGGAGAGACAGGAAAGTCAGGGGGATGCGGGGGTGGAGAGAGAGGGAGGGAGGCGGGGGGGGGGGGGGGGGGGTCGAGCAGCCGGCCCGGGCAGGACCAGAGAGAGAGAGACAGGAATTAATGACGTCGCTCAGCGAGGGTGGAGGGCTATTTTAAGCGGGTGTGATAGGGAGAAGGCCGCGGCCCGCTCTCCTCTCGCCCTGACGTCACAGATGAAATCAGGCTCTCCGCTTGGCCTTGGCTAGGCGGAGCCATGTGACTGATAATGACCTTCTATATCAATGATTAGATTACTGCAGCCAAGAGAGAGGGAGAGGAGATGGCGGGGGCAGGGGGGGGGACGGGGGGAATGTCAGTAGGCCGCAGCAGCGGTAGCGGTGACCCAGCTATTATGGTGTTTATGGACACAACCGAAACAGGGAGATACAGGGACAACAACAGGAAGGGTGGGAGAGAGGCAGTCAGAGACCGCCGAAACTGAGGAGAAGAGAAAAGGAGGGAAGAGGAGTGGGAGAGGGAGAGCGAGGGAGAAGAAGATGAGAGAGAGAGACAGAGAGAGAGAGAGAGAGAGAGAGAGAGGGAGGGAGAAGATGAGAGAGAGAGAGAGAGAGGGAGGGAGAAGATGAGAGAGAGAGAGAGAGAGGGAGAGAGAAGATGAGAGAGAGAGAGAGAGAGAGAGGGAGGGAGAAGATGAGAGAGAGAGAGAGAGAGAGAGAGAGAGAGAGAGAGAGGGAGGGAGAAGATGAGAGAGAGAGAGAGACAGAAAGTGGGAAAAATACAGGCAGAAAAAAAAGATCGAAAAGGGGGAAGGGGGGGAACGGGGAAGGAGAGGAGGGGTGGGGTGGCATTCCCGAATAAATGGGGAATCGCTCGGAGCTAGGGACAGCACTAAGCCCAGGAGCCAGAGGGGATTAGTGGGCAACGGAGGGCTGGTGTGGGCTGCGTCAGCGTGCGTGTGTGTGGGTGTGGATGTGTTCATGCGTGTGTGTGTGTGGGAGACGGGTGTGAGTGGGTGGCTTCTCAACTTGTTTTTGCACCAAGAAAAGGAAATGGCAGCATATGATCTGGCACCCATAATCAATGTCTGTGTACGGTACACATCCACCCTGACGTGTCGCTTTGTTCCTGAGGAAGGTGCAGCAACCACAAACATAATACCTGTTTATGAACACCGACATGAGAAACATGGCGTACACCCACATCTAAAGGGGAAATGATGGAACCGGTGGAATTCATCAACGGTTTGAAGAAGCCAGTAGCAAAAAGGAGACTTACTCATTCTCTACCAGAAATGAGTCAGACTCAATGTACTAGAAGTCCATTCCTCAGTGCCAACACCCTCCTCCCCTCCCCCCACTTCTCTCTCTCTCTTTCTCCCTCCCTCTCTCTCTCTCTCTCTCTTTCTCCCCCTCCCTCTCTCTCTCTCTTCCTCTCTCTCTCTCTCCCCCTCTCTCTCTCTCTCTCTCTCTCTCTCTCTCTCTCCTCCCTCCCTCCCTCTCTCTCTCTCTCTCTCTCTCTCTCTCTTTCTCCCCCTCCCTCTCTCTCTCTCTCTCTCTCTCCCTCCCTCTCTCTCTCTCTCCCTCTCTCTCTCATTCTCGGCTGAACTCAGTCAGGTTTTTACTTTTTTTTTTTACACCAGTTTTTTCAGACCACAAATACTTCTGACAACACATGCCTCCGGTGGTCAGGTCAAACAAACAAACCGAAAAAAACAAATCGGGTTGAACACCACCACACCCCTCCCGGCACGGCCAAGTCCACTGCTATAAAGGTTCTTATCATGGTCATGTGGGCGGATTTTTATTAGCTTACTTTAGCACATACAGGAGAGTTCTAGCGTTGAGTAGTAGTCTGATTGGGGGGTCTTTCAATCTTTCAATGTGAGAATGAACGCCACGGCTTATGCCGTAAAAAGGCCGCAATTATCAGCTCTACTTTGTGGAGGTGTTACATTTACACCATTCAGATCAGGCTGTGCTCTTAAGTGGCTGCCAGGATCCTGGAGTGCAGGAGCTAGTGTCCTGTAGGATGGGTCAGGTTCACTGGCGGACTCAGGGGGGGGACAGGGGGGGCAGGGGGGGCGACCGCCCCTCCTGGTGCCCCCATGGTTGAAACATTTCTTGCTTAAGTGCCCTTTTGAGTGGCGAAAAAGAGAGGATGTGCCCTATTGGTGCCCCTCCAATAGTCTAAACTTGACCATGTGCACTGATGGGGTCCCATGTTGTGCAGTAGGTGCCCTTTTTTTCTTTTCGCCCCTGCCCTTCAAACAGCCTGAGTCCGCCACTGGTCAGGTTGTTGTAGGGCAGTAGTAAGTAAGTAAGTAAGTAAGTAAGTAAGTAAGTAAGTAAAGCTTTATTTATATAGCACCTTTCATACAAGAAATGCAGCTCAAAGTGCTTTACAACAGGAATAAGAACATAAAGTGAATATAAAAAACAGATATAAAAACATATACAAGCATAGAATGAATATAAAAGCAGGGGAAAACAGTAAAAAGAACAGGTAAAGATCAAATACAATATTACGTAACAACATTGTTTTTAGCGTCCCTCGTGAGTGGAGGCACGCTAACATGGGACCTGGAGCTAGTGTAGGAGGTAGTGTAGTGTCCTGTAGGATGAGTCAAAACATAAACATAAAAATAAAGAATAATAATACTAATAATTATTATTATTGTTGTTGTTGTTATTATTATAATC
>NC_137677.1:5930573-5948073 GCF_963989245.1 Nansenia antarctica | reverse complement strand
CGACTTGAATTAAAAACGCGCACAATGTTATGAGCAAAACTTTTTTTCTTTTTTTTAAGTGAGAAAGGTTACATGTTTAACCCTGATTTGATAGTTTCTCATAAACATACGTGAGTAGCAACACGCTTACGTACGGTCATTGTTCGGCTTGTGCATTAGATGTTCCGAATCGGATTGAAGCGCCGACGAACAGGTGTATATAAACTGCTTATAGGGTCAATTCACCTGCATGTTTGACTTTCATCGAATACGCCCGTTCACCACTGGAGGGCGATAGAGTATCTTTTTTTACTCCAAGGTCTATCAACGTTATCTCTCCATTATAATAAATATGTTTTCACTCTAGCCCAATAGCATGCGGTATTCTGTGTGCATGTGCTCTATGTCACACATTTTTATCTTGTCCTCTTAGGGCTATGAGCAACAAGGCACTAATCATAAAATGAGCTTTTCCAGAAAACTATAGGCAGTTCTCTGAATCCAGTAACATGAGCTGAGCCTTCAGAGTAGGGAAGCTGACGGATCGCATCAGATCTATGATATAGGTTGACAATCTGCATAATGCATTTCTATCTGAGTGTAATCAGACAGCATCAGGCAACGTTTTCATGTAGAACAGTTGATTGTATACAGGAAATGAATTATGGATTATGAATTATGTGCATGGATAAGGCCCCACACGAGCACCGGGAGAGATCTGAGCACTTCCTGAAGAGAATACCCCGTCTATTGCGCACTATTTGCATCCCATTCGAGATTACTTTAATGAATTTGGATCCTGCAGAGGTTAGAAGTAAGGTGGTGACGTCAGCAGGGTAACACGTGAAAACCTTGAATCGCCCCCAATGACGAATGAGTAAGAGAATCGCAATTTAGATGTAACATTTCATAATATGCAATACAAATGTGTCCTACTGGAAAGAAAACCCAACTATAAAAACATACCCTTAAACATAGTTTTAATGCAAGATCATGTGCGTAAAAGTCGTTAAAAAATTACATATTTTGGTTTTTAAATCCCATCACATAATAGGAGACTCTATATTTTCTGTTCTGCTTTTATAGGTGTAATATATTATGAATGGCCATAATAAAGTTGGTTGAGTAGGCTGGGACAAGTTACAGGACATGCCTTGCCCCGCCCCCTGACAGCCGATTGGTTCTCTAAAACCAGAATGATGTGGGAGAAAAGAGGGCGGCATCTAATCCTCCACGTGGTTGTAAATAAACCCCTACTATTGGCGCAGATCAACAATGTCCTAAAAGAGTCCTCTTGTGATAGGGTGGAATATCTTGCGGATCTGTGGGCGTGTTTTAATGATGCTGGAAGTGCCATACTTTTGTGACAATGCTTATTGCCGGTTTCTTATTGGAGCTGCCGTGGGCATGGGTACGCACTCGGAGAGCTATACAGTATTAATCTTATTAAGAGGCTTCTGCAGTCTAGTAGATCGTGTATTTTGCTACACAGCAGCTTTATAATAATTTATAATAAAGGGGACTATAAAAAAGGACTCAACGCTAATAGGCGCGTTAATACTTTACGCGTTTTTCTCTCCGAAAGATAACGGGGGTTTTTTTGTGCGAAACTGATGGTCCGTGACGTATTGCCTTGCCTGTGAATTACTTGTATTTTTATTTTTTTGCCTGGCATTCATCCATCCACCTCTGTAGCATTTTAGAAAATCTGGAGCATTTGGTGTGGATCTGTGGACGTTTGGAAACTCTCTTAACCCAAGCTGTTACGCACGAGAAAAAAAGCGCAACACAGCAATCGCTCTGGTCCGACACAACCTGGGAATATTCTCATTATAACAACTCTCTAAGGGACTCTAGGGGAAAGACTCTTGTTTCACACTGACTCTCGGTAAACACAGACAAGAGAGGGTAACCAAACCAAGAGAGAGCAAGCTTTTGCTCCCTTCCCTCTTAATGCAAGCTCCCTTCCCTCTCCCTGAAAGGAACACTGCATAAAGGGTGTCCAAGGCTTCGTTTTTCTTTCAACCCCTGCTGTACTTCGCCTTGTCTCCCCCCCCCCCCCCCCTTGACCACCAGGCTATCGAATGGACCAACACCCCAGCGCCCCTCGGAGCTGCACCAGCCGCGGGGCCCCCCCGTCCTGCGAGGCCGCCCCCCCGAGTGAGCCCTCCATGAACGTGTACATCCACTCCACCACCGGCACGCGCTTCGAGCTCTCCCTCCCCCTGGAGGAGACGGTGGAAGGGCTGAAGAGGAGGCTTTCTCAGAGACTCAAAGTGCCCAAAGAAAGACTCGCCCTTCTCCACAAAGAAACGTGAGTAGGCTACCCCCCTAACCCCTAACTGTGATGCATAGACACCGGTCTATTCCACACTATGCATGATACAGTTAGCCTAGATGTGTACAAATAATCCTCTAATGTTATGCATTTGTTTGCACGGTTGAATAGTTTAGAGAGAGTCTATTCCACACTATGCATGATACATTTAGCCTATATGTGTACCAATAATTCTCTAATGTTATGCATTTGTTTGCATGGTTGAATAATTTACCAGGAACGACCTTGGTTGCATTGCACCCCCCCCCCCCCCCCCCCCCCAGAACTATTCAGGGGAAGCAGCTATTGACAAGGGTCCTACGCAGGGTATTGGCATTACGCACGGTGCCATACTGGTCACGGTTTGGTTTGGAGCGGTATTGATGGGGGTCGCACGGTGCATACTTTTGCATTGATTCATTCGGCGTCCATTATGAATACCATGAATGATTGAATTACTAATAGGCTTTCGAGTGATGCATTTTGCTTGCATATGATATAATGCAATGATGTGTGTGTGCTCACTTTTTTTTATCCAGCTACCGTTGGGCGTCGGAGCGTATGTTAAATACATAATTAGGATTTTGTGGTGTTGGATCGGATAGGGGGGATTGCAATGCAATTGTATTTCCATAGTTGGAGTTGAGGGAAGGTTGTTGGGTTAGGCTATGTTGGAATGAAACACAATGCATCGTTTTATATTCGTTGTAGATTTCATGATTTAATGATTTAACCCATTAGATCACCGTTGGTTTTGGCGACACTAATGTGCTCGTTTCTGCTAATTGTTGATATTAAAGGAACCCCCTGAAACTACTGGGCCCCCCTGAACGGAGAGAACATTTTGGCTATTTGCCATTTTGAATAGGGGAACACTGGAGAACAATGAGGGGTAGTTAAACAAGGCTTTACAATGTCCCATTTTTATTTAAAGCTCAACTAAAACCGAAATATTAGCCGGTTTTTTCAATTGAATAGGATTTCCGTGCGTTAAATGACAATGCTGGGGCGGGGAGGGCTTGTGGGTATGTTAACCGGGTCTTTGTCACTTGCAAATGAACCCTGTCGCATTGTTTTTTCCCTCTTAAATAACAGACATTCCTCGGCCAGCCCCCCCTCATGTAATCGCCTACAAATCACATCATCCTTTAAAACCTGAAAACCTTTTTTAATCCCCCTCTCCTCCAAATAGCTGACCTTAGGCGAGGTGTCGAGTGCCTTTGTTCAGCTGGGGATGACATTTATTCCACCCTTGTACAGTGCACTAGTCGAATCTCTCCCTCAGTATGGTCATGGTCGGTGGGAGTGACATTACAGTGACAATGTATGCCTATGGCGTCTGTCTTGGTGCATTATCATCAACCTGAGCTAAAGGTTGCAACCTTCCCTATCTCTTTTTTGGGCATGAGGCCGTGACGTAGTCCTGTTACAACAACATCTTAATGCTCCCCTCACATCACATAGGCCTATATTGTAAACAAGACAATCGTTTGAAGTTGAGAAAAGAAAGGTACTCGGTGTCCCCAATGATGTTATATGAGTATATACCATTTATATGTGCAGAGAGAGGGGTTTCAAGTCATGTTGTCCCCTGTCAGCACACAGTTGTGTCAGCTTCAGCCGCCTAATGATGACCACCACTCAAGCCCATGGTTCTCCAATTGTAGCGATGAATTGGGCCAAACCATGTTTGTCCAATAGTATGCAATGAAGTACAGTAGTTCGTTGAAGGACTATAACATGCAAACGCTCGCTGAAAGTGAATAAACATACCAAGCCATGTTCCTAGTGCATTGCACATGGCGAATAAAGTTGAATTGAATTGAATTGAATACTATCTTACTAGCATACTATATAAATGCAATATTTGCGAGGTCATCACATTACCCTTTTTCTGCCTTCCAAGAAGTCATCATCGTGACCTTTCTAAAATGAAGAAATAAAATAGTTATTTCTTCTCCAGGCAGAAGGCAGCGGTGCCAAATATCCACCCTGCCTGTTGTCAGCTACACCGCTACTTGAAATTGAAATATGACAGCCGGATCAATATTCTCTTTCAAGCAGGTTTTTTTTATTGAGCTCTTTTTTTTTTCCTTTCCTCCAAAGTAGTTTGAAGTCTGGCCTCATGACTGTGAGGGTTTGTGTGTCTGAAAAGTGGAGATAACGTCAGCCGTGCTTAATGATGTTGTTCTTTTGTCCCCCAGGCGTCTAAGTTCGGGAAAACTCCAAGACTTAGGGATCTCTGATGGGAGCAAGTTAACACTTGTTCCCACAGTCGAAGCAGGCTTAATGGTAAGCATTATCAGACACTTGAACCTGGGGTTGGTTCTGGGATGTTGTTTGGGTTCCACGATAATAGCTAGGTGTGTTATCAAACGGACTCCATTTCATGGTTGAGTTCACCGTTTATCTCCCTTCAGTCATCTCTGAGTAAACAATACTTTGACTTTCTGCGGTGGCTTCACAAGTAAATTCTGTCTTATTTTTTGTCTTTTTTTCCTCTGCAGTCTCAAGCAGCGAGACCAGAACAGTCAGTGATGCAAGCGTTGGAGAGTTTAACAGAAACTCAGGTAAGAGAATCCTCCTCGCATTCATATTCAAGTGGCATGAATGAATGCGCCGGTGTGGCCCAGCCTTTGAGATCTTCCCGTGATTATAGTCGTGGCTGCGGTTACACTCCTGCTAAGGTAGTTACACTACGGTTAAGGTCAGACCCAAAGCATGTCACCCGAGTGGAAAACCTGAGAGCCTGCATTAAAGGGCATGAGTGCTGTTTGCATGGAAAGCTGGAGCAGTAGATTGACTGAGTTTAGAGTAGAGCTCTAGATAAGAGAGCTACAGGCGGCCTGCGCAAGCCTCTTTCCTTGTTTAATCTCTTGCCTCTTAAACAAGCAAGCCGGGCAGCTAGCGTAGGATATTACAAGGCGAGCAACACCCTCTGGTCTCCTGGCAACATCTGTGAGTGTTCAGGGGAGGCAAGCCCAGGCAAACCCCACCCATCATGGGCTTGATTATGAGCTTAGACCCCCCCCCCTCTCCCTCCGTGTGTGTGTGTGTGTGTGTGTGTGTGTGTGTGTGTGTGTGTGTGTGTGCAATCCTGGCTCACACTTTGCCTCAGAGAGGGGAGTGAATCACACAGAACAGTTTCCAGGAAGTGAACCGCACATACTGTACTTAGGGGAGTCACTCACTAAACAGAGATCGAATTGACAGATGAGCACTTTAAGTCCGTATTAGCATATGGTTCCTGGAATCATACTGTAAAGAATGCATGCAGGGCAGGCAGACAAGCGTGCGTGTGTGTGTGTGTGTGTGTGCAACCCTCGGTGCGTCAGTCTCTGGAGGGAGCTGTCGAAAGAAGGACAGTGTGTGTTTGAGTCACTTGTGTGTGACTCACTGATATGATCAATAGTGAAAGTGAAGTGTTCAGGGCGCTGGGCTGGGCTGGGCTTCTCCACCTCAGAAGCGGATCCTTGATGGCGCTGATAGCGGCGGATGACGTCGGCGCTTGGCAGCCGACTGACTCGAGCTGGCGCAGTTGCGGTGTTGTGTAACCTCGATGTGCAAGTCACTACATCAGAGATACGGCAGGCAGGCGGTGATGTCAAAGATAGATGACAGATTCGGGTGAAAAGGGGACACCCACGTTAAGAGACTGCGCGGAAGGAAGTGCAGTTTGCAGACTGTCGTTTTCCTGTACTCGCTCAAGTATTGTCAAGGGAGTCGAAATCGGGACAGATACAGTTTCTTCTAAAGGTTTCGGGTAAAATACACAACAGAGCCCGAGTCTAAAATCCCCTCTCGACGCGGTTTATTTCCCTGCTGTTATTTCTTTTTTATATCCGAAATCTAGCTAGTTAACGCCCGGTCTCACAGCAGGAGGTGACAGATTGAGGGAGTGTGTTTATGTGAGCATGGGGGGGTTGGGTGGGCTGGACGCACGTCCTTCCCCATCATGCGGTACACCTTCTCTGGGCGGCCATCGGTGACGGCCCGTCTCTACCGGGAGGGCCTCGCAGATAATTCAACTGCCAGCTAGCGAAAGAGGAAGTCTCCTTGGTCTCAGGCCCTCTCAGGGCCCTCTCAGGGTTGGGTTCGGTCGAATTTCAATCCAGTCCGTTTAGGAAGTCATGAGTCAGAAGCAGCCTCTTCCTTTCATGAAGCATGCTAGTTATGTTTCTCAATAATCTTTACTGGGATCGTGTGCCGGTGTTTATTCACGCTTCCTGGTCCTGGTGTGTGAGTCACACTGAGAGAGATCTCACGGCGAAAGAATGAAAGCGTAAAGTGCTGTTAAAAAGGACAAATAAAACTCCTTTTAGTATGTTTTTTTTTTATCCCGAGGATTGATCTCCTCCCCTTTATAATTCATGAGGCGGAATGGGACGGTATAGATTGAGGAGAGATTACAGATCCGAGTAAGATTAGAAAATAAGGAACACAAGAGCTTTCGCTCATTTCCTTCCACCCCAACTCGGGGGCTATCAAAAATCAATCAATGCACTTAGCTCTTAAAAGTGCCTGATAGGTTAACAGATACCCCCGCCATCCAAAAATAGCCGCAATAAGATGGTGTGGGGGGCTAGAGAGGGTAACATTAGGACATGTACACCCCCCCCACCCACCCCCACCCCCACCCCGCCGCCCCCCCATCTCAATATGTGTGATCTGGTGTACAGATCGGGTTTTGTGCCAGGAAGTTCTATAATGTTCATAGAATTCCAGCTGATAACTGCGCCGTCTCTCTTCTCCCGTATCGCCCTTCCGAGTAGAGCAAGCAAGCAGCAGACGACACACAGCTTACAGGGAGAGAGAGAGAGAGGCCCTATTTCAGACTTCTGGGGAGTGAGATACTGCAGAAAGTGTTTTATGGAAAGGGAAGCCTGGCAATTACAGCGACGGTTCTCAGACTCCCTCCTCCGTTTCTGCTTAACAACTCTTTGCCTGGGCCTATCATTTGGACGTGCTGTGGTTTTGCAAGTCTAGCTGTATAACTGCAGAGTCTAGCTCTAATCTGACCGTGATAGAATACTGTAAGCCGGGCCAGCTATCAAGGACAAGAGACAGACCTCAGACTTCTTTAATTCCACTCTGGCATCCCGGCGGAATGTTCTAACTGACATCTAAGCAGTATTAAGCCACCACCTCCTGACAAGCCATCAAGAGCGTTTTATTTTTCTCCTCTGTCTGCCAAACAGAGGTTAAGCCGTGAGTGTGTGTGCTGGCTGGTCGGGGGAAGTCTGTCTTTTTTAAGAGCCTTTTTCCTCCCCGCTGGTGGAAGAATGAGGAAAAAAATACTTATTGGTGCTGGTTCTATTTCGAAGTCTATGTCATGGAAAAGTAATATTATTCCGCTGTTTTGCCGGGGCCCCTAGTCTGTCTGTCTACATCAGCTCGTTATTTAAGCGTCTTGGTGTTTGTCTAGGAAGGAAAGATATCCAGTGTTATGCTCGGTAGTGTGACTGTTTGCTCAAGCAAGCATTGATGCTAGCGAGAAAGCCAGGCCACCTAACCCTCCCCCAACTGCCCCTCCCCCACCCCCTTCCCTTTGTTCCAGTTCTGGATCATAAACTAGACTCCCCAATCCTCTTCAAAAAAACGGCCCGAATCCAGCGAACCCCAGCCGAATCGCAAAACAATGATTGAGAGTCAATCTTTAAGTTGAGGTCTCCCCCGGTGACTTTTTTTTTCTCTTCATGTTGGCTGCACTCCATTGACTGAAACAAGCGGTACATACCAGTTTCCAAATCAATGTATAGCCCAGCTGGTGTGGGAAGCGTGGCCGGGGGGGGAGATTGACATATTTTTCTCGAGGAGGAACACAGATTGCCTCGGGAGGGCGGGCGGTGTATACTCTCACGTCCCTGTGGAGTACATTGTTACGTTTCTCTCTCTCCACCTTTCCTCCCTCTCTTCTCCAAACAACCCCACCAAACAGAATAGAACAACACCCTCCTCTCCTCTCCTCCACCTCCCTCCTCGTCCTCCCCCCCTCCCCCCTCTCCTGCTCCGGGGCTCCTCTGAATAAGACTGAACATTGTCATTGTGTCTGGAAAACGGACAGATGCAAATAGAGAGATCTAACAATAATGTGTGTAGAGTCACCTCTGGGTCACCCCCTCGTCATTTCCACCCACTCCTCCCCTCCCCTCCCCCAGGGAGTGTGCTGCCCGGGCCAGGCAGACAAGAGAGGGAGGGAGGGTGGGGAGGGAGAGAGAGAGAGAGAGGACGGGGGAGGGTGGTGGTGGAGGTAGTGGTATCTTTTCTAGATGGCCTTCAGTGGTGAGTCAGGCCAGTCGGGAGGCATTGCAGCGTGGAGTGTAGCTGAAGTCCTTCAGTAACCGGAGGGAGGAGAGGGGAGAGCATACTGGGAAGGGTGAGCGAGCGAGCGTGCGTGACTCAAAGATGAGGAGATGGGGCAGAGGGAGGGAGGGAGAGAGGGAGATAAGGAGGAGAGAGGGGGGGGAAAGGTCACTGCGGAGATGGCTGCCGTCGCTGCCGGAGTGTCTCGTCTTGGGAGACGTGGCCTTGTCACAGTAAAAGAACGTCATTGCTTGTCCAGAGGGAATGATTCTTATATATCTACTGAAAGAGTGAGGGGGGGTTTTTCTTCTGGTGTTACCAGGCGGTGTGTGTAGTATGGGTGTCTGTCAACCAGCTCAATGCGTTTGCGGTCAATATGTTTTGTTTTTCCATACCCATATAACCTATACCCCCACCCTATCAAGATCCCTAGTTAATCAGCCAGACTGACACTACTGGAAATCATTGTTGTTTAATTGTATTGAGAATTTGAGAGTGGAAGGAATTGAAAAATGGCTTGGAGTCTCTACCGGGTCGATATGAGAGTATATCAGCCCATCTATAGACCAAAACCCATCCCTCTGTCTCTCTTCTGTGGCTGGCACTTCAAACCCAGAGCATTTTATATGCATGGCTGTTGAAGAGATAGAGAGGAGAGAGCCGTGCCTTTTAAAATGGTAATCTCCGCTCTTTGTAACCTAAATGAAAGCTACAGAGATTAATTCAGTGCTGAATGTGTAAATCAAATTGTATATTGACTGAAAGACAATAGTGATCTAAAGGACCATTCTTTCCTCCCCCAGTAAATCCCAGCCTGAAAATGCATTAGTAATAAGCTCATGGAGTGCTTCTGCACCTGTGTAATCCCTTTGTGGTACACACACAGACACACAGACACACACACACACATGCACACACACACACACACATGGACACACACACACACACACACACACACACACACACATTCTGTCAAGGTGTGTTGTATGAGCAACCTGGGGAGAGGGATTTGCGGGGGATTTCTTTGTCCTATTGTGTTTGTGTGTGTGTGTGTGTGTGTGTGTCTGTGTCTGTGTGTGTGTGTGTGTGTGTAGCGGAGGACAGGCTTATATTAATGCATCAAACACGTGCATTACCATGAGCTTGGTCCTCTGATTTCTACCTCCACCAGCCTCCACCGGCCTCTAAGGACATGGAACCAGTGTACATGGAACCTCAGTGTACATGGAACCAGTGTACATGGAACCTCAGTGTACATGGAACCAGTGTACATGGAACCAGTGTACATGGTGTCGTGACTGTCATAGTTTTTCCATCCCGTGGCCTTGTTTTTGTGTTTTGCGTCGTGACTGGGCTAATCTGTGGGAGGTGGGATGGGGGAGGGGGGGAACTCCAGGAATATCACATATCTCATCGCCCCTGTGTCCAAATGAAGCCAATTAGAACAGCACAACAGTACACCGGGTGTGGGTGTGTTTCTGACTAGCGCCACGGCCTCAAAGGGACTCGCGGGTCCTGCCCACTCCCGAGCCCCCGGGCCCCACCGCGGCTATCCTACGCACCGCCACCCTCCCCCCTCCCCGCGCTGTTACTCCCGGTCCCGATGATGATGATGACACGCCGTATAAGAAGGAGTCGGATAATAATTGCAATGGCGTTGCATGGCTAGGTTGTTTTTTTTTCTTTCCTTTTTTTTGTTTTCTGGAATCAATCCCTTCCCTCTGTGTTTGTGTGTGTGTAGGGAAAAGCCCTCCATACACACACACACACACACACACACACACACACGCCCGCCATGTCTGTGCTCACTAGAATAACAAATGAATGGGTTTCGGTCCACTCCCAATGTTGATCAATTCATCTACTATCGTTCCCCCATTTCGTTTCTGTGTCCTGTTGTTTAGCCGAGCGCCTCTGTCGCTCTCTCTCTCTCTCTCACGCGCCTCCATCACACATGCACGGACACACACACACACACACACACACACACACATTCGGTCAGAAGGTATTAATCAGCTGAAATCAAAGGCGCTGGGCATTGGTGTTGTCCATCTTTGATGATCATACAGAGGGCTGGAGTTTGTACCAGAGAGGGAAGGGAAGCGTGGGCAGCAGGTGCTGTCTTACTGTGAGAGAGAGAGAGAGAGAGAGAGAGAGAGAGAGAGAGAGAGAGAGAGAGAGAGAGAGAGAGAGAGAGAGAGAGGGAGAGGGAGAGAGGGAGAGAGAGCCTGTTTAAGTGGATTGCTTTGCTGTTTGCCTTAGAACCTTCAAAGCCATTGTGCTTGACTGGGAACAGTGGTAATGTAAGAGGGCTAGGAGGATGGGTGTGTGTGTGTGTGGGGGGGGGGGGGGCATGGAGTGTGCGTGGGGGTGTGTGTGTGTGTGTGTGGGAGGGGGGGGGGCGGGCATCGGGAACCTGATCATGATGAACTTTTCCATTCCGTCAATTCTTTTTTCTCCACCCAGCTGATCAAATTCAGTGATGGCCAGCTGGCCCCCCTATGCTCTCTGCTCTCTCTCTCTCCAATTGTCGTCTGGCAACGTTACAGACGGCTATCCCTCTCTCTCTCTCTCTCCGACGGCCGGGGTCCTTTGAAGACCGGTCCGCTCTACTTTTAGGATTTGGGGGAACGACGCGAGCCATTGATTTTCTCCCCTCTCCTCTTTTGAGAAGGTCGTTGCGTCTTCTCTCGGAGAGTGTCCCGCACAAAGACCGACCCGTATCAATAGTGTCCCCGGTGCGATCAAAACATCTAGGTCGATGGTAGGGGTTAATAAGCTGGTTTTTGTACTCCACCACCCCTCTCCCTTGCCCCCTCCCCTGCCCCCTTCCCCTCCCTCCCCTGCCCCTCCCCTAGCCCCCCCCTCCTTCACCTGGCCTTTTGATAGGTGACCAGGAGTATCTCAGATGAAGTGCAGCTAAGAGGATAGTGTGTCTCTCCTCAACCTTTCTACTGATCCCAAGCCTCTTTTCTCCAATGCAAAGCTGCTCAGTTGCCTGTGAATGTCAGCTTAGTGCTGTTGCAGCTCCCTCCCTCCCTCCCTCTCTCTATCTATCCCTCTCTCCTCTCCCCCATCTCCTTTTTCCTCTCTCCCCATTCCTCCCTTTCCTCCCTCTTATCCATCCTTCCCTCCCTCCCTCCCTCCCTCTCTATCTAGCCCTCTCTCCTCTCCCCCATCTCCTTTTTCCTCTCTCCCCATTCCTCCCATTCCTCCCTCTTATCCTTCCCTCCCTCCCTCCTTCCCTCCCTCCTCTCCCTCAGTTCGCTTAGTGTGCAAAGGAAGAGCGCCTGCAAATGAGTTCCTTGAACCACAGGGACCCCAATAAATAAACCTGTCAGCCAGAGAGAGTCAGGAGGAAAAAAGGAGGAGAGAGAAGGAGAGAAGCAGCCAGAGGTACTCTCTCTCTCTCTCTCTCTCTCGCTGAATATTTCATCTCCGTCCACCCGCCATCCTCCCCATACTCTGACACCCTACCCCCCATCTGCACCATCCCCCCCTCGACATCCTTTCCCCTTCTCGCCCCCCCCACCACCCCCCAACCCCCCACTCTCTCCCCCCGATCTCCCCTTATCATATTCTCCCGTCACTGCATAGCAACCGAAAGCCCAGCCTGCTGCTCTCTACAAAATGCCACCCGGCTTCCTCCCCCCAACAACAAAACAAAATGGCAGATGGGTCGAAATGGAGATGGTGTGTGTGTGTGTGTGTGCGTGCGTGTGTGTGTGTAAGCGTGCGCACGCGCGTGTGCATGCGTGTGTGTGTGTGTGTGTAGGGTCGTGTGGGATCGGACAATGAAGTGCTGGGCTTTCCCTCTCAACACCCATCTCCAGAAGAACCCCTCCTATCACAACACAACCCCTGTGTATGGAATTCAACCCCCCCCCCCCCCCCCCCCGAGTAGTGCCTCTCCTCGCCTCACACACACACACCTTGTTCTTATCACGCGTCTGTCCTCCTGCGTGGCTACATACCACGGCCGCTGCGTCATCCTCGAGGATGAGGATGGATGAGAGAACAATGAAGGGTAGTCCCGGCCTCCGCCCCCTCCCCCCCCCCCTCCGCCTGGCTAAACCAAACAGACCCAAGGCCCACCACTCTCCAACCCAGTGGTCTCGGGTTGTGTTAGTCAGCCATGTGGAATCTGTGACACCGAGAGACCCAAAAAAAGCAAGGAAAGGTGGACTGGGTTGGGTGAGAGGCCGGCCACACTTGAGAGGGATTTCTTAGTTTGTCTTGTGAAGACGTTTTTCCAGAAACACTATCTTTGTTTGTTCTGTGACGGCGACGTCACCCTGGAGAAGCGCGGGGGGGGGCGGGAGGGGGGCGAAGACATGTTTGGACAGAGATGGCCCTGGAACGCGGCGGGGGATTCTCTCTTAAGTGTTTCCATTTTTCCATTTTTGGCATTTAGCAGAGAAGACTTGGCCCCTTTTTATCCTTTGACTTACGACAAAATACCGTTTGTCTAAAGGAAGTAGTGAATCATCGTCATCTATCCGTCAGTCAGTCAGTCAGTCGTCGCGAGAAAGAGTCATCTAGGCTAAGGCCAGGGGCCGTTGGCGGATACCACGCTAACAAGAAGAAGCGGTAGGAGAGGTGTGTCTGAGACGGTTGTTCCTCTAACGATCCTCTGGCCCCCAGCGGTAACCTCCCAGCCCTCCAGGAAGGTGACCTAGTTCAGGTGATGATCCGGGAAAGCAGCCGCAAACCAGCTCCCGGGTATAGTCTAGTTTAGATCCTCCTCCCCTCCTCTCACTCTGTAGCCAGGGGGCCATATTTGGAACAACACACACATCAGGATGTTGAAGGCCCTTCGGGGGAGCCCGGAAGCCTGACGCTAACTTCTCAAACTGACAACGTTTGCTAGCTACTGTACTAACGGGTCTTAATGTCTTTGTGTTTGTGTGGGCTTGTTGGCCTTTTCCAACGGAGAACATTGCGGTGTGTGTGTGTGTGTGTGTGTGTGTGTGTGTGTGTGTTTGTGTGTGTCTAGACCCCAGTGAGAACCAAACGGATGGTTACAGAGGAGAGGTTTCCCCTGTGCACACACACATGATATTAGCTGTTCACTGTTAACATGGGGGTTTGGGTGAACTTCAGAATTAGCTAGAGTGACTCAACGGTTGAGATGCTCTTTGGCGAAGAGTGACAAATGCATGAGGAGGGGAAGGTGGGAGAGGAAAAGAGAGAGGCGGAGGAGAGAGAGCTTGCATATCTAAGAGTCTAATTTGAGGTCTACCGTGCGGGGGTCGTGAGCTCGGTATGAGGGCCTTGAATCTCATCGGGGTGGTTTTGAATAATCCACACTAGTCATTAAGGGCAGTTGGAATGCGGAATGCCTCCTTCTCTCTCCCTCCCTCCCTCCGTCCCTCCCTCCGTCCCTCCCTCCCTCCCTCTCTCAGTCTTCCCCTGGCACAGACACTGTGGTGATGTGTCATTGTCCTCTCAACACACACCAGGCCCTCTCTGCCCTCCTCGTCTGTGTGCTATCCCTTTGGTTTAGTCCCCCCCCCCACCACCCCCTCACCCCCTCACCCCCTCCAAATCAAACACAGGGCTGCGGCACCCTCAGGGGCCCCTTGCTTTGTGTGTGTGTGTGTATGTGTGTGTGTGTGTGGGGGAGACGACGCAGGTTTTGCCTACTCATTCTCCTGACAGCTGTCAGTCAGAGACACAATCAACTGCCCCCCTCCCCTCCCCCCCTCCCCCTCTCTCTCTGTTGATTCACAGGTGACCTTTGTGTGTAGTTTCCTCCAGCTCTGTGTGTCGTCTCGTGTTTGGCTTCAGTGTTCAACACCGCCTTTGCTAACAGGCTGACTGGTGGAGTTGTTGAGTTGTTTCACATGGATTCTCATCACGGTCACACATATGACAATAGCGGCCGTGACTTTTTAATAGTCCTAGACTAGGCATATTCATCTCTTAGGCGGTGGATCGTTTTTAAGATGTAGGGGCATATTGTGACCGACAACACCTCCACCCCCATGCCCTCCACTTCTACCCCCATCCCCTCCCCCTCCCCCTCCTCCTCCTCATCCTCCCACCTCCCTCTCCCCCATCCTCCTCCCACCCCCGTCCTCCTCCCACCTCCCTCTCCCCCCTCCTCCTCCCACCCACCCCCTCCTCCCTCCCTCTCGGCGGTGTGTCAATACCAATGTGCAAAGGTCACTCTGGCTGCAGAGAGGTGGCGGTCGATAGGAAAATAAATAAGCAGAAGAAAGAGAGAGAAATGATGGAGGGCAGACCCTAGTGAATCAGAGGGTTAACAACAGGTCAGCACACACAAGCACACTCCAAAGGCTTACAGGTCTGAGGGGGGGGGGGGGGGGGCAGGGGAGCTCTCTTTCTTTCTCTCTCACTCCTTCTCTTTACTATATGCTCTCTCTCTCTCTCTCTCTCTCTCTCTCTCCTCTCTCTTCCTTTCTATTCAGTAACCCTCTTTCTCTCTCTCTCTCTCTCTCTCTCTCTCTCTCACCCCTCTCTCTCTCTCTCTCTCTCTCTCCTCTCTCTTCCTTTCTATTCTGTAACCCTCTTTCTCTCTCTCTCTCTCTCTCGCTCTCGCTCTCTCCCTCCCTCTCCCTCTCTTTCTCTCGCGTCGAGTGTTGAAACCTTTTCGGGACAATAAGCGCCACATTGTGCTGGAAAGAGAGAGAGAGAGAGAGAGTCCTCTCTTGTTCTCTTGTTTCTATTTGGGGAGAACCTGAGACAGTCATTACTCCGGCGGCCTGCGGGGGCGCCGGGCGCTCGCTGACCCTTCAATGCTCTCCCTTCACCACCACCACCACCACCAAACCCCCCCCACCCCCCAACTCCCCTCTCCTCCAGTCACTGGCAAGACACAGTAGAACAGAGCCCCGGGCGAGGGAGTGAGGGAGGGAGGGGAGAGAGGGAGAGGAGGGGATGGGAGGGAGAGGAGGGGATGGGAGGGAGGGGACAAGAAGGAGATTGTTGTCGAGTGTGTGTTCCCTCCAGCCAAGTCGTGACAAGTCCTCTGTGTGTGTGTGTGTGTGTGTGTGTGTGTGTGTGTGTGTGTGTGTGTGTCCGGGGCCTGAGTTGGTCGGGGGGGGGGGGGGGGGGGGCCCTCCACGCGTTGGCTCGGCTCCCCGTCCCCGACGACTCCTAATATGGGCATGGCTTCCTGATCCGCCGCGGCGTCCCGCGCTGCGCGGACCGGAGGAGGACCCCTGGAACAATCGCGTATTATGAGTGTGTGTGTGTGAGGCCGGGGTGGGTCTACTTCCTGAATCGGAGGCCTGAGCTTCGCAGGGCCCAGGGCCAGACAGAAGGGTGTCCTTTGTCCTGCTGTGTTGAATGGGGGAGTGAGGTTCAGACTCAGGACTAGAGAGGAGGGGGGGGCGGGGAGAGTGTGTGTGTGTGTCTGTGTGTGTCTGTGTGTGTGTGTGTCTGTGTTTGTGTGTGTGTTGAAAAGGGGGAACGGTGGGGGGTTCTCCAATGGGTTTTCCAATGGCTCTCTTCTTCATGCCCCCCCCCCCCCCTCCCAGGACATGTAAATAGCCCAGTGTTTGAGGCCAGTGATTGATTGCAGGATGGGGTACTGTGGCGGTGTGTGTCTCCCTCTCTCTCAGCCAGGGAGTTGAATGCGGTCAATGCCCCGTTCTGTCCCCCCCGTTAACGGCCCTACACTTACCCCTGGTCCATCTCTTTCACAAAGGAGGAAGTCCGGCCCCAACAAGGAGACATTGGGGTTTTTCTCTTTTGGGAATTGTTATTGTTACACACACAACCAGGCTTAGGGGTCGCTCGTACTCGAAGGGGAGGGTCTCTCCGTTTGAAAAAAGGGTGATTTTGGTCGGTGGAGTTCGATCGATTTCGGATGTTTGATAATGTTCTGTGTGGAACTTTGGAACCGTTGCCTTTCGTACCGAACGAGGTGAACTCACCTCTCATCTCTCTCTCTCTCCCTCCGTTTCCTCTCTCCAGGTCAGCGACTTCCTGTCCGGCCGCTCCCCCCTCACCCTGGCGCTGCGGGTGGGCGATCACATGATGTTCGTCCAGCTCCAGCTGGCGGCGCAGCAGTCCGGCGGCGGCGGAGGGCAGCAGGTGCAGCACAGACACGTCATCGCCCGCGGAGGGGCCGCCGCTGACCACGCCGCGGGGGCGCCGTCGACTACGGGGGCGGCTTCCTCCGCCTCCGGGGGGCCCAGCGGCGGGCACCACCCCCACCCCCGCGTCCCCCACCCGCACCCTCACCCCCACCACCACTCCTCCCACTCCCACTCCCACCACCACCACCACCCGCACGCCGCCGCCCACCTGTCCCAGTCCCAGCCCCACCCTGTCGTCCCCTCCTCCTCCCCTTCCTCCCCCTCTCCCTCCCTCTCCCCCTCCACCGGCTCGGGGGCGTCCTTCCCCCTTCCTCCCGCCGCCACACACCAGGCCCCTCCCCCCATGTACCCCTCCTCTCCCTCCTCCTCAAACCACTGCAGCCCCACCACCCCTCCTCCTCCCCCCTCCCCCGCCCCCCCTTCCTCCCCGCGCCCCACCGCCCAGCAGCCCGGCAGCCTCTTCCGCTCCCACCACCCGTCTTCAGGCAGACCCAGCCCCCCCCAGACGACCCCCGCCGCAGCAGCCCCCTGCCCTGAGGTGAGTCCCCCCCCCCCCCCCCACACACACACCTCCACCCACCACCACAACTGATGTATGACTACTTCATGTCATGACTGTTGCATGACTCGTCACATACATGGGGACACACAAACGGTCCAGGAGAACAGCGTTCCCCCGCTGTGACCTCACCAAACACAGCAGGATGGAGGGAGGGATGGAGAGAAGAAAGGAGGAGAGTGGTTAATGAGTTAGTCTGCGGGGGTTGTGGGTCATTAGCCCCCTGCTCTGTGGTCTCTGGGTGCAGCAGGCCTCTGGCGGGAGGCTAAGCCC
>NC_137677.1:5905573-5923073 GCF_963989245.1 Nansenia antarctica | reverse complement strand
AAGGCTAGCCAATCACGTCAGGTGCCCTTTCATTGTCAGACAAGGCGGAGAAAAGAAGAGAAAATGCAAATGGAGTCTAAAAGTCATTTAAGAGCCCGTCTCCCTGTAGGGGTGTCGGTGCCCTTTCACTGCTTGTCAACGCTGGCACGCTAGTTAGCTCCCCGTTTGATTGGCTAGCTCCTCTGGCCCGGGCTTGTGTTTTTTTCTTTCCTGTGGTTTTCTTGCTCTTCCTCCTTACCTTCCTTCGCCGCCCTCAGTTGTGGAACTTTGGAAAGGACTTGAAAAAGGAGTGTTAGTGTTGGAAGCCCCGTTCAGCCTCTGTTGGTTTTCTAATGAGATCGACACGAAAAAAAACAAGAAAAAAACCACCGTCCAGTTAACCAAGTGGAAAGGCTTTTTTTTCCGTTTTTTTTTTTTTACTGCAGTGTTCGGCCTACCCCCCCCCCCCCCCCACACACACACACACACACACACACCCCCCCCCTCCTCCCAAGGCTCTCCAGATGCTCAGCCGACACAGCTTCTCCCTCCGCGAGATCACAAGCATCATCAAGGCAAACAAACAAACAACCGCACCGACACAACTGTTAACGAAGGCCAATCTTTAGGAGATCAATAGAGAGAGAAGCTCCTGTAATCTCCCCCGCATCCTCCCTACCGCAGCCCTCCTTTACCCCCCCGCCCTCCCGCCCCCTCTCTCCCCCCGCCCTCCCTCCCTCCCTCCATCCCCCTCTCACTCCCTCACAGCCCCAGTTGTATAGACAGGCTATTGAAGGCCAGGCAGGCTGACTGATGCATTGATTATTCATAGATCAGCCTCTCTCTCTCTCTCTCTCTAGCTCTTCCTCTCTTGCTTCTGTCTTCTTCTCTCTCTCTCTCTCTCTCTCTCTCTCTCTCTATACAACATGGCGGTCAGTTGCCACAGAGCAGTCGATGCAGCACTCTCCTCTCCTGCAGATGGAAGGATCCTTTCTGTCTCCGTCTGTTTGTGGGACAGGGGGGGTACGGCCTCTGTCTCTCTGCCCACACACTGGAGGGGAGGGAGGGAGGGAGGGAGGGGAGGGAGGGAGGGAGGCACTGGTGTGGTTTGTCAGGGTGGAGGTTTGGGACTGCAGGGTAATCTGTCTCAAGCACTCACCCACACACACACACACACACATACACACACACACACACACACACACACACACACACACAGGGAGGAGTGTGAGGCCAGGTGTGTGTCTCTTCTGTGGCCTGAGATGATGAGAGCTGTCCTCCCTCTCTCTCCCCCTCTCTCTCCCTCTCTCCCTCCCTGCTTTCAGTCTCTGTGTGTTTTCACTGAGGCTCTGAAAGCCCTGAGTGTTTGCTGAGGACAGTGGTGCACACAGCCCTGCTCCGAGGCCAGGGGAGGAGGGGAGGAGGGGAGGAGGGGAGCAGAGGGGAGGGGAAGGAGGAGGAAAGACAGTTGCTGAAGGAAGAGCTTTGCTGGGTGGAGGAGGGTAGAGAGAGAGAGAGAGAGAGTCAGTTACTCTCGGTTGTGTGTTCCTTGTTTTCTGGGTCGACCCGTCCCCGACCCGTCCCTCCCCAGCAGATGTTGTCTTGTCTTGTCTTGTCTGCCGGTTTCCCAGAAAATATATTGTGACTTCCTTCCTGTTGCTAAATGCCCCAAAAACTTCCTCCTTTCTGCCCTTTCTGTGCGTCAGAACAGGAGTGTGTGAAGTGATAGATAAACAATGAGGAATAAGGTTACGGGTGTGTGTGTGTGTGTGTATGCTCAGCCATTGTTCCTTCCTACCTGCCTCCACCCTCTCTCCCTCCCTCTCCCCCACCCTCCCTCTCTCCCTCTCTCCCTACCTCCCTCCCTCACTCCCTCTCCTTTTCTTCGAGGCTGACTGTACTCACGTCAGCTCTCACGTCTCTGCAGGCAGGCTCGAGGCCAGGGTTGGCCTGAGTGTGTGTGTGTGTGTGTGTGTGTGTGTGCGCGTGTGGCCTGCCGCCCTGCTTTAGCCGGCCCTAATAATAGCTCTTTTTGTCATAAACATAGTCTGGAGTGTCCCCGCGGCCAGCTGCATCCAGCCCAGCCTGCCCAGGGCTCCGGTAGTGATGCTCTGCGGTTGATGAATGGCCAGCCCCACACACACACACACACACACACACACACACACACACACACACACACACACACAGGTTAGATTCGGCCCCCGAGCACATTCCCAAGGCTCCGGCCAAGTCAAAGGCTGGACACATGGCCCCTCCGGGAGAGTAGCCAGGACCCCACACCACCAGACCAAACTGCCCGCACGAGAGAGAGAGAGAGCGCGCGTGTGTGTGTGTGTGTGTGTGTGTGTGTGTGGGTGTGTGTGTGTTTGTGGCTGGGGTTAAAGGAAGCGTGTGGCCGCCAAACCCACAAGATACTTGACATTTAAAAAGCAGGGAAAATGGCTGTAGACACACTGCAGCAAGCAGCACACTCCCTCACAGGTCTTAGTCCGGAGCTAATAGAGGGAAAGGTTGTGTTCCTGTTGGCTAGTGGAGACCTCCTTGACTCTCTGTGTGTGTGTGAGTGTCTGTGTGTGCGTGTGTGTGTGTGTGAGTGCGTGTGTGTGCGTGCGTGTCCGTCCTTAATGAGTTCATGCCCCAGGCTCCAGTCACTCCTCGTTCAGTGGTGCTTCAGCTGGGCTGGACCGTGGCTGACCGACTCTGTTTGTGTACGTGTAGCCTATCTGTCTACCCCTCGCTCAATGGCTTCAGTAATGGAAGAATCCAGGGCAGCTGGAGAGAGAGAGAGAGAAGAGAGAGAGAGAGAGAGAGAGAGAGAGAGACAGAGAGAGAGAGAGACACACAGAGAGAGAGAGAGAGAGAAATAACGTCAAAGGCATGTGGCTGGTGGCTTTTCTCTTTCCTGTATAATTGTGCAGAGCTTTGTAATGGCTTAGCTGAGGGCTTGGGATTGTGAGGGGTGTGGGGAGGTTGGGGTTGGGGTTGGGTCGTGGTGGGTGACTAGCTGGGGAGGGAGTGGAGAGATTGGGTTAGGGCTAGGGAGGGGTAGCGGAGGGGAGGGGAAGGGAGGGGAAAAGGGGGTGCAGGGCGGAACAAAAGCCCCCTGGCAGAATGTATAGCCGTCACATGCAGGCAGTGGGACAATGCTCCCACCACTGTGAGACCCCCCCCCCCTATCTACCCCCTATTCACCACGGCCCTCCTGTCACATATCCCCTTGTGCTTACGGCTCCCAAGTAGACGTTTCTATCTGAGGCATAGCTAGTGGTAAGAAGAAGAAAAAGAAAAACCCTCCTAGTGTTCCACGTGAATGGGATATAGTCCCTGTTCCGTGCACTTAACGCGAGCAAGCCCCTCCATTCAAATGTGTTCTACTATTCTGCTGCCTCTACTGCTGCTGCTAGCTGCTTTTTGCTGGGAGTTAGTTAGTTAGTATGCGCCGCGGCCGCCAGTGGGCCCAGTGAATATTTATAGCCGGAGAATCGCTCTGCTCCGATCCGATAAGCAAATGAAGGGAAGAGGTAAATTAAGCCCACACAAGAGTCCGGAATTCATTCCGATCGAGGGAGGGTGGGGGGAGGGGGTTGGTGGGTGGTTGGGGATGGGGATGGGGATGGGGAGGGGGGGGGGGTGGGGGGGGTACAATTGATTGGGAAAACTGCCACCTACATCTGATCCTTTACCCCTCACCCCCCCCCCCCCATCCCCCTCACCCAGGGGGCGGAATTCCTCAACCACACCCCCACCACCACACACACCACCAACCCCCCCCCCCCCCCCTCCCCTTCTCTCTGCCCCACCTATCTGTCTCTGGGGAGACAGGGGGGTTGAGGGGGAGGGGGTAGGAGGGGGTAGGTGGGGGGGGGGGGGGGGGGGTCAATGAGCAGGAAGCTGCAGCCATAAAAAAAGGAGAAGAAGAGGGGAAAAAAAGGGGGAAAAAAAGCGCCAGGCTCTGTTCGCTTACAATTTCCATTCGCTTGCATTTTCTATTGAAAGCCAATAGCAGTGTCCTCGCCTTGAGATGGATGGCTGCACTAGAGCTAAGGTTTAATCAATAGGTCTTTTTAATTTGCCATCGATCCATGTTAAAACCTACTGCTGCTGCTGCTGCTGCTGCTGCTGCTGTGGGGTGTGTGCGTGTGTGTGTGTGTGCGTGTGTGTGTGTGTGTGCGTGCGTGTGTGTGTGTTCGAGCGAGAGGCTTATTGACATTCCGGGCCTTTATTTAATTATTTCACTCAGAGACAGATACTAATGGAGCTAGCTAATAGATTGCGGTTGCTTTCCCCCGTTTCCTCCTCCCCAGCTCCTGAATATATTCATACATGAAATGAAGGTTGAGTCGGGGTGGTGTGGCAGGCATTGACAACAATGGCAATGGAAGACCTCCCTCAGGAGAGCCGCCTCTCCTATAGACACATCAACAGCTAGAAATGCACTTAGCATCCTAACCCTTTGTGTGACAAAGCCTGTGATATGGAATGCCAGCAGTAGTTACGTGTCTGCATATGATAAGGAGTGAAGGCAGTGATGTGGTTGTGTGTGTGTGTGTGTGTGTGTGAGTGTGTGTGTGTGTGTGTGTTGGGTGTGTATCTTTGTGATTGTGAGTATGCATAAGCCTGTCTGGGATCTCAAGGAGACTTCTTCCGCTCCTGTGGTTTTTCTCTCAAACACAGATAAGGGGATAGGGAAGGAGGACACAGGGGCTAATATGACTCAGTTGGGGGGGAGTTTCAGTATACAATCCAGATACTAACACAAATATGTGTGTGTGTGTGTGTGGGAGAGAGTGTGTGTCTATGCAAGTGTGTGTGTGTGTCGTTTGTGATCTCAGCATGTGTGTCCTACCATCGTATTATATATTTTTTTAATCTTCTGCCTGCCCTTAGATAGCATTGAACACACCCGTAGGGGGTACACACACACACACACACACACACGCACACACGCACACATTTGAGGGGTGGTACCGATCCGGTACCGTGTGTTCTCTTGACTGACCTTTGTGTCCTCCATCTCTCCCCTCTCTCCCCCTCCTCCCTCCCTCCCTCCCCGCAGGTGACCGCGTGCGTCAGACGGAGAACCGCGCCACGCGCTGCAAGGTGGAGCGTCTGCAGCTGCTGATGCAGCAGAAGCGTCTGCGCAGGAAGGCCAGGCGGGACTCGCGGGCGCCCTACCACTGGCTGCCCAACCGCAAGGCGGGCCGCAGCAACAGCAACAGTAGCCTGAGCAGCGACGGCTCCATGGACCTGGACTTCGACGACTCGGTGTGGAAGCCCGACGTCAAGGCCGACATGAAGTCCGAGTTCGTCATGGCCTGAGCGAGCGAGCGAGCGAACAAACGCAGCGAGAGAGAGGGGAGATGTAAAACGAACGAGAGGCTGGATGGATACACAGAGGAGAGGCAGGCGCAGAGGATTCTGGGATGGAGCGACGGATGAAGTTGTGCGGGGAGGAAGTTCCCCCCCCCCCGGAGGAAGTTGAGTCGACGCGGGCCGGGAGCTTGTCTGAAAGAAAGAGGAAACGAAAGAGGGAGACGAGTGTCATCCTTCCTTCTCTCTCTCTTTTCCCCCGGTGACAACGGGCTGTCACACACACCAAACCCCCTCCCCCCACCACACCCCCCACACCCCCTCCCCCCCCCCATCCCTCATCTCGTCTTAGCCTCCCATGTGAAATAAACAACGAATAACAACAATAATAACAACATCAACGACAACAACAACAACAGAATCTACATTTTGAATGACTGGACTGGAGATATGGAGATGTCTGGACTTATAAGTGACTACAGTTATGCATATAGAGACTGCAGATACGTATATATGTACTGAACTGCCTATGAGGAGAACTAAAACAGAACTGAGCATAGCAGACTTCAATGGTGGTGGTATTTCTTTTATTTTTTTTTTCTCTTTCGTTTTTGTTTGTTTTCTATTTTCTTTTACCAAGAAAAAAACTCTGGATCCAGATCCAGTTTGGACTAGTGAAGAGGACAGGAGAGCTGGAGGCTGGGGCCTCTGTGTGCTGTGTAACAGGACCGGCAGTGACACTGATGTGACTAAACTGCCGCGCCTGGACTATACTCCAACCAATGGGCATTCTAGGTCTCCAATTTGAGTTTCTACTTATAGGGTAATTTTCTTTTTTCTTTTCCTTCATTTTTGAAACATATTATTTTTTCTAAACAAAAATATGTAGCATTGTTCACAAAGCATTCAGGTTTTTTCATAAACAGTTCAAAGTAGTGGTTGATTTGCACATTTTCATGATTTTGAAACAGCTGGTCAATGTGTGCAGAGGGGGGGGCGGGATCTAAGGAGCACTGACTCATGGGAATTGGGTTGTGACTAGTACAGAAAAAGACTATGGAACACAGGTTTTAATAGCAACCTCAGTGGCATATGGTATTGATAGGAATTATTTAATTGATAAACAAAATAAATATTAATGGAAAGTGCTTTTAAAGAGGATTTTAAAATCATGATTTCAAATGTATATGAAAAAAAAAAATCTATTTTTGTTTGACGATTCCTATCTGCTGTTTTCAAAAAACAGTAGCCCTGTATGGCTTGGGTCAAGCCATTGATTAAATTGATAACTGACAAATGTATTCATTCAATCATTCATTATTAGCTCATCCATTCATGAGGATCATAGCCATAACAAATAATACGAAAACATTCTCGTCCATCCCAACTTGTGTCTTGCAGGCCTAAAATCATGCGTGTGTGTGTGTGTGTGTGTGTGTGTTTGTGTGTGCGTGTGCGCGCGCATGCATGTGCGTGTGTGTGTGTTTGATATCCATATAAATCTACAGTATAGAGTGGCTCATAACTGCCAGTATGTTCATTGTGTTTGTCATAGCCAATTTCCCTTCATCCACCCCCCTTGTTACGTAACTCAAACCATATCTTCAGTACGGAGAATACCTTCTTCATTAATTACCATTGAAATAACATTATTACATCTGACTCCTCTTCTTACCCTTTGAACCAGTTTCACACCTTATGTAACCACATGATGATGTTGGTTAAGTGTCTAATATTGAAAAGAGAGAGGCGGAAAGAACGCTGAAGTCCCAAGCAGGGAATCTGTATCCAGTTTCATCAACTAGTGCCTCCACCAATGGATCCACTCACATATCAGATCAGATTAGGCCTTTTCACAGAGTTTTTGCTGCTACACGAGACTTTGATACAAATGGGGACAAAGGTGACTTTTCTTTGCATGCAAAAAGTGTGAATTATCCTGATCTTTTTATTGTCAAAAAAAAAAGTATGGCATATATATATGTATGCATATATATATATATATATATGTATACATATGTATATATATATAGAGAGAGAAAGAAACTGGTGCTGTTGAGAGGAGGTTAAAACATGCATGAATTTGTGAAGAAAATAATGCTCAGCTGCTTTCGTTGGTTAGGTTTTTATCATTTATAGAACAGCAGCAGTGACGTTCTGCTCAAAGTATTACAACGCAAACCAAAACAGATGAAGTAAGACTGGACTCATATCTTGCTCGACACTGAACATTCCTGGGCCAGGATGATGATGATGATGATGATGATGATGATGATGATGATGAGCAAAGAGCAACAACAACTGACTTTCCCTCCTGACCGAACGCATCCTCCTCAACATGGAGAGAGAGAGAGCGAGAGAGAGAGAGAGAGAGAGAGAGAGAGAGAGGGAAAGACCCAGGGCAGGCCGCCACACCCCTCCCCTCTCAGCCTACCCAATAACAAACCCAACAAGGTGCATGTGGACTAACTAACCAGTAACAGGGATTCTTATAGGACCAGCTATCGTACGAGTCAACCAATCCAAACAAAACTATCTGCAGAAACACCTTTTTGTCTGTCTGTGACCACACCTACCATGATTGCACTCCCAGAGTGTTGCGGCGAGAGATTACCTGTGCTGGTGAACCTCATCTTTTTAAAAGTGGCCTTAAACTTTCACTAAATGAGACACATGGGAAATTGGGGGACACAGTGGGGAACTATTTAGTTTGAGTTTTTTCTCTCTTGTGTGTTTTTTCGTCACGACGCGCGCCATCATCACTGAGGAATCCGGGCTACTCTCTTGTTTGTGCTTTTTAGCGGGTGGAGTCTATATTATGTCAAGGGCTTCTGTGCCTTAAAAACGTTGCCCTTGCAGTTTGTTTCAGATATACACACACACAAGCTGAACAAAATGATTTCCATTGATTGATATAAGAGGCAGTAGTCACACCATGGGAGTTGTAGTTTTTAGAGGGGTAAGCATGTTTGAGTGAATTGATATCGATATGTTTGGAATCTGTTGTTCCTCAATCTGTCTTTCCCATATTTCTCCATTGTGTTACCATGTTCGTTGGTTCTTCGTTGTCCGATCCCCCCCCCGCCCCCCCCACGCACACACACACACACGCACGCACGCGCACACACACACACACACACACACACACACACAGACACACACACACCGAGATACACTGTCCTGCCACCAACTAGCTGAGAAAGCTACAAATTGACTAAATAAACTATGGAAGTTTTGACTGCAGCGCTACTATGGCAACAAAGTGATTCTGAATGGAGTGTGTCCTCTGAGGATATAGACTACATGCACTTCCTTGAGTCTCCTTGGATACGACATTTCAATGGACAATTCCCCCCCCCCCTACCCCCCCCCCCCGAAAAAAAAGAATTTAATTTAATTTTTTATATATGTATAAAATATACTCTGTGTGTGCCTCACTTCTGTGTGAAATTTAAAAGAAAAAAACAAGACAAAAAAGTTGACATGGGATGCGATACTGTATGGGACTGAAGAGGGGGCGGGGAGGGCATTTACAAAACAAGTTTGTTGGTGGAGTTCTGATCACATCATTTAAGTTGCCTGTTCTTTCTTGTAGCCAACCATTGAAAATAATAACAAAAGTCAAGAATACAATTTACAATGTTCTAGCTATAGACCGGTGTAGCACATGTGTGACTGTATTAATTTATGAAACCAAAATGGTAACTGTGAATTATGTATTTCTTTGTGCATTTTTTTAAGTGGGAGGTTGGGACATAGCAATGACTAAATGTCTATGTCCTATTTTGTTTTTTTGGTGGAATATAATGGAAATCATCAGTTTTCCCACAAAAAAAACTAAAAAAAATATATAAATATATTTTTTTCTTAAGCAATACATTTCAGTGTGACTTGTGATAGAACATTTTTCTTTTTTAGGTAATAAATAAAAAAAACAAAAGGAGTACACCCAGCCTGTGCGCGTGTTCATTACAGAATCATTGAATAATATTGGGTTAAGTAGGGAGGGAATTGTGTAGAATGAAGTATGATATTTCATATAGGAATCTATTTCATAAGGTAATTAGATAGGAGTTACATATGAAAAAAAAGACGGGGCTAGATGATGCATTGAACATTGATAAAGTATTGCTTTACCCATGGTATAAAATAGCACACCAGCTGGCTGTTCACCAAAAGGGAGAGAGACAGAGAGAGAGAGAGAGAGAGAGAGAGAGAGAGAGAGAGAGAGAGAGAGAGAGAGAGAGAGAGAGAACACAGAGAGAGAGACAGAGAGAGAGACAGAGAGAGAGAAAGAGAGAGGAGAAACGAAACACCAACTGTGAGAAGTGACAGTAGTGATCTCCGTATCTGTCAGCTGAGCCGGGCTCAGGATGAGAAGGAATAGGGAAGGAGTGACAGATTGGCGATGAGGAAGAAGCGGAAACAGGTCCTGTGAAGCAAGTGGAACATGTGAAGCGAGCTGTCTGATGCATGTACTTACAGCAGAGGTTTTATTTGAAGCACATATACTCCCCAACTCAGCATGGTGGGGAAAAGAACAGAAGCAGAGGGACTGGGAGCAGAGGAGAGGCCTGAAAGAGTTGCACTTGAAAGGAGAAAGCTGCTGCATTTCAGAGAGAGAGAGGAGCGTTGCTCAATCTGTGCCACAGTATGTTGCTCACGCTAGGCCTAGCGAAGCGGCACGGTTCGAAAATAGGGAAGCCGTTGATCTCATTACTAGTTTTGGTCAATTGTGGAAGTGAAATGAAAGTAGAACTAGAGTAACAGTTGGGAAGACACTCGACTCTTCACCAAAGTGTAGCGCCGGTTTTCCGTTGCTGTAAGCTGTATTCACAAGTCGTATAATACTGCGTATCGAGTCCACAAGTAATATCGGATATTGTGCCCTTATCTTACAGCAATTCCCCGCCTTTACAAACGATTAGGTCATTGTGTAAGATCCGGGCGTTAGATAACCCAGTTGCCTGAATCGGAGAGATGTAATACACATGTGGTGGGTGCTATCATCTGATTAAAATGCAATAAATACCATCTGTGCCAACCGCAAGCGAGCCAGATGTATTGCCTTGTTTACACCGTCATCTTGATGGTGAAGATAATGGCCAAGGACTAGAAATGTATCCCTGGGCCCTCTCCCCATGATGATAGATGCTTTAATCCAACACACCCACTCGTTGCCCTTCTCAACACTAGCAAATACATGATCCACCACAGGGAATACATCCTCAACATGCCAGTTTAATAAGGAGACCCTCATGAAAGCAGAATATCTATGAAAGAATCCTCATTGATTAACTCAGTCACCACCGTTCCATTCAGATTAGTTTGGCTAATAGTGCTCTCTCAATGGGGCCTCTAAGGGGAAAGGCGTGAAAAGATGGAGGGACCTGTCTAATGTAATCATAGAAGGGAACAATTCAGACAACAACAAAAAATGACATGTAATTACAAAGCAATTACTACTTCACAATGTCGTGACGTTAGAATTACAAGGTTCTATCTCCATTTTTGTCAAAATTGAGTTTTGTACATAATCTGATCCATTAGGTGTTGATTAATGCCTGTGTGGTGTTATTTTTCAAATGTTGACATTTTTGAGTTAGTAATTAATAAAATGCAAAGGTTCCATCTCACAGAACATAATGGAATGTAAAAACTTTGACGCTCAATATCTCGGAACTGCCCTAAACGGAGATAGAACCTTATAAGTCTAAGCTCACGATGTGTCAATAGATACAATTTAATGTACTTAAAAAAAAAATTGACTGAAAAAAGTAATTTGGGGAGATAATGTAATGAGACCCAGTATTGAGCCCTGAGGTACTCCCAAAAACATTTGAATGTGCAGTAGAGATGATAGGGAATTCAAGGAAGGTAGATATACATGTAATGTCATGTAAAGTAAAGGTAGCCTAAATGTTATGATCCTCTAACCACTAGCAGGGAGATGTTCCACTGTGCAGGTGTGTAAGAAAGAGCGTTTGCATGTTACCATGGTTATAACCGTCTGTTTTCTCTGGGGTTTTTGTCAGTTATGAGAAACATACAGCTTTAAAACTGACAAAACCCAGCTGAAAACCTGCGACATACATTTACTGAAAATACCACCACACATTTTTAAATTTTTTGCACCCTCTTGTTCAACTGACACTTCCTGTGTGTTTGCTGTGCATGTCACTAAACGTACAAAGGTCATCTTGCGGTCACTAAACAGAGTATGACAGTAATAACACAAGTTATACTTTGATGAGTTTCCCAGAAGAGGCTACCCTTTCTACGCTTCTTTCTTTGTGATATATCTAGCCTGCTGACAGCAGGTCTAGTGTGGTGTGTGTGTCTACAGTGAAACTGAGAAAGAGGGAGCAGAGAGAGAGAGAGAGAGAGAGATATGAGATAAGACAACTAGAGCTGGGACCGCAGCTGCCACCACAAACTGAAACTGCTGTGGTTCTAGGATACAGGAGGGCATTCCGGGTTTCACACGTTGAACAGGTTGGTCCTGAGATAGCTCAGGCTCAGCTGTATCCTCCTTAACACGTGTCTCAAACATCACCGACAGAAAATGGATGTCGTACACCTATATGATAGCCTTTTAACAAAGTCATGCACAATGAGAGGATATTATATTGGCGAGTGTGTGTGCTGTGTGCTGCTTACGTACACAACTACTGGTTACACAAGACCTGCTAATGTCATGTTGCATAAGACTCACGAACACAATTAGAAAACAACCACTTATTATCAAAGGGCCGGCCGGCTGCAATGCAACCTGAGCCTTGGTGACAGACTTAACACATTGCAAGAATCTCTCTCCTGGACATACAAACATTCTAGCTCAACCCTAAAATCGCCTCCCGTGTGTACGACCGACCGCGGAGTTCTCTTGACCTAGGACTCTGTTTCCCCTTTTGTCTATTTTTGTTTGTTCCCCTGCCCAGTTGAAAGAGAAGAATGGGTGATCTGTTTGAAATGTTACCTGGTGGATATTTATGCAGCTGTGATCTGAGGAGGAGGGACCTTTGAAAGAGAGGTCTCCACCCCTCTCTTCCTCTGTGGTGAACATATGTAAAGGCTAACACAGAGAGGCAGCTGTCCGCTCTCATCGCTAAGGGGACAACCTTATAACATGACTCCTGACCCTGAGAGGAAGAGGAACCGAGGTCATGGTTAGAATAGAACTCTGGGTAAACAGGACGTCGACAAACACAGCCATGTGGTGGTCGGCAGTCAACTGTCAACCTGACGACAGAGAGCAGTCGATGACGGTTCAAATATAGATCGCTGCCAATGACTGTTTTGACGGGTTGAAGAGTGCAAGATGAAAGGGGTGTTTAGAAATATAGTATTACAACGAGGCATTCCTCTGACGATTAGGGTAAGGTTTGAGGTCATGTCCCCAACTGGGTCATTCACAGAATTAGCTGTCGGTGGTCATTCACAGAATTAGCTGTCGGTGGTCGGTCATTCACAGAAATAGCTGTTCCACGCAACTGTCTCTTTTTTGGTTATTTCTCTTCTTCTTTCTAGTAATAGGGCTTGTCGCGATGTGCAGTTGCTTCGGTGACCTTTAACAGCTGTGGTGATGAGATGATGGGTTTGGGCTCTGCGCTTCTATCACCTTTAGCTCCCATCCACACTTGCTAGCTCTCTCTCTCTCTCTCTCTCTCTCACTCTGTTTCTCTCGTTCTCCCTCTCTCGACCCTCTTTCTCGCCCAACCACCTTCTCGCCTATAAAAACCACAGCCAGTCACAGGGTGCCTCGAATTCAAATTCATATTCAGTGACTGCAGTGTGTCTCTTGCTCATCATCACATTTACCAGCCGTGACGCATGCAACCCTGACCCTGATATCCCCAAGCACACACATACACATACATACACACCGTATGAGAGCAGAGCAGAGCAGAGCAGTGTTAGCCCCGAAACCTCACTTAGACACACAGGCCAGGCTTGTTGCCTAATTAGGAGCTGTCTAACTTAATTGCGAGATGGACTGCTGCTCTGTGCTGACCATGCCTGCTGTATTGCCGCACAAATGATGTGATTTACGGCCCAGGCTGCACTCTGAAAGGGCAGGGAAAACAGTTTGGTTGCCTGCCAGGTGTTAGGGGAGGCCAGGCCAGGAGAGAGAGGGGGTGGGGGAGGTGAAGTGGGGGGGGTAGTAGGGGCGCGGGGGGGGGGGGGGGGGGTATTGGGGTAATTAGCATTTTTGCTTCCCAGAAAGCTCTCTCTGCTTCCCCCCCCTTCCTTCTCTCTCTCCCCCCCCCCCCCCCCCCCCCCCCAGCCCAGCCCAACCCTTTCCTCACCCCCCATCAGTAAAATGTGGCGTTATGACTTATGGAATGGCATCAGAGAGCGCCGAAACAGCTGAGGTCATTGATACAGAGAGAGAGAGAGAGAGAGAGAGAGAGAGAGAGAGAGAGAGAGAGAGAGAGAGAGAGTGAGAGTGCAGTTGGACGTGAGAGTTGCTGGCGCGAGTCCAGCCCAGTTGCAGAGGAGAGGGGTGGTCACGTCTGCCCCCACCCTCAGCTGACGCCAAGAGAAGGAGAAGACGTACAGCTGCAGGAATAGCGAAGCTGCTACTTTTGTAAAGAGCAAAGAGTTGGTTGACATTTCGCCGGTGTGTGTGTGTGTCTCTGTGCCTGGAGGTAATCTCTTCCTGGAGCGCTGCTGTGTGCAAGCTTACGGCTTCTCACATTGTTCTCAGGGCTTCAGCGCCTCAGTCGGAAAATATGATAAACCCACACATACCCTAAACTCTGCACCCTGCTCAACGGTCTCTCTCAGAGAGAGAGAGAGTGAGAGAGAGAGACATAAAGAGAGAAAGGGAGGGATAGGTAATTTGTGTGTGTGGGGGGGTGTGGGTGGGAGAGAGAGAGAGAGAGAGAGAGAGAGAGAGAGTGTGAGAGTGAGAGAGAGAGAGTGTGAGAGTGAGAGAGAGAGACATAAAGAGAGAAAGGGAGGGATAGGTAATTTGTGTGTGTGGGGGGGGTGTGGGTGGGAGAGAGAGAGAGAGAGAGAGAGAGAGAGAGAGAGAGAGAGAGAGAGAGAGAGAGAGAGAGAGAGAGAGAGAGAGAGAGAGAAGAGAGAGACCTATGTTAATGACATAATGGTTGTCTGCTCAGCAGTATCACGTTACTAAGAGGAAAAGGAGGTGACTAGCAGGACTGATGGGTTGTACAGGAACAGCATCAGATTTCTGGTGAAGCTCACAGCACACACCCTGTAAACACAACCTACAATGTGGTTTATAATTCGCAAATGGTTGTTTATGTACGTAATGGCAACCGGCAAAGAGCACTCTCAATCAGATCAAAGAGGGAAAAATTGACCAAGATGAACGAACCACTTTCCTTTTTTCCCCCTTTTTTTTTTTTAAAGAAAGCTACAATTTCACAGTCTCCTGAAATAACATGTCAAGACGTCTAAACATTTACATTCCATTTCGGAGTGGAGATAATTGTATTGCAAAATGAGTGGACTTGGGAATGTTGAGCAAACATTTGGGGAAGGGGCAGAGGTGTGTGTGTGTGTGTGTGTGTGTGTGTGTGTGTGTGTGTGTGTGTGTGTGTGTGTGTGTGTGTGTGTGTGTGTGTGTGCGCGTGTGTGTGTGCGCGTGTGTGTGTGTGTGTGTGTGCGTGTGTGTGCGTGTGTGTGTGTGTGTGCGTGCGTGCATACGTGCGTGTGTGCGTGCGTGCGTGCGCGTGTGTGATAGGAATCTTGTTAGGACAACAAACATCACATTATGCTAATCACAGGCCTTGTCCTTAACACTGTTTATTTTATTTAAGGGAAGCCCTCAGCGCATTGTTCATAAAACCCCTTATATGGTATTGTAAACACATCTTCGTAACTCCTCTGGAGCGACTCACACAAAAAAATGAATGAACACAGGAAGCCCTACTCTGGCAGGAAGTGGGGACTGCTGCCATGGTAACAAACTGAAACCATAAGCATTGATGAAGGCTCGCCTTTCTTGCCTTGCATGACGTCATTTCTAGTACAGAGAGACTAAGAGGGAGCAGCTGGGAGAGACATAAAACAAACAAAAGACTGAGAGAACTTTCGAATGCTTACAGAAAACCCATGAGAGGCCTGCCAAATGTTTTGACAGCATTGTCCTTTAAGAAAATCTCTCTCTTGGCAAGGCTTGTAATGAATGTTCACTATGTTCTGAATGCAAACCAAGGACACTGTTTAAGTGGAGTTTGAATAACGACGCCGGAGCAAAAGTGGGTGGGAAATGAAAATGTGTCCTTGTGGTTATAAGCCTACTTAACACGAGAGGAGAAAAACAACAACTCTAATTCACATCCAAAACGGTATCGTGAACAAGGCCTACTAACAAGGTCATGCATTTAGTAAACGGGACACATTCCAAATGTCACATTTTCACCTATTGGCACATTTCAATAATACTTTTACCTGTGTATGGATGGAGCCACAAATGAATCACACTAAACTCTAATAGTAGTCGTTTTTTATCTAGCCAATATTGCTAGAACTCGAGGAGAAAAAAAACAAATCTTATTCACATAGTTAAAACGGTATCGTGAACAAGGCCTACTAACAAGGTCATGCGTTTAGTAAACGGGACACCTTCCAAATGTCACATTTTCACCTATTTGCACATTTCAATAATACTTTTTACCTGTGTACGGAGCCACAAATGATCCACGAATCACACTAAACTCTAACAGTAGTCGTTTTTTATCGAGCAACTATCGCCTAATGCCGTGTAAATAATTGCCTTGTGTTTGGCCTCCAAACTGTACAGTAGCCTCCCATTAGAGCAGATCTAAAGTAGTGTATCCCCATCAGGAGGGCCAGCCTGACCCTGACCCTGAGCTGTACACGTCCTGGCTGGAAGTGACGGTCCGTCCCTCTCGCCTGGCTCTCCCCTCACCCTGACCTCCCTCCCCTACTGTCTAATTAAACCTCCGCATCATCCACACACCAACACCGACGACGAGGCCACACAGAACAATCCCTCACTGATTATGGCCTGATCACTGATGGTAATTAGGGCCCCGGCTAATGCTGATGAGGCTGCTGGTGTATTAGAATGGAGGAGAGGCCGAGAGAGGCTCTGTACAGAGGAGGTGGAGGAGGGGGTTCAGACGTGACTTCGTTTGTGGCCCGGCCGCCCTCTAAGGCTAAATCCACAGGAGAGGCCTTCTTAGAAATGGTGTTAAGGGAAGGGGGCATGTGGTTCGGTGGGGGGGGGTTTGGGCACATGGAGGCGGCGCGGGGGGGGGGGGGGGTGGTTTAGAGGGGGTTGGACTTAACCCTGAGCCTCTTCTGAAATGCCTCTTAAAGCTGTGGGGCTTGGAGTGGCGGGGGTGGGGGGGGGGGGCAGCATCTCAGCTTGGGTTACAAACAAAGACATAAACACACACACGCGCGCACACACACGCGCACACACACACACACACACACACACACACACACACACACACACACTTTTACAGTGCCCCAAACCTGCCCCTCACCCACCGCCACCTGCATGTCTGCTTACTTACCCCTATAATCATCTAGACAGATTGGTTTCCCACCCTACCCCTCTTCCACCCCTCCCTACTCCTCTTCCACCCCTCCCTCCCTCCCTCCCTCTCGCTCCCCTCTTTCCCTGAAAGACACAGTTGAAAGACGGAGGACAGGTGCTGAAGCCGCCTGGAGTTCAGGCTACTCAGAATGCCTTCATTAGCCACAACCAACCCCCCTCAACCCCCCTCAACCCCAGCCCCAAGCCCCCCCCCCCCTCTCCCCACATTAGGAAACAGACACTCTGGGATTCCACCAGGAAGTGAGGGTACTGTATGCATGGGATTGGTACAGTCTCTACTAGGGGCCTTTGCCCTGCACTCTCCTAGGCTGTCAGTAGATGATGTACGGTCGTAACTTCTCCAGGAGGGCCGATCCTAAGAAAACATCTGTGGCACTTTGACACAGTTCTTTGAGGAGGGGGGGGGAGGGGGGGGTGGGGGGGCGGGGGGGGAGGGGGGGCACTCACAGTGCAAATTTAGACTGTCGCTGAGACTCGATTCCACCCTGTCACACCACTGCTAGGTCTAAGGGGCTGACATAGTTCTGTAACACTGATGTTCACATTGGATAATGGTCACTGTCGTTAGAACTCAGCTCATGAAAGTCGGGCATGATTGGATGAGTTACTGTTTGTCCCTTATCTCACTTCATTAGATCA
>NC_137677.1:5893073-5903073 GCF_963989245.1 Nansenia antarctica | reverse complement strand
TGAACCCGGTCACCGTAGGAGCCAGACAGGCTCCCGAGCAGACGATTTTATGAGGACAAAGTTGTTGTCTGATAAAATAACACACAAAGTGTAGGAGTGTGTGGGTTCCTACGTTCGATTAGAGCTTCCGCATCAAGACCCATGAGCTAGATTGGATGTCCTGATGATGATGAGAAATAGGTGGGTATGAAAGATGAATGTATGTAATTTCCTCTTTCCTCTCTGTTGACTGAAAAAGAATAGACTCGTTGTTGCAATTGTTCAGTGTCTCGATAGGATGTGAGTTCATAGTAAGAGGAGACAAACGTTTAAAACGCATAACAAACTGACCTTTCGCTTGGATATCCCAGGCTAATTTGATCAGCTAAATGTTATTTTCCTAAAAGCTTAATGTTATAAATTAAATTTGTTATTTTCCATAATGATATTTCTACAGAGTGGAGGTTAGCTAGCCAAGCCAGACCTCCCAACCACACTCACATCTGAGTATCCCAGCAGAATGCCATTTAGCCATCCATGCAGCCAGCAGGTCCTAAATCTGTGGAATCAATATTTGTCCCACGGGCACTCCATCACACACACGCAAGTAAATAATTCAAATGAGATAGTTAAGCCCTTTGGAATAAATAAAAAAAATAAAAATAGGAAGGGGAAAAAATTGGCATTGTGAGTCGGACATGCTATTTACGGTCAACCCATTCATCCTGGCCCCTCCAGGATCAGAGGAAGGGTTCCATAAATTCGCCAGGTTAAATCAATGAGTGGTTGACAGGATAAATTGAGATTTGAAAAGCTTTCATGACTTTCTTATTACATTAACATCAAATATTCAGAAGCACCAAATCACTCCGCCATTAAGCAGATCTTGGAGTTTTTACGGCGTTGTCAAAACAAATGACACTAACTCTGTATGCCGATGTTTGACAGACGATTCGTCACAGTCCAAATTCCGTACAGACCCGACGGCATCCCGCTCGACATAATGACGGTGAATTATAAAGGCCTGAACGGAGGGTCTCACATGGACCCCATAGATAACAGAAATAAGGCCACAATCTAGCAGAGGACAGTGTGTTGTGCCGAGGTGAGCAATGACTCTGACATTTCACAAACTAGGCTAATCCCCCAGTACACTGGCAAAGGGCGCATTGCACATTATTGCATCACGGCTATATCTTTCAGGCAGCTTCAAGTTTCCAAGCAACTCACAAATCATAAACCTGAACTACTGAAGAAATACCTAACCTTTTCCTCTTTTTATTCTCTCTCTTGTAACAATAAAAAAAGTCTTGCAGGAGTGGAGGCATTAAGCCCGAAGCTTTAAGATGGAATCAATAGGATAGGAGGACATAAGTGCAAAGCAGTAAATCTCTCCACACAAAAGAGGATTTGAATCCCCCTCTCTGCTCTCTCATTGGCTGAGGTCGTCTGGACAGACAGACATCCTTCCTTTGTTATTATCAGTGGACTGGGGGGTGGGGGGGGGTTGTGGGGGGTGCAGGAACCCCTTGGTGTTGGAAGAGGCTGTTGTGAAATGTCAGAGCTAAGCTGCGGTGACAGCTGCGGTGGGATTCCCTCTTTTTACCATCTACTTCCTGTCTCTCGGCAGGATAGCACGAGGCACTCCGCCTCCGACAGGAAACGCACGCCTCGCCTGCCTGCCAGCGCCTCCCTCCCCTGGCTTCTGACAGCAACGCTTCTTCTCTCAGCTCCTTAGAACTGGCATGACGTTTGATAAAAACGTGCAGCCTGCTTTAGAGGAAACACAGACTGTGTGTGGGGGGGTAGTCAGCTATGTGTGAAATGCTACTGCACAGGATATTCTTCTTGATGATGTATTCCTCTTTATGGGGTTTATGTTTGTTTGTTTACATGTCAAACGCTGTCTGAAACTATTGACTTTTCATTTCCCTCTCCCGTTTTTTAAAGCCATTTCCTCTTAGTAGTGGCCTTCAAAAGGAGAACCGACCCCTTGATGTGTCGTGGGGTGTTGACTGGATACTAGTTGCCGAGGTGACTCTGACTCAGAGTTGCGTGTCCGTCCTTCCTTCCTTCCTTCCTTCCTCCCGTCCTTCCCTTGAGCTCCTTGTTGATGTCTGTCTGTGTCTAGTATCAGGCACGGACAACGGCAAGAGTCTGGACTGCATCAAACACACACCAGACCCTGCTAGCCGCCGGAAGACAGGCAGAAACAATAGAGCTCTCCTCCTGAGTTGTGTTAGCAGGAGATGTGGTGACCCTGTCCACCATCACCGCCATAAGAGCTAGATGGATGAGACTTGGAGGCTGACGTAAGCTGGGGTGAGATCTGGTTTGTCTCAGTGGATCAGGGTCTCGTGTTGTGCTTTGTTTCAACTTTGTTTTGCGTTGGGGGGGGTATGGGAGGGGGGTGGCAGAAAAGGACAGATAGATAATACTGTTGATGTCAATTGTCAATGTGCTCGATAAACACGACTGATTCCATTTCTCTTCAATCTTAAATCGGTACATGAATACTGTTGATGTCAATTGTCAATGTGCTCGATAAACACGACTGATTCCATTTCTCTCAAATCGGTACATGAAGGTCAGAAGCACACAATGTACCTGAGTGAGAACGAAAGCCTGCGAAAGAAAACATAATTTTACAATCATTTACCGAAGACGAGAATCCTATTTTAGGTTCTCAACAGTACTTTGAATCAAAGGGCTAAAAGGACAAAACAATGAAGGAGAAGAAGAGGTGCTTTCTGTGGTTTCCCCCTCCGGGGAGGTGACATTTACAGAGCTGGGTGTTGTTGATTTAATGGAACGTGAATAGAGAGGAACGACAGGTAGCGCCGCCTCCCTTCCTCCTTCCCTCCCTCCCTCCCTCTCTTTCTCTCTACTGTTTCTTCATCCATCCATCCATCCATCCATCCATCCATCCATCCATCCGTCCGTCTATCCATCTCACTCGTGCCCCCTGTCGAGAGAATAGTGCCAGTGACACCGGCCCTTCCCCTGTCCCCTCCCCCTCCCCCCCCCCCCCCTCCACACCCACCACCGGACTGGCCATTCATATGTCACTCAGCCTACACCTTTCACCCCAGATCAGTCTGGAGGTATTGATCCCTTCTGATTGATCCAGGGGGCCTTCGTCCATCTGGCTGGAGCCCTGAGTCCACAGCACAGACGTAGGGCCAGGGAGAGGAGGGAGGGAGGGAGGGGAGGGGAGGGAGGGGAGGGAGGGCAGTCTGGACTGGACAGCTGGGTCTGATAACTAATCTACCTCTACCCTGGCTGCCTTTTTGTAAAACATGAACTGGGCAACCTGATAGCATGAATTAATAAATGAACAATTCTCTCCTCCTCTCCTACACGGGGGCCCCCTCTCCTCTGCTCCACCCAAAAGGGGTTTGCTTACACGGTCACAATGGACGCTTCAGAGCCCACAGGGGTATTCAGCATCTCAAGTACCGCGCAGGCCTAAGGATGAATGAGGTACTTGAGCACATACACGTTGGCCGGTTAAAGAATAGTCCCAAATAGTGATAATGATAGCCTCTAAATATACCGTGTGTAGGGGACATGGGGTGTGATCAGCGATAAATACTATGGATGGAAGAAGACCCTCTTTCTTTCCATTCATATCACAGAATGGTGCTAATAATAAGGGGTGCCGGACGGTGAAGAATTCGGTGCCCATTAGCTACATCTCAATGGGCTGACGAACCCCTCCCCACCCCTGCCATTCAACCCCCTCAAAGACACCTGCACTACCAGAGGGTTGGGCTGGGTTGAGGGTGGAGGTGAAGAGAGAGAAATGTAGGAGGGAGGGGGCTGGTGGAGGGGTGTGAGAGGGTTGGAGGTGGGGGGGGGAGAGGAGGGAGAAAGGTAGAGAACAAGGGGGGTGGAGGTTTACAGAAAGAGAGAGCACACGGGGGATGGGGGGGGGGGCTGTTGGGGTAAAGGGCTGGGGGGGGGCTGGGTGGAGGTGGAGGTAGAAATGGCTCGGGGGGGGTGGAAGTATAGAAAGAGAGGCAGTATTGTCTGGTAAACCTGCGAGGCTGTCAGAGGGGGCTGATGTATGGCTGGGCAGATGCACAGATGCATCGGGAGGAGGAGGGCTTGGCTGAGGTAATGCTGGCAGGGAGGCAGGGAGGCAGGCAGGCAGGCAGGGAGGCAGGCAGGCAGGCGGGCGGGCGGAGCAGAGAAGAGCAAGCATGTGAGCTATGTGATGATTATCAGGAAAACACAGGGGCCTGTCTGTTCTCTCCTCGCCTCTGTTTTCTCTTCTTTTCTTCACCCCCCCCCCCACCCCGCCTGGCTGCCAGGGCCCAGCGGCTAGAGGAGGCGCAGAGCCCTGGTTCCCCTGAGCAGGTGTGCGAGGGTGGAGGAGTGGAGGAAAGGGGAGAGAGCTGGAAAAAGAAGGAGAAGAAGAATAGGGTGGCTTGATATAGGCGGTGAGATAGGGGCCTCGTGACAGCCCGCACGGCGGCACGAAGAGGTGAGGGAAGGTGCAGGAGCACGGAGAGGTGGGGGGAAGGGACGATAGAGAGATAGAGGGATGGAGGGATAGAGATAGAGGTCAAGGAAGTGGGAGGAGTAGAAGCATGCAGGCCTGGCTGTCAGCTGTCCCTCTCATTAACGCTCTCCCGTAGGTCAGCCACCGACACGGGGACCGGTAGACCTTGTGCCTCTGAGCATGGGCTTTTATGGTTAGACTTCAATTTAACAACCGGTCTATAGGAGAGAGTTCATGCTCGGAGCATGTGTTTGGATGGTTAACCGGTTAATTTCGGGGTTTCTGACTGAATGGATCGCGGCGAAGTCGAGGTGGGTGTGCATATCTGTCACCTGATCTCTGTGACCTCCTTCTGGCCTTCATCAGAGGTCCCCTCATGTCACCTGTTTACACACACACGCGCGCACACACACACACACACACACATACATAGACACACACACACACACACATCTTAACCTTTCACCCCCCCGCCCCCCCCAATCTATTCCGGCTTCCTCACACACCTGCTTTCCCTCTCCCACTCTCTCTCTGTTCTCTCTCTCTCTGTCTCTCTCTCTCTCTCTCTGTTCTCTCTCTCTGTCTCTCTCTCTCTCTCTGTCTCTCTCTCTCTCTCTCTCTCTCTCTCTCTCTCTCTCTCTCTCTGTTCTCTCTCTCTCTGTCTCTCTCTCTCTCTGTCTCTCTCTCTCTCTCTCTCTCTCTCTCTCTCACTCTCTGTTCCTCAGTCATACACTTTCTCAGTAAAAAATGTACACGGTGAAATGCAAAACTAAAAAAAAAGAATAAAACAATTCAACAAAAATTATCACGTCAAATAATGTCCTGCCTGGCATTTTTGACTGCCAATGGTCTCTGGCCCGGTAGATAGATGGATGATTTACTTACCTAAACAAATGTAATTGTTGTAAGTCGCTTTGGATAAAGGCGTCTGCTAAATGCCTAAAATGTAAATGGTACAAACAGAAGGAGCAATTGCCCCCCCCCACCCACCCACAATCTATTCTCACACCGGCCTCCTCACACACCTGCTTTCTCTCCCCCCTCTCTCTATCATTCTGTCTCTGTCTCTCTCTCTCTCTCTCTCTCTCTCTCTCTCTCTCTCTCTCTCTCTCTCTCTCTCTCTCTCTCTCTCATACATGCACTCTCTCTGGTTTCAGGAAAAGATTGGCAAGGTAACACTAAAACTAAGTAAAAAAGTAACAATGCAAGAAAGAAAAAAACTGTTACTGAGGCTGGGGGAAAAAAAAAAGAAGAAAAAAAAGACGGTGTTAAAAAAAAAAAAGTCACAAAATAGAAGGAACATTTGGAATGTGCATTGTGACATGCGGAGCTGCAGAGCGCAGGCAGGCAGTGCAGTGTGTGTAGGCAGCAGTGTATTCATATGCGGAGGACAAGGTCGGTGCACTTCTGTCAGTGGTGCTGAATGACTTCTGGTAACAGAGAAGATGTGGGCGTACAGAACAGGCGCGCACAGGCGAGGCAGGGAGACTTCTCACGAAGGGAAGTGGAGGATTGCGGTCTCATTTTAGCCCTCTGTGTTGAGAAATGGCCAAATGCTACTTTCATTTTGCGCTGAGAGGCCTAGCAATTACATGGTGAGTCACATGGTACAGATGCATGGCTTTTAACTGCTCCTCTGTGGCCCTCCAAGGCTCATATGCCAAGAATGAAAAATACATACGTAGTAGTCAACCCCTCCCCCTGCCACACACACACACACACGCACACACACGCACATACACACACACGCACACCACACCACATGCACGCACGCACGCACATACTCACGCACGCACACACACACAGCACACACACGCAAGCACACACACACGCACGCACACACGTGCACACACACACACACACACACACACACCCTCTGAATGTGCATGCAACCCTCGTCTTTCCATTGATCAATCTCAGAATATAATGAATACCCAGCGCTGGAGTGAATGGGTTAGCCAATAACCCTCCAAATGTTTCTGGTCTAACACGGCGAACGGCCTTTGTAATTCTCATATTGTTCTCTTGTCGTATTTGGTTCATTGAAATACAGATCAATATCAACAGACAATAGATGACTAGAAGAATCAAATGAAAACAACAAACGATCATTTAATTGGAGGAGAGATGTCATTAAACCTTAGTGTGTGTGTGTGCGTGCATGTGTGCGTGCGTGTGTGCGTGCGTGTGTGTGTTTGCCTGTGTCTGTGTCTGTGTGTGTGTGTGTGCGTGTGTGTGTGTGCGTGCGTGCGTGTGCACGTGCGTGCGTGTGTTTGCCTGTGTCTGTGTGTAACATCTCACTTTGTTTCAGGGGGGTTCACGTTGTATTCCTTCTCCAACAGGCACGGTGTCTTTTTCTAGGCGAGTGTGACGCTGATGAATAGCTTTCAGGAGGCCCAGAGAAGCACAATTAAGATCCCATCAGGATAAAGGTAATGTTAAATTATTTACATTAAGGAGGGGCTGGGGCTCACCCAAACATGCCAACACAAATGGAAAAAGCCTTGAAGCTGAAGCTGGCTCTCGTAAATTGTGAGCACTTTTAATTAATGAGCCAGCCATGGTGGCGTATGTTTATGTGTTTGTGTGTGTGTGTGTGTGTGTGTATGTGTGTGTGTGTGTGTGTGTGTGCGTGTGTGTGTGTGTGTGTGCGTGTGTGTGTGGGTGGGTGTATGGGAGATGGGGGGGCGGGGTGCTTTGAGGGTGGGGTAAGTGGCAGTGTGTGAAGGGAGGGGTAGGTGTGAGGGAGGCTGGTAGAAAGGGGTAGTAGAGGTGTGGCAGGTTGTGAAGTGTCTGCAGGGGCATGCTCTGTGTGGAATGCTGCGTTGGTTTGAAGGGCGCAGACAGTTGTATCCCACGCTGTGCGGCTTGATGTTTAACCCCACTATTGGATGTCTCCCTCTCCCACTCAAGTCTTGGTCTGAAAGTAAAGCACTTATGTAATGCGCAAAATATGCTACCTGTTCTCAAAACAGAAAGACATGTACTGTATATCATATCATAGTGTTGAGCATTCAGGGGATGAACATGGGCTATTCTGTTTAAAAGTAAAACAAAAATGCATCTGCTTTATCTTTATGCATGAGTTTAAACACGTTTATGAAGAAAGTGTTTTATGAACGGTTGAGCATTGCCTATCATAAACAACATTGCCTGACATTGTTAAAATTCCATCCAATAGTGCTAAATGGCCATGCTAAATGTTTAGCGATGAAGAAATTAAATTAGATCGCATGATGACGAATGTTCAGTGAAGACCGTTGGTTTGGTTCCCAAAAGCGGTTTCTAAAATATTGAACATTAAGAAACCTAGCGCCCTTTTAACATTTTGCTTGTTAACAAGAATATGAATATATGCAGCTACTAAAAAACGTAGCAAATTCACGTTTTTTCAATTTCCATTGTGACCACAGAGGGCAGCGAAGCGCAAAACAAAACACTGGGCATTTAATAACACAGAACAGAATAAAAAAAATCACTTATTCAGTCTCTCAAATTATATTTCACACATGCAAAAAACATTGGCAAGAAGAAGTGTGAAGTTAATCATGGCATTAAAAGGTGTTGCATAAATTGTCAGAATATCAGTCACACACACATACGCACACGCACACACACGCACACACACACACACACACACACACACACACACGCACGCACGCACGCACGCACGCACGCACGCACGCACACACACACACACACACACACACACACACACACACACACACACACACACACACACACACACACACACACTAGGATATAAAGAGCTATGGGGCATAGAGTAGCAGACACATATATCTGAATAAAAAAATGTGGAATGTTGGAAAAATGCCTCTATATGAAATACTGATTGTTTGACATGCTTTCAAAACAAACATTCCCTTTCAATGACATTTAGATAACATTTCTGAAATTCACAACACTCCTAAAATTAGGTTTGTTTGGACTTTACACATGCAAACATTTGTATGCTCTTCCTCAAATTTCGGCGCAGGCTGCTGTCTCCTTTGTTTGAATGAGAGAAAGCATGAGGGTTGGCTGGCAACGTGCACACACACACACACACACACACACACACACACACACACACACACACACACACACACACACACACACACACACACACACACACACACACACACACACTGGCCTGCTTCCCTTTTCTATGGCTCACAAAGCAGAACTGGGCGAGGGCTGAACTGCGCTTTAGAATAAATCCTCGCAGATACAATCTGACAGCCCCATTATTTCCATAATTCATCTGAAAATACTTAGCGCCACTCCCCTGACCCTGCGAGTCTGTCGACACTGCACTACCTAATGTTGCAGAATTGATCACGGTTTAATATTTGTACAAACATTCAGCCTTCACAATAGCGACTCCGTATTCATTCGGAGTGGGTATGATATCATGGACATGCCAGCGTGCACAATGCAATTACACCATCAATGCAATTACACCATCATGGCTCTTGGAACGGTCGAAGCGTTGTGCAACATCTTGGAGCTCTTGAACGACCCCCTTCGTCTCCTGTTTCCTCCCTTGTCTGTGATGCGGCTGGCTACTGGAGGCTGGTAGAGGCTGCTGGAGGCTGGTAGAGGCTGCTGGAGGCTGCTGGAGGCTACTGGAGGCTGGTAGAGGCTGCTGGAGGCTGCTGGAGGCTGCTGGAGGCCGCACCACTGTGCCCTGGGTGTGATGGGATCAATCAACCAGAAGGGCTAGATGTGGGTTTCATGCCTGTCAGTGTGTGTGTGGGGGCGAGGAGGATGTGTGTTGACTTAGTTCCCTATTTTCTCTTCAGAAAATAATCGCTGATTCCCATCGCAGGAGCGGAGCAGCATGACCAGAGATATAGAACTTATAGAATATTATAACCTTTTGATAAGACGATGGCATGGTTTGGCTGGTACATTCATGGCCCGCAGGCAATATGGCTGGCATAGTATTGTAATGCGTATTCTCAATGGTGGTAGTCATCATTCTAGCATGTGTCGAACTCGGAGAGGAGCTCAGATAAAACTAGCATCATTTGAACATTCTGATGTCAGTTGAGTTTCATCCCTGCTGTTGCATGACCATAGAGATACATGGAACAGATCTAAATCGATGGGCATGACTTCCAGCTGCTGAGAAGGCAAGATGGCCCCCGCCCACAATCCCGCTAACGAGGGGGTGTCGCCACGAACTGGAGGTGTTGGGCTAAATAATTAGCATATTAATTAGCCTGTCCTTTGACCGATAAATACAGAAATTAAATGTCACCAGTGCTCTGTGGTTCTGGCCAAGACACACAATCACAGGAAGTGAATTGTTGTTCTTGTAATCCCACACGTTACCTTCCCCTCGTGCTCTCACTCTCTGTCTGTCCACTTCCTGTGTCCTTTCTTTCTCCCTCCTACTCCCTCGCTCCTTCTTTTCTCTGAGACCTATCTTTGTTGGGAACCTCACCCCCTCGCCCCCCCTCCCTCCCCACGCTCCACCCCCATCAACACAGACAAACTCGCACAGTC
>NC_137677.1:5873073-5888073 GCF_963989245.1 Nansenia antarctica | reverse complement strand
TGTTTATTTACTGTTCAAGCCTCCCACCTCACAGGCCCTACCAGGGGGGCTCACCCCCCCCGTCCCCCGTCCCCCCCGTCCCTGTCCCCAGCCTCAGCTTGTCCCCTCTGGCAACCCATACCTCACCACTGTGGGCTAAGGATCCATGTAGCCAGGCAGGGGAGGAGGTAGGGAGGGGGGGAAAGGGAGAGGGAGAAGGAGAAGGAGAAACAGGGAGAGAAAGAGACATAGAGAGAGAGAGTGGGAGAGAGAGAAAGAGAGAGACGTGAAGATAGAGATAGAATACCCCTCTCATAGCCCTCGGCCATTTTCTCTCTCTCCCCCGTTTGGTGTACGTACGGGGGAGACCACGCAGAGTTTTTTTCTCCTCCGCAGCGAGAAGGAACACAAACAAACAGCCTGCTAATGCCAGAGAGGTGCTTATTAAACCCCAGCCAGCCTAGCAATTGCCGCTCCGCAGCCAGTCAAAATAAAAAAAATTTGTTGCTGGTTATTCACCCTGCCTCCCTCTCATTTCACATGCTTTTTTAACCTCCTCTCACTCAGAAAAACTGGCCTGCAGTTATTTATTCCTATCATTTTTTTCTTTTTTCCTTCCTATCGTTTTTTCTTTTTCTTGCTTTCTTTTTTGGGGGGGGGAAGAAATGATTAACGAGATGACAATGAGGCAGAGAGACAAGCAAGAAAGAGTGGGAGAAGGGAAAGAAAGAAAGAAAGAAAGAGAATGAGGGAGGGAAGAGAGAGAGAGAGAGAAGAGATGAGTGTTCGTCTTTCACTTTTGTCTGTATGACCGTGTGTGTGCATGTGAGAACATGTGAGAGCGGGGGGCGAGAAAGAGAGTGAGGCATCGAGAGTGGGGGTACGCTGTGAGCAGATTGAGGGGGCGCGCGCCGCGGCGGCGTCGTGCTGTAAGAGGTGGCCCGGGTCCCTGGTGCCCTCCTGTTCGTGGCATTGTTCACAGCCTGTCGCCGACAACAACCCAGCCATGGAGACAGCTGAGCTCAGGAGGCTGTGGGGGCGAAAGAGAGAAGAGAAGAGCGTTTTTTCCCACCAAGAACGTCCCTGGCCCCGTCTCCTTACCCACCTCTCCCCCCCATCTCTCCCCCCATCTCTCCATCCCCCAGTGGAGGGAGGGCTGTAGAGGAGGAGGCCCTGGCCCCAGCCCCGGCCCAGCTAACCCCATTCCCAGATTCAGCGTCAGAGTCCTCGCATTCCCCCCAGGGCTGTGAAGGGCTGTCTCCATGGCCCAGAGAGTGTGTGTGCGTGTGTGTGTGTGTGTGTGTGTGTGTCTCCATGGCCCAGGCCCAGGCCAGCCAAGCCTAGTTATTTTAGCGTTCAGGGAATATATCACCCCGGTGTCGAGCAGCGTGAGAGCACATGACAGCTTAGCGCCACTAGCCATTTTTAGCTAACGCCTCTTTTTTCCTCTCCCCTCACATTATAGTCTGTATATCTGAGGAGGAGTAGAGTTAAGTTCTCTCACTCGCTCTCTCTCTCCCTCTCTCTCTGTCTCTAATGTCTCCTTTAGAAAGGACAAACCTCTATCTCTATCCTCTCTGGCTCTCTCTCTAAGTCATCTCTGTCCCGCATGTAGGCCTCTGACACCCCCACCCCCCCCCCCACACACACACACCCACACACACACACACCTTCCACCTCCTCCCCACCTCCCCCCCTCCTCCCCCAACTCCCCCCCGGTCCTTCCTGCCATCAGCAGCCTTGTTTATGAGCCCCTCTCCTTGGAGGACAGGTTAATGGAGGCCCTGGCTTGGCTCAGGCCCGTCTGGTTCCTATTCAGTCCCCTCTAATAAGACATTTCATCTCCTGCCTTGCTTAGGACCTAGAGGGCTCCTTTGCTCCCAAATCAGGCCCCAGTGTGTCTCACCTCGTCGCCGCAATTAAAGAGGAACCGAAAGCCCGGCGCACCGCTCGGCACATGAGGTTTACGTTGTAAATCACGGCCTCTCAAGGACAACGTAACAGCCCCCAAAACACTGGTGCTTTGACAGGTTACTGTGATCTTTTTACTGGGGGGACGGACGAATGAAAGGCAGGAACTGGGGAATGGAAGGAACAGGGAGGAACCAGGGCCTATGTCCTAATGCAGGGGGCTTAGGTGGTTTTAAATCACCTTGACGAGTGTGTTCTAAAGCAAGCAGCCTCCCCGTACTATCCTACAGAGACCTAGAGGGGCCTCTCCCTGCCCTGTAAACAATGTCCACTACACCCCTCTGTTACTGCCGAGAGGAAAGGGAAGCAAGCACGTCCTTGGGGCTTCAACTTTGACCCCTCCCCGGCCGATGAAATATGGGCCCTGCATGGCACGGCGTTGTTTGAACAAGGACTCCCTAATGGGCGAGGGTTGTTTGTTTTCCTGTGGGGCTGTGTCGACGTACTACACACACACAGCAGGGCGTGTGTGTGTGTGTGGGGGGGGGGGGGGGGTGAGTGTGAGGGCGAGGGTGGGGGTGAGTGTGAGTGTGAGTGTGAGTGTGAGTGTGAGGGTGGGGGTGGGGGTGGGGGTGAGTGTGAGTGTGAGTGTGAGTGTGAGGGTGGGGGTGGGGGTGAGTGTGAGTGTGAGTGTGAGTGTGAGTGTGAGTGTGAGTGTGAGTGTGAGTGTGGGGGTGGGGGTGGGGGTGAGTGTGAGTGTGAGTGTGAGTGTGAGTGTGCGTGTGCGTGTGTGTAAGTAAAGTAAGTAAGTAAAGCTTTATTTATATAGCGCCTTTCGTACATGAAATGCAACTCAAAGCACTTGTGTGTGAGTGTGAGTGTGTGAGTGTGCGTGTGTGAGTGTGAGTGTGAGTGTGAGTGTGAGTGTGAGTGTGAGTGTGCGTGTGAGTGTACCGTGAGGGCATCGTGACTGAGGGGAAGTCTGGGTGAGAGGGGTGAGAGCAGTAGGAAGAGTAAATGTGCACAAAGAGCAAATTGACGCTGACCTAAAGATTTAAAGGACACACGGCGACTCGTGAGACTTGATCCCGCTGCAGCAATGCACAATGACCTACACAACGCAACCTTTACAGCCATCCATTCATACACTCAAACGAGGATAAGAAAGGATTTATGGCCTAAGAAATAACGCTTTGTAGATCTGAACTGTGACTTTTGTATAGAGCCGCTGAGGCATTTTTTTGCCTCGGAGCAGTCAACTGTGTAACCCAACGGAGCGTGGCTACAGAAAAGCTTGGCTGATCCAGCCGGGGTCTACCGTTCGTTTTCCCTTCTGTGACCATCCAAATGAGATCTCTCTTCACCACGTCCCTTTCCGGGGGGAGAGGTAATTGCATTTCTGTCACACGACGGGTTCTTTTTGACATTTAGTTTCAATAACATGACAACGCCGAGAGGAGGAGGAGGAGGAGGAGGCCACTTCAAAAAACAGATCTGAGGCGGAGAGAGGGGGAATCCTACTTTGAAACAAAGAGAACGCCACACCGTGAAGCTGGGGGATATATTCAGGGTTTATCAAACAATGGACGTTCCCGTAAGGTGTCCGTAAGCAATAAAACGGATTTAATTGGAAAGATAATTGAATCCTGAAAGTACACGGAGGCAACAACAAGCCAGTAGAATAGGCGGGTAGATAGTGGTGGTCTAGGGATAGTGAGTTGGACTTGTGATCGGAAGGTTGTGAGTTCAAATCCCGCCTGAAACACCACCGCTACTAGTGTGCCCTTGAGTAAGGCACTTAGCCCCCAGTTACTCCAGGGGGAATGTCCCTGTAATTCCTAATTGTAAATCGCTTTGGATTAAAAGCGTCTGCTAAATGGCAAAAAATAAATAATAATAGATAGATTATTTCATTCCGCACAACAAAAAACCTACTCAACATTCTTCGTGTGAGGAGAAAGATCGCTAGCTGAGTAAAGAAACGTGGTGTTCGACTCTCGTCTGAAAGCAAGATGTTTTGCAAGAAGAGGGATCTTGCAGGATGCCCCTGACAGGGCTGGCATCCCCCCTAATTGAGAATGCATGTGTTTCTATTTTCTGCTGTTTTAAATTTCAAATGATGGATGAAAAGACTGGCGCGCTCTCTCGTGCTCTCTCCGGTGTCAAGCACCTCCAGCGCTGACGGCCGCGAGTGCCGTAACCTAGCAACCGCGGGGAAGCTGTGAGAGCGAGAGCGAGAGAGAGAGGGGGGGGCGGAGGGGGGGAGAAAAAGAGAGAGAGAGAAAGAGGAGAAGGGGGCTCCCTCTAAAAAAAAAAAAAACATTAAAAAAAAACCTTACCACTCATTCTAGCTTATTCATGCCTTTGTTTGGCCAGCTATTTTAAGCCCTCCGAACATTTTCTCCCTCACCCAAGGACTCATTTATTTATAGAGCTCCCTCTCTAATGCCTCTGCCTGCCTTTTCCATACAGCTCTTTTCTCTTTTCTCTGGGTGAACACTGCTTAACCCTATCTATTTCGGAGCTATCCGAGCTAGCTGTTGTACTGACGGCATCTGTTTAGCAGGACTGTGTGGGAGGATGGGTTTTGAGGGGAAAGGGAGAGAGGGGGAAGGAAGACGAGAGGAGGGGGGGAGAAGAGAAGAGAAGAGGGGAGGGGGGTTTAGGTAGAGAGGATGAAGGAGGAGAGGAGAGGAGGGAGTGTTTTCCATCTGTTTTTTGGCTGAAGGTCTGCTTTTTGTTGAATCCAATGCCTCATGCATGACAACATGTCTGTTTTTGAATATGGTCGTTTTTTTTGCCATCTGGACACGGAGTACAATGTCTTTGTCCCGCTGTGTTTACATATCGTTCTATACACTCACCCACACTGCCATTGTTTGTTTTTTGTATTAGCCAACCGGCCCTGTGATCTTATGTTTATATCTTGTCTTTGTAGTTGCTAGGTGCAGATTTTAGGCTCTCAGACAGACAGACTGACTGTATGTTATTCAGGGTAACTAACAACCAGCAGCAGCAGTAGCCTAATTCTTCTTCTTCATCCTCCTCCTCTCTCTCCCCCCATCCCCCCTTTTCTTTCTGTCAATCCCTACATTTGCATAGTCAAAACCTAGAACACTTTACATAGGCCCAATTCATTTCAACCTGGAGCGTTAACCCCCGCCCCCCCCTCCCCTCCTCTCTCTCCCCTCCCCGTCTTAAGAGTGGCTGCTCTGCCTCAGCCTGAAGGAGGCGGGGAGATACCGCAGAGAACATGAGGAAATCATACAGGAAGAAGCAGGCTTCCCAGTGTGCTGGATGGAACACCCCGGTGACGTTGTGATACCGCTGTGTCTCTGGGAGGAGGGAGGTCAGAGCGGAGCCTCGGTCACAGCGGGGAGCCGGGGGAATAGATAAATAGAGGAGCGGAGCGCGCCGCACACGTACTGTATGGAAGGTTGAGCCGACGATGAACCTCATCTATTCTCCTCACTCTCCCCCTGTTCACTCCCATTACGGCCCTCATCAACATGGAACCCCCCCCCCCCCACACACACACACATGGGCTCCGTATACACTCCATACATGTGGTACCCCCCCCCCCTCCGTCTCTGTCTGCTCCCCATTTCTCCATTACCTTACAATTATTCCTCCTCCTCATTTGCAAGGTTGGCACGGAAAAAAGAAGCTACCCTTTTGGTTTAAATCAGGGGGTACTGTGTGCGTGTGTGTGTGTGTGTGTGTGTGTGTGTGTGCGTGTGTGTGTGTGTCTGTGTGCGGGTGCATGTGTGTGTGTGTGTGTGTGTGTGTGTGTGTGGGCGCGGGTGCATGTGTGTGTGTGTGCGTGTGTGTCTGTGTGCGCGCGGGTGCATGTGTGCGTGCGTGCTTGCGTGTGCGTGCGCATGAGCGTGTGTTGGGAGTATAATCCAACTAGGTTCATTTCCATGTCCATTTCCATGTGGTCGGTCATAACCCAGAACCCCCCCCACACCCAGAACCACCCACATCCCACCGTGCTAATCAGGCCTCGCTCGCTCATCCCACCTGTTCTCTCCTGTCTTCTGAGAACCCTCCTCTCCGACAGAGGGTCACAGAGGAGAACCTGTTCTCTCCTGTCTCCTCGCCTCGCCTGGGTTAATGGAGCGGCTCTCACCGGTACAGAAGCATCAACCAGATTCCTCCATATACCACCTCAGCTCAGCTCAGCCTGGCTCGGCTCGGCTCTGCTCGGCTCGGCTGATATGACAGGCCTTGGCTGATGATGATAAATGCAGAAAGGGTGAAAAAGCAATTACGGAAGCAGTTGCGTGCAGTACGGCGCTGAAAGCAGCAGTCATTATCAACAAACTACGGGCTGTAGGATGAGTCCACCTCCACACGGCGAGTTTCGCATCCGACCAACGGCGCGTACGCACCTTCTTCAAGCGTGGCGTTCTCTTTCAGTCGGCGACGTCTCTCCTCGTGGCTGAGGGGGTTCCGCGCTAACGAACACACACAGCTCCCATTGTAGAAACGATTCGAATGCTGTTGGATTGTCTGTTCGTTGAACTTTTCCCAGACATCCAACACTTTCCACACCTCCGAAGCGGGGCGTCGAGGTAAAGAAGCAGGGGAGGAGGGAGGATTTTTTTTTTTTTTTTTTGGGTGACAAAGAATGTACTGTGTGCGTTTTCTCTGTAACACCATCTGTACACCTGTCAAACCTTCAAACGCAGAAACAGAAGTATACCGTGAGAGGCAAGGGGTGGTGATTGACAGGAGGATGGGGGTTGTCATAGGTACAGCAGCTCAAGTCCTCTCTGTCCCCGGAGGAATAATGCACAAAACCCGTAGGAGGGAAGGACTTTACACTCTGCACGAACAACACAGAGAGAGAGACTCTGTTTTCTGCTACACAACACACAACACACACACACACACACACACACACACACACATGTATGAGCATGCACACAAGCACACATGCCCACACACACACACACACACACACATGCATGAGCATGCACACAAGCACACATGCCCACACACACACACACACATGCCCACACACACACACACACACACACACACAAACACACACTCACACACACACACACACACACACACACACACACACACACACCCTTGCATGGGCTAAAATAAAGCCAGCTCCAAACGCTGTGTGTCTGTGTGTGTAGGCGGGTGACAGCGCAGGTTAGGCCCACGCAGTCCCCATTCAGGCGCATGGGTTTGCAGCTCACACGAACCACACAAGGGCCGTAATGTCATGCAGAAAAAAGCACACAGTCATACCTGACACACACACATGCACACACGCACGCACACACACACAAAACACACACCCCTCCCTAAACCATCACCACACTACCGCCCCCTCACAGGAGAAGTGACTTCTGTTGTAAACACCCCTCCTATAGTTTATTGTTGCCACAAGACACTCTGGAAGAAGCTGTCTCTGCCTAAATTACACTTATGCACAGAACAGATTCTTCTCCCTACTGTTGTTCTTGCCAGTCTGTGAGCTATCATTCATACATAAAACATGACATGGAAATGTATGATAAAATGTGTCCAAGGGCAGGTGTTTTTTTTAGCTAAGTAATGTACATTTAACTCTGCCAATATGTCCTCCCACAAATGACATGTGGGTTCGTGTTCCTTGATTGTGGGTTTCCTTCAACGCACCACTCCTTAGAGTAAACGTTTGATTACGGAACACTCTAGTCTCCGTTTGATAGTCAGATGCTGCTGTGCCATATGTTTCACCCAGATTTACAAAACGTATCCGTGGTGGTGTCCAAGGAATCATTCCTCTGGCCTGAGATGTGTACGTTGTGTTGTGTTGTTTGGGGGTTGGCAGAGCCAGCTCTCTTTGCCTTTCAATCACATTGTGTCCAACACTTGTGTACTTTTGTAGTCCACTAAACCTAGGACTACAATTCCCTTGATGTCTAGCCCACTAGGTGGAATGTGGTGTTGTAGTGCATTTGGCTAATCAAGTGATGGTGATCATTTGAACATTCACTTGTTACTGATGGATGCCTGAAGAAGGTCTATGAAAGACCTAAAGCTGGCGCGATAAAAACATTGATTTTCTGCACAGTTTTGAGTGTGCGGATGCTGCTTTTTAAAAATTCCATTTGATACTCCCCAGCTCCAGCACCTCAGCTAAATTTGATTACGGATGAGCGGTGGTATTCTCACTGATTTGAATCATATTGTGTGTGACACTGGGCAGGATGTTCCAAACAAGGTCATCATAATCGCGCCTTTGGGAGCGGATGATCTAGCGGTAGGTGGTGTCAACCTCAAGGGAGGGTGTGAGTGTCTCTGTCTGTGTGTGGGTGTGTGTACATGTGTTTGTACGACTGGGTATTTTGTGTGTGTGTGTGTGTCTGTCTGTAGGTGTGCATGTGTGTGTGTGTGTGTTGCTGTAAAGTGGGGGTGGTGGCAACGCAGGACTATAATCTGCTTCAAACTGCTTGCGGGCAGAGGCGAGGTAGGACAGAGAGAGAGAGGGAGAAGCACGGATTCGTAGGGCTTAGGGACGGTTCAGAAACACTACCCACAGTCCTCTGCCGCTCTCACGCCCATTGTCATCACGGGGTCCGTGGGCGCCGGGGAGGCAGCTAATTCCCTTGACGTTTACACAGCTCTATCTCGCCCCTCCAGTGTGACTCAGGAGAGGACACAGGCGACGGGAGTAGAGATAGAGAGCGCCGGGTTCAGGTGTGTGAGGTTCACAGTGTGTGTTCAGGTGTGTGAGGTTGTTCACAGTGTGTGTTCAGGTGTGAGAGGTTGTTCACAGTGTGTGTTCAGGTGTGTGAGGTTGTTCACCGTGAACTGAACGGACTCACACTACCCACCCTGAGCCAGAATGCCAGGGAACCCCCTTACTAGGGGGTTAATACAACATGGATGCCATGAGAAAGCAGTTTTGTGATGGTGGTGGTGATAGTGTTTGTGTGGGAGAGCGTGTGTGTGTGTGGGGGAGAGAGTGTGTGTATGTGTGTGTGTGTATGTGTACGTGTGTGTGTTTTCTCTCTGTGTGTGTGTGTGTGTGTGTGAGAGAGAGAGCGGAAGAGAGAGAGAATAGATGGGTGTTTGTCTTTCACTTTTGTCTGTATAAGTGTGTGCATGTGAGAGTGGGAGGATGTTAGATTTGCAGTCAGTCTATCTTCTACAGTATCGATGTGCACAAGTGTTGGAGTAGGCGGGTGTAGGTGTAAGTATGTTTGTTTGTTTGTGTGTACGTTCGTGTGAGCGCATGAATGGGTGTGTGCGCGTTTGTGCATGTGTGTGTGCGCGTGTTTGTGCATGTGTGTGTTTGTGCACACACGTGTATTAGCGTGTGCACACCGGTGTGTATTTGCACATGCACACGTGCGTGTGCGATGTGAGCTTGTTGACAGAGAGAGAGAGAGAGAGAGAGAGAGAGAGAAACCCGGTCAAGGTTTACTCTTCATATAACTGAGCGTGTGGTTGGTAATCTCTGCCAGCGTCTGTGAGGCAGACTCAGTGCGTCACAGGGAGAGGAGAGGGAGTCACTGTGTTAGAGAACACCGGGAGGGAGGGAGGCTGTTCTAGAATCTAGAGAACAGAGGATGGAGTAGGGGGGGGGGGGGGAGATGCTGTTCTAGATAACAGAGGATGGAGTAGGGGGACAGCAGAGACATCAAGATAATGCCACCTGCTGTCAGACCCTCTCATATCACCACCCCCACTATTACTGCATTACACATTATATCTGCAGTCACATACTATACACTCACCCACCCAACACTTTACTAGGAACACTATACTAGTACTGGATACTGTGTAGGGTCTCTCTTTACTAGGAACACTATACTAATACTGGGTAGGGCCTCCCTTTATTAGGAACACTATCCTAATACTGGGTAGGGCCTCCCTTTATTAAGAACACTATACTAATACTGGGTAGGGACTCCCTTTATTAGGAACACTATGCTAATACGGGGTTTCCCTTTATTAGGAACACTATACTAATACTGGGTAGAGCCTCCCTTTATTAGGAACACTTTGCTAATACGGGGTTTCCCTTTATTAGGAACACTATACTAATACTGGGTAGGGCCTCTCTTTATTAGGAACACAATACTAATACTGGGTAGTGCCTCCCTTTATTAGGAACACTATACTAATACTGGGTAGGGCCTCCCTTTATTAACACTATACTAATACTGGGTAGGGCTTCCCTTTATTAGGAACACTATATTAATACTGGGTAGGGCCTCCCTTTATTAGGAACACTATGTTAATACTGGGTAGGGCCTCCCTTTATTAGGAACACTATACTAATACTGGGTAGGGCCTCCCTTTATTAACACTATACTAATACTGGGTAGGGCTTCCCTTTATTAGGAACACTATATTAATACTGGGTAGGGCCTCCCTTTATTAGGAACACTATACTAATACTGGGTAGGGCCTCCCTTTATTAACACTATACTAATACTGGGTAGGGCTTCCTTTTATTAGGAACACTATACTAATACTGGGTAGGGTCTCCCTTTATTAGGAACACTTTGCTAATACTGGGTAGGGCCTCCCTTTATTAGGAACTCTATATTAATACTGGGTACGGCCTCTCTTTATTAGGAACACTATGTTAATACTGATAGGATCCTTTTATTAGGAACACTATACTAATACTGGATAGGGCTTCTCTTTGCTCTCAAAACAGCCTCAATTCTTCATGGCATTGATTCCACAACATGTTGAAAACATTCCTTTGAGATGCTAGTCCATGATGACATGATTGCATCACGCCATTCCTGCAGATTATTTCAGGTGCACTTTCAAGCTGCGAATCTCCCATTCTAGCACATCCCAAAGGTGTTCTATTGGATTCAGATCTTGTGACTGGGAAGGCCACTGAAGAACACTGAACTCATTGTATAATGTTCATGTAATGAACTCATTGATCAATGTTCAAACCAGTTTGTGTGGGGACTTTTTTCGCTCCTGGTACTTTAAATAGAGAATAGGGTTGCATAGCAAGTGTTGATATGAAACTGACATGTACGCAGTACATATTAGATTTAGTGTAGTAGATTTATGGCCGTGTCAGTTTAAAGGGAGTGACACCACAAAGAATAACACAGCACTGTACTTACGACAGGCAGCGGTGAGGAGGATGATGACTACCTCTGTGACATATAGGTGTGATATCGGTATCATGCTGGAAGGAGCCCAGTGGCGATTCTAGACCAATTTTACTGGGGGGGGACCAAAAGAGACAAAGACAGTGTTCATTTAGTTCAGTATATAAAGTAGTAGCGCACAAACAAACCCAACATAAAATACCACGATTGGTATTTGTTTCAATAACAGTATTTGTTTTAGTAACAGTTATTTGTTTCAGTAACTTACAGTTACAATTTTATTCAATTACAACATTGAAAACTAAATAAAACACATTTCCTGTTAGCTTCAGCTCACGTTACAGCACATTCTTTGCTGCCACACTTCTTTACAAGGCTCAATGAACAGGACCAGCTCCATTGTACCAGAGGGCCTCTGCATCCTAGTCTGTCTTTTCCTTTCATGCAGTTCATGCCCTTCCGCATTCCGACTCTGCCATGTACTTTATTTCCGATGTAGCTTGAAACATATAGTTTAAAGCCCTTTTCCTTTTTACTTGCTGCGGTAGCGCAAGATTCCTGGATAAATCGACCCACATCGGGGATTGAAAGCTTCGGTAAATCTTGCAGAGAAAACAAACAAAAAAACGCAGCCATGGTTTTTAAATACGGGCGCCGGTGTAGGTACAGGATTTTCCCACCCTAACAGTATTTCCCACTTTTCCGGTTCCGGAAAAGTGGGAAATACTGTTAGGGTGGGAAAATCCTGTACCTACACCGGAAATAAAGTACATGGCAGAGTCGGAATGCGGAAGAGAGTGTGCATATAGCCTATTGAGCAAATGAAAACAGACAACACTCTCTTTCAGAAATGCATCCCTTTTGGGGTTTAGAGCTTGGATGCTGTTCGTTATGTCTCAGTTTGTCTTTGAAAAGCGTCTGTTAAGCTGATTGAGCATCTGATCAATGACGGGGTAGAAAAAGACTGTAGGCCTACGAATCTGTACCCATCTTTATCTGGTTGGCATTCTCTCTGACCAACAGTAGTCAGTACACAGTGTTCACCGAGTTTAGAGCTTAGTCTTTTCTGTCGTTTTGCAGTTGCGGCTATATTGCTCACATTGCTCTGAAATATTCAATATTCACCTTCATCCCACAGTTTATGCCTGAAGTCATTCAATGTCTAAATGTCTAAAGCTTCAACTAAATCAACAGCTTTTGAAAAGTCAAGTGATGAAGACTGTGGCATATCTGAGACAAGTTTGGTTTTTCTGAACACTTGACGGAGTGTAACAAGATGTACAACGAATTCACGATCTATCTGTGCCAGCAGACCTCGAGCCTCAATAGATCTTTAATCATTGCTTTCATTGCTTTTACTTTTTCATTAATAGAATACAAAGGTTCCATCTCACAAAACATAATGGAATATTAAAAACTTTGACGCTCAATATCTCTGAACTACCCTAAACGGAGATAGAACCTTAGAATTCTAAGCTCACGAGTTATCAATTGAATCATACAATTGAACAAATGAAAACAGACAACAATCTCTTTCAGAAATGCATTACTTTTGGGGTTTAGAGTTTGGATGCTGTTCATTATGTCTCAGTTTGTCTTTGAAGACCATCTGTTAAGCTCACTGAGCATCTGATCAATGACGGGGTAGAAGAAGACTGTACGAATCTGTACCCATCTTTATCTGGTTGGTATTCTCTCTGACCAACAGCAGTCAGTTAGTCAGTACACAGTGTTCCCCGAGTTTAGAGCTCGTTTTGCAGTTGCGGCTATATTGCAGTATCACATTGCTCTGAAATATTCAATATTCACCTTCATCCCACAGTTTATGCCTGAAGTCATTCAATGTCTAAATGTCTAAAGCTTCAACTAAATCAACCGCTTTTGAAAAGTCAAGTGATGAAGACAGTGGCATATCTGAGACAAGTTTTGTAACAAGATGCACAACGAATTCACGATCTATCTGTGCCAGCCGACCTCGAGCCTCAATAGATCTTTCATCATTGCTTTCACCATGGGCTGTCTCTTGACAGTACTCTCTGAAGGCCAGGCAATCTATCCATAATGTTACGTAGAGCTATAAATCGACATCGCCCATCGAGTGTCACTTAAACGCTGGAGTTCTTTTGGTACACCTTCGTACATCTCTCTTTGTATAGTTAGCCATTTAGGATGGACGTATGACCCAGATGTGAACACATATAGTTGTTCTAGTAAAGAGAAGAACTCCTCTGCCTCTGGGACAGCTTTGACTGTATCTACTAAATCTACATTTAGACAGTGGGCATTGTAAATGGACTGACTTATATAGCGCCTTATTCCAAAGCGCTTTACAATGGCCTCTCATTCACCCATTCACACACACATTCACACACCAATGGCGGCAAGCTGCCATGCAAGGCGCCGGCCCGCTCATTGGGAGCAATTCTGGGTTCAGTGTCTTGCCCAAGGACACTTCGACATGTGGCCAGCCGGGGCTCGAACCACCGATCTGCCAACCTTGCGATCATAAGACGCCGGCTCTACCTCCTGCACCACAGCTGTAGAAGGCATTTTTCGCTTGCTCTTTAATTCCAGCCTGGATTTTTTATTTCATCTGCCATGATAGTCATAGTCATAGTCAGTTTTATTTAAACACGCACCAAACTGGGCGTGGACTCTAAACAACAGAGGAAAAAAACATGATGGAATATGGTAACACAGCAACAACTAAATAAACATGGAGGACATCCAACATTCATCACCGCACACATTTAAAGACAGACATTCATACTATATATAACACATCAGAACATCTCAGTAGCCTAGTTCACGACAGTTGTGATTTTTTAAGCAGAGAACGTCTTGAAAGTCTCTAGATCGGGGGCAGTCTTCAGTGGGAGGTCGTTCCACCGCCGTGGAGCTGTCACTGCAAAGGCCCTGAGATCTCCCCTGGTTACCAGATTTGATCGGGGGACCATCAAGAGTCTCTTGTCGTCGGATCTGAGGGATCATACGCTGGAGGCGTAGTCCAAGAGTGATGGCGAAGACTTCACTGCTTTTCACATCTCCTATAATTTTGGTTTGAACCATGTCTGCCAAACTATCCGGGAAGCTCATTGTGAATGATTTTGCTTGTGTACTTGGCATTATGAATGGAAGTCATTCATTTTCATGCATTGTTTTTCTTTTTAAACCACAACATTTGAGCTTTTTCAAACCATAACACCGTTTTTTATTATGACTTTTAAATGACTGGGCTTTTTAAATAGGCACTACATTTTTATAAACACTGCTATGTCTGTCTGTTTTTATTGTATGTATTAATGTATGTGACCTATGTGTGTTTTTAATGTGGAAATGTATTCTTGAGCTGCACTTCTGCCTGTCGAAGGAGAATTTCTGTCACTGTGTGATAATAAAGCTATCTTGAATCTTGAATCTATTCTCAGACTCATTGTGTCCTCTTTGAGCAATGTTTTGTTTGGCAATAAATAGTAGCACTTAACCCCAATCGTTTTTTTAAAATATATTCCCGATTTTCTCTAACCTGTTTGTTATGTTCCTTGTTCGGTCTTGCATTAGTTGTTACAGCTCTCTGATAGTCCCTCCGTGTAACCGTTGCTTGTTTGTGCCACTCAGACATGGCATGGATTGCAAAACCCCCCTTTCTGTAGGTTGGTTTCTTCTAGTTTTGGAATCCGGACGGTGAGTCAAATACTGTGTCTGTGCTATTAGGAGGGCTAAAATGTCAGCAGGCATAATTATAGTCCAATTGCAGAGGCCAATAGTTGAGAGTACTCAAGCCAGGGGTGAATGTTGTACCAGGCCGCCTTGAAGCTCCTTCTCCTGTCCCAAACTATTTAGCCAATCACGTCAGCGCTATATCAGAAATCTATACTTTTATTATTATTATTGTAGACCCTTCGTTCGGAGGGGGGGGCAAAGGGGGTTCCAAGCTCAGTGTTTCAGGGGAACTGCCCCCCTGTTGCTCCCCCCAAAACAACACCCATGAATTAGCCATTAGACG
>NC_137677.1:5860573-5865573 GCF_963989245.1 Nansenia antarctica | reverse complement strand
CCAGAGGTCATCTATTCAGCTCCACAGAGCGATAAACCATGACTGAGCACGGAGCTGTCTCCATCTTAACTAGATACACATGTCAACCAAAACTGTCAGTTTTCCCGGGGACCACTGCTGTTTTCACGGGAGGCACTATTTCCTCTTGTTTGTGTCAGAGAATTAGCACGTTACCTTCGTTTAATTGTGTGTGGGGGGGGGGGCGGGGGGGGGTTTCACCGACAATCACACTTGACAAGGTGTGATTCTATCTTACGGAATGTCGTTTATTTCAAAGGCAATTTCCAAGGCAATACCCAATAAGGACGCAAATAAATAAATAAAATATTATATTATACTATTTACATTTGAATTTCCCCAATCAATATAGCTTGGTAACCACAGGGAGTGCCAGTCATGTACTGTGTGTAGGCCGCCACTGGTGTGTGAATGTGTGTGTGAATGTGTCAATGGGTGAATGAGAGGCCGTTGTAAAGCGCTTTGGAGCAGCTTTGGAGCAGCAAAAAAGGCACTATATAAGTGCAGTCCATTTACCATTATAAACTACGTGTCCCAGCCTCACCCCTCTCTCCCCCTCTCTTGTGCAAGCATGTTTTTGATATTGTCAATCGTCTCGCTTTTACGAGGTGAGCTGGTAAGACAAAACCCAAGACTAAGTATATATATATATATATATATATATATATATATATATATATATATATATATATATATATATATATAAGTGTATCTTCACTTGCCTTGCCTATAATTGACGAGACTAGACAAAGATTCAAGTGTTTAGAGAACATTTATAACATTTATCGCAGTGCAAACACAGACACATGTCTGTACATGGTAGGTTGTTAGATTTGCATGTGCATCTCCCTTTCACACATTTTGTTTTTTTGCAGGAGCAGTATACAAGCTCTAAAACTGAAATATTTGTCCCGTCTGCATATTATGCACTGGGCGGGAAAAAAAAAAAGGCACTATATAAGTGCAGTCCATTTACCATTATAAACTACGTGTCCCAGCCTCACCCCTCTCTCCCCCTCTCTCCCGTGACCGACCATCCCAAGGGGTTAAACCCTCCCAGCGCCCCCCCACGGCAGCTTCACACCCCTCCATCCTGGTGTTTACCAAACACTGGTCTGCCGCTGATTACCCGGCCCCTCTGTGTATATGTCTATTGATAGTGTTTAGAGGAGGGAGAGGGGGCGCAGGTGGGGGAGGTTGGAAAGCCATGGGGGAAGCTATGCTATTCAACACAGGCCTTGTGTGTGAAACGTAGATGCCAGTAATCTTAGCTTTGCTCTGGTTAGCGGTGGGTGCATGCATTCTTACATGACACTTACTTAAAACACTCTCCTTTGTGGTTGTGTGGATCGTGTGGGCAAGGGGATATGAAACAACAGAGGGAAACGGAGGAGGGGAGTTAGGGGAGGGGGGAGGTGTGGGGGGGGGTTACTTCCCACAGGTTCTCAGTCTCCCACGACTGTCCTGTCCTGGCCTGGCCTGGTCTAGTTTGGTCTGGCCTGGCTGCTGCTGTTCTGTGTCAGAGTGTTGGGTCTGTCACCCCTCAGATGTGTGTGTGTCCCTGGAGCTCTGGCATGTCTGGTCCACCAGGCTGTGTGTGTGTGTGTGCGTCACCACGGCCTCTCTCTATCTATCTATTACTATCCCTCTGTCTCTCTCTGTCTCTCTACACACACACACACACACGCACACACACGCACACACACACACACGCACACACGCACACACACACACACGCACACACACACACACTCGCACACAAGCACACATGCACACACACACACACAAACACACGCACACGTACACACACTCACCCCACACACTTACCCACACACTCACCCACACACTTACCCACACACTCAAACACACACACACACACACACTCACCCACACACTTACCCACACACTCACGCACACACACACACACACACACACACACACACACACACACACACACACACGCACACATACGTACTGATACACAGACAGGGTAGCTAGTGTGTCTCAGACATTTCTCTCCATCCAGCTCTGCCTCTGACGCACCAGTGTGCCAAGGCCCGGAGTATAATAGTCCTCATGGCTGGAGACAAAGAAAGAGACGAAATAATCTCCAGCGCTATTCAGAATCATACAAGATATTCAGATAGGCTTGAGGGAGAGACGCTGAGAAGTCCATTAATTCTATTGACAGATACTAATTAATGTCATGCTGAATAAAACTGATTGAGATGAACAGTGGTAGGGGAGGCAGTGTGTATCCAAATAGACCCAGGGGCGAGAGGGAGACAGTAATAGCCTGTGACTCAGACACTAGCACTGTTTTTCATCTGAGCAGAAGGCGGGTCAGTCGGAGTGGAGGAGGAAGAGGAGAGGGGGAGGGGGCGGGGGGGGTGGAGGGGTTGGGGGGGGTGCGTCCCCAACAGTCCTCTTCTCAATTCGTATCATCCTTCTCTTCCTTGCTCCGTTCTCAAAACACATTGGAGGAGGTGAAGATCCAAGGTGAGGAACCCTTAGATGTTGTCCTCCAATGGTTTTTGAGAAGAGAGGAGGCAAGGAATGTGATGGAAGACTGTTGGTACACCACCATGGTTTGTGCGGTGATGCTGGTGGTGGTGGTGGTGACGGTGGAGGTGACGGTGGAGGTGGTGGTAGTGGTGGTGGAGGTGGCAGTAGTGGCGTTGGTGGTGGTGGTGGTAGCAGTGGTGGTGGTGGAGGTGGTAGTGGTAGTGGTAGTGGTGGTGGTGGTGGTGGTGGTGGTGGTGGTGGTGACGGTGGTGGTGGTGGTGGTGGTGACGGTGGTGGTGGTGGTGGTAGTGGTAGTGGTGGTGGTGGTGGTGGTGGTGACGGTGGACGGTGGTGGTGGTGGTGGTGGGTGGCGTCGGAGGTAGCGATGGGTAGGTGGTGTAGGTGGTGGTGGTGGTGGTGGCGGTAGTGGCGTTGGTGGTTGTGGTGGTGGTGGTGGTAGCAGTGACAGTGGTGGTGGCGTCGGAGGTAGCGATGGGTAGGTGGTGGCGCTTGTGGTAGTGGTGGCGGTGGTGGTGGTGGTGGCGGTGGTAGTGGTGGCGGTGGTGGTGGTGGTGGCGGTGGTGGTGGTGGCGGCGGCGGTGGTAGTGTGCCTGGCTCCGTGTGCTTTTACATCCCTGAGTTTTAAAGCGATGGGATTATTTTGTAGGATTGTTGGCTGCTTTGTGCGCAGAGAGGATAGGCAGCGAAAATCCCTTTTTCAGCCACGACTACTTATCCGTGTCCCTGTGTTGTCTCTTTCAAACAGCAGCGCCTCGCTCTACACGCATGTAATCTAGGTGACAAGACAGAAAGAAAGAGAATTGAATTTGTGTGAAGGGGTCTGAAAATAAGACGGCTGAGAGGGGAAAAGAATGAGGGTAGAGAGGAGAGGCGAGGAGAGGAGAGGCGGGAAGAAGAAAAAAAAAAACAGAAAGAGAAGGTGGGATTAGCGTTAGCGTTAGCTTCGGCAGGCTAAGCGAAGGTAATCTTGTAGTTTTTAAGTACATTTCAAAGGGGGGGGGGGGGGGGGTGCAGGCCCTGAAACAAGAGCACAGCGCACTTACGTCTGACATCAGCATTATGAATTATTCATTCCCAACTTCAATCCTGAATTATTGATAGCGCCGAACAGTGAAGGAGACAGACAACAGAGCAAACTACTGTCTCTAGCCGCCCCATAGCTCCTATAGCGTCAGAGTGATGCAATGGAGAGGAAAAGCTAGGCTACGGTCCTATCATTATTTCATGCTTATGTATTCTTATAGAACTGCTACTGTGTAATTACCTACAGACATACGGCGTTTAGTACTACTACCACCAGAGAGTGAACTAACCCTTCTGGGACAGGGGGAGCCAACTGGAGTCTTGAGTGATGAGAGCCCCTTTGATGGACCAGTAGGCCTCTGTCTAAACAACGCCACGAAAAAAAGACAGAGAGAGAGAGGGGGAGAGATAAAGAGTTTTGAGAGGCAGAGAGAAAGGGGTATTTCGGGGAACCCCCGCCACCCGCCCCCCCCCGACCGACCCGTCCGCCCCGCCCCCCCCTTCCAAGTCTGCTGTGTGTTTTGTTTAAGGGGCCGCAGGGCGCCCGACGGAGGGCTGTTAAAAAGCAGGTCAGTCCTTCTGCTGAGCGCGTCGCTGTTGCTGCTGCGTGGAGAAGAGGGGGAATGGAACAAGTTTAATGGAGCCCTTCTCCTCTGTCTTTGTTCCCTGTTATCCCCCTACCTCAGTTCCCAGGGGCTCTCTCTCTCTTTTTTGTGTGTGTGTGTGCGTGTGTGTGCATGTGTGAGTGTGTGTTGTGTGGTGTGTGTGTGGTGTGTGTGCACGTGCGTGCGTGTGTGCGTGCGTGTGTGCGTGTGCGTGCACGTGCGTGCGTGTGTGCGTGCATGTGTGCGTGCACGTGCGTTTCGTGCGTGCGTGCGTCCACCCCCGGCCGCTCAGAGAGGCACGGGGCCCAGACACTTGGGAATCATTTAGTGAGAATGTCGAGTGTGGGAGGAAAGGAATGTGAGCCCAGATAAAAGAAAGAAAGTGAAAGAAAAACACAGTGGAGAGAGAGGGGGTGGAGAGTGAGAGAGATAGACCGCAGATAGATAGACAGAGGAGGGAGAGAGAGAGGGCAAAAGAGTGGGGCGGGTGAGGGTGAGGAGAGGGGAGAGGCAGGGAGGGGAGGAGAGGAGAGGGGGGGAGGCAGGGAGGGGAGGAGAGGGGGGAGGCAGGGAGGGGAGGAGAGGGGGGAGGCAGGGAGGGGGAGGAGAGGGGAGAGGCAGGGAGGGGAGGAGAGGGGGGAGGCAGGGGAGGAGAGGGGGTGAGTACGCCACCTGAGAGAGAAAACATTTTCGAGGGAGTCGAGGCGGGTAAGACAAGCAACGGGCTTGAAGACAGGAGGGGGGGGGGGGGTGAAAGAGAGGCCATTGAGAGAGGGAGAGAGAAGAAGTGGGAGAAAAGGGGATGACAGACAATGTGTGTGTGTGTGT
>NC_137677.1:5850232-5860373 GCF_963989245.1 Nansenia antarctica | reverse complement strand
TGGTGTGGGGTGGAGGGCGGAGGCCGGGGCCGGGGCTTGCTGACACATCGACCCACAGAGAGGGAAAGAGGGCTGAGAAAGAAAGCTGAGAGCTGAACAATGCTCTTTAGAGGGGATTGTTGTGATAAAAAAAACCCTCTGCTGAAAGCAGAGCAGGGTACTGTCCCCCCCCCCACCTCCCCCGCTCGTTCAGGAAGCTAGCTGGCCTTTTGTGTTGCGCTTTTTTAACGCAGAGAGTAATGCTGACAACACACCGCAGGCCTTCAAGCACACACACACACAGCGCGCACAAGCACTTTTTTCGGGGTTGACCTTCAGATGGGTCGTTTCTCTGATGTTGAAGTTGGGTAACACAACTTCAAAAAAAAGAACACACACTTTTCTGCTCCCTTCCTCCTCTCTATCCTCTCCTCCTGGGTTGAGTTAGCGCTGTCCGTGAGGGGAAGGGGGCGCGGGGGGCGGGGGGGGGGGGTCACCAGAGGTCATCTATTCAGCTCCACAGAGCGATAAACCATGACTGAGCACGGAGCTGTCTCCATCTTAACTAGATACACATGTCAACCAAAACTGTCAGTTTTCCCGGGACCACTGCTGTTTCCACGGGAGGCACTATTTCCTCTTGTTTGTGTCAGAGAATTAGCACGTTACATTCGTTTAATTGTGTGTGGGGGGGCCGGGGGGGGGGGGTTTCACAGACAATCACACTTGACAAGGTGTGATTCTATCTTACGGAATGTCGTTTATTTCAAAGGCAATTTCCAAGGCAATACCCAATAAGGACGCAAATAAATAAATAAAATATCATATTATACTATTTACATTTGAATTTCCCCAATCAATATAGCTTTGTAACCACAGGGAGTGCCAGTCATTGTACTGTGTGTAGGCCGCCACTGGTGTGTGAATGTGTGTGTGAATGTGTGTGTCAATGGGTGAATGAGAGGCCGTTGTAAAGCGCTTTGGAGCAGCTTTGGAGCAGCAAAAAAGGCACTATATAAGTGCAGTCCATTTACCATTATAAACTACGTGTCCCAGCCTCACCCCTCTCTCCCCCTCTCTTGTGCAAGCATGTTTTTGATATTGTCAATCGTCTCGCTTTTACGAGGTGAGCTGGTAAGACAAAACCCAAGACTAAGTATATATATATATATATATATATATATATATATATAAGTGTATCTTCACTTGCCTTGCCTATAATTGACGAGACTAGACAAAGATTCAAGTGTTTAGAGAACATTTATAACATTTATCGCAGTGCAAACACAGACACATGTCTGTACATGGTAGGTTGTTAGATTTGCATGTGCATCTCCCTTTCACACATTTAGTTTTTTTGCAGGAGCAGTATACAAGCTCTAAAACTGAAATATTTGTCCCGTCTGCATATTATGCACTGGGCGGGGAAAAAAAAAAGGCACTATATAAGTGCAGTCCATTTACCATTATAAACTACGTGTCCCAGCCTCACCCCTCTCTCCCCCTCTCTCCCGTGACCGACCATCCCAAGGGGTTAAACCCTCCCAGCGCCCCCCCACGGCAGCTTCACACCCCTCCATCCTGGTGTTTACCAAACACTGGTCTGCCGCTGATTACCCGGCCCCTCTGTGTATATTTTAAACCCCTCTGTGTATATGTCTTTGATAGTGTTGAGAGGAGGGAGAGAGGGGGCGCAGGTGGGGGAGGTTGGAAAGCCATGGGGGAAGCTATGCTATTCAACACAGGCCTTGTGTGTGAAACGTAGATGCCAGTAATCTTAGCTTTGCTCTGGTTAGCGGTGGGTGCATGCATTCTTACATGACACTTACTTAAAACACTCTCCTTTGTGGTTGTGTGGATCGTGTGGGCAAGGGGATATGAAACAACAGAGGGAAACGGAGGAGGGGAGTTAGGGGAGGGGGGAGGTGTGGGGGGGGTTACTTCCCACAGGTTCTCAGTCTCCCACGACTGTCCTGTCCTGGCCTGGCCTGGTCTAGTTTGGTCTGGCCTGGCTGCTGCTGTTCTGTGTCAGAGTGTTGGGTCTGTCACCCCTCAGATGTGTGTGTGTCCCTGGAGCTCTGGCATGTCTGGTCCACCAGGCTGTGTGTGTGTGTGTGCGTCACCACGGCCTCTCTCTATCTATCTATTACTATCCCTCTGTCTCTCTCTGTCTCTCTACACACACACACACACACGCACACACACACACACACGCACACACGCACACACACACACACGCACACACGCACACACACACACACACTCGCACACACCACACAAGCACACATGCACACACACACACACAAACACACGCACACGTACACACACTCACCCACACACTTACCCACACACTCACCCACACACTTACCCACACACTCAAACACACACACACACACACACACACACACACACACACTCACCCACACACTTACCCACACACTCACGCACACACACACACACACACACACTCACACACACTCACACACACACACACGCACACATACGTACTGATACACAGACAGGGTAGCTAGTGTGTCTCAGACATTTCTCTCCATCCAGCTCTGCCTCTGACGCACCAGTGTGCCAAGGCCCGGAGTATAATAGTCCTCATGGCTGGAGACAAAGAAAGAGACGAAATAATCTCCAGCGCTATTCAGAATCATACAAGATATTCAGATAGGCTTGAGGGAGAGACGCTGAGAAGTCCATTAATTCTATTGACAGATACTAATTAATGTCATGCTGAATAAACTGATTGAGATGAACAGTGGTAGGGGAGGCAGTGTGTATCCAAATAGACCCAGGGGCGAGAGGGAGACAGTAATAGCCTGTGACTCAGACACTAGCACTGTTTTCATCTGAGCAGAAGGCGGGTCAGTCGGAGTGGAGGAGGAAGAGGAGAGGGGGCGGGGGGGTGGAGGGGTTGGGGGGGTGCGTCCCAACAGTCTCTTCTCAATTCGTATCATCCTTCTCTTCCTTGCTCCGTTCTCAAAACACATTGGAGGAGGTGAAGATCCAAGGTGAGGGAACCCTTAGATGTTGTCCTCTAATGGTTTTTGAGAAGAGAGGAGGCAAGGAATGTGATGGAAGACTGTTGGTACACCACCATGGTTTGTGCGGTGATGCTGGTGGTGGTGGTGGTGACGGTGGAGGTGGTGGTGGAGGTGGCAGTAGTGGTGTTGGTGGTGGTGACGGTGGTGGCGGTGGTGGTGGTGGTGGTGGTGGTGACGGTGGTGGCGGTGGTGGTGGTGGTGGTGGTGGTGGTGACGGTGGTGGTGGGTGGTGGTGGTGGTGGTGGTGGTGGTGGTGGTGACGGTGGTGGTGGTGGTGGTGGTAGTGGTAGTGGTGGTGGTGGTGGTGGTGGTGGTGGTGGTGGTGGTGGTGGTGGTGACGGTGGTGGTGGTGGTGGTGGTGGCGTCGGAGGTAGCGATGGGTAGGTGGTGTAGGTGGTGGTGGTGGTGGTGGTGGCGGTAGTTGCGTTGGTGGTTGTGGTGGTGGTGGTGGTAGCAGTGACAGTGGTGGTGACAGTGGTGGTGGCGTCGGAGGTAGCGATGGGTAGTGGTGGCGCTTGTGGTGGTGGTGGCGGCGGTGGTAGTGTGCCTGGCTCCGTGTGCTTTTACATCCCTGAGTTTTAAAGCAATGGGATTATTTTGTAGGATTGTTGGCTGCTTTGTGCGCAGAGAGGATAGGCAGCGAAATCCCTTTTTCAGCCACGACTACTTATCCGTGTCCCTGTGTTGTCTCTTTCAAACAGCAGCGCCTCGCTCTACACGCATGTAATCTAGGTGACAAGACAGAAAGAAAGAGAATTGAATTTGTGTGAAGGGTCTGAAATAAGACGGCTGAGGGGGAAAAGAATGAGGGTAGAGAGGAGAGGCGAGGAGAGGAGAGGCGGGAAGGAAAAAAAAACAGAAGAGAAGGTGGGATTAGCGTTAGCGTTAGCTTCGGCAGGCTAAGCGAAGGTATCTTGTAGTTTTAAGTACATTTCAAAGGGGGGGGGGGGGGGGTGCAGGCCCTGAAACAAGAGCACAGCGCACTTACGTCTGACATCAGCATTATGAATTATTCATTCCGAACTTCAATCCTGAATTATTGATAGCGCCGAACAGTGAAGGAGACAGACAACAGAGCAAACTACTGTCTCTAGCCGCCCCATAGCTCCTATAGCGTCAGAGTGATGCAATGGAGAGAAAAGCTAGGCTTCGGTCGTCCTATCATTATTTCATGCTTATGTATTCTTATAGAACTTCTGTGTAATTACCTACAGACATACGGCGTTAGTACTACTACCACCAGAGAGTGAACTAACCCTTCTGGGACAGGAGGAGCCAACTGGAGTCTTGAGTGATGAGAGCCCTTTGATGGACCAGTAGGCCTCTGTCTAAACAACGCCACGAAAAAAGACAGAGAGAGAGGGGGAGAGATAAAGAGTTTGAGAGGCAGAGAGAAAGGGTATTTCGGGGAACCCCGCCACCCGCCCCCCCGACCGACCCGTCCGCCCGCCCCCCCTTCCCAAGTCTGCTGTGTGTTTTGTTTAAGGGGCCGCAGAGCGCCCGACGGAGGGCTGTTAAAAGCAGGTCAGTCCTTCTGCTGAGCGCGTCGCTGCTGCCGCGTGGAGAAGAGGGGAATGGAACAAGTTAATGGAGCCCTTCTCCTCTGTCTTTGTTCCCTGTTATCCCCCTACCTCAGTTCCCAGGGCTCTCTCTCCCTCTCTCTCTTTCTGTGTGTGTGTGTGCGTGCGTGCGTGTGCGTGCGTGTGTGTGCATGTGCTTGTGTGCGTGCGTGTGTGCGTGCGTGTGTGTGTGTGTGCGCGCGTGTGTGTGTGTGTGCACGTGCGTTCGTGCGTCCACCCGGCCGCTCAGAGAGGCACGGGGCCCAGACACTTGGAATCATTTAGTGAGAATGTCGAGTGTGGAGGAAAGGAATGTGAGCCCAGATAAAAGAAAGAAAGTGAAAGAAAAACACAGTGGAGAGAGAGGGGGTGGAGAGTGAGAGAGATAGACGCAGATAGACAGAGGAGGGAGAGAGAGAGAGAGGGCAAAAAGAGTGGGGCGGGTGAGGGTGAGGAGAGGGGAGAGGCAGGGAGGGGAGGAGAGGGGGGAGGCAGGGAGGGGAGGAGAGGGCGAGTACGCCACCTGAGAGAGAAACATTTTCGAGGGAGTCGAGGGTAAGACAAGCAACGGGCTTGAAGACAGGAGGGGGGGGGGGGGGTTGAAAGAGAGGCCATTGAGGGAGGAGAGAGAAGAAGTGGGAGAAAAGGGGATGACAGACAATGTGTGTGTGTGTGTGTGTGTGAGAGAGAGAGAGAGAGAGAGAGAGAGAGAGAGAGAGAGAGAGAGAGAGAGAGAGAGAGAGAGAGAGAGAGAGAGAGAGAGAGAGAGAGAGAGAGAGAGAGAGAGGGAGAGAAAAGAAACGCATGAAAAGCGAAGCAACCCACTCCTTACCTACTGTTCTCCATTAAGCAGATTTTTTTCAAATGGCTTTCGCAGGTCTCGCTTAGGGGGAACATCTATTCCTATCACAATGCAGCCTACACACCTCACAGTGACAGGCAGAGAGAGGGGGAGAGAGAGAGAGAGAGAGAGAGAGAGAGAGAAAGGAGGGGGGGGGAGCTGTTATGGTTCTCTAATGGTGCAAGCAGAGGGAACAGAACATGGAAGAGCTGTCAAAATTCTTCCTCATAAGGTAGAGTGGTGCATAAGCACATTATCATAAACAACAAACAGAGTTAACAGACCACTTCCTGGTTACAGACATCAACAATAACAGTATTGTAATGTGCCAAGACAAGACTGGCGTTATTGGTCAGTTCACACTGTGGGCGTTTCCACTAGGGAAGGCGCAACATTAGCGATAGCCAATAATGGTGCTATGGGAGATTTGAATGTTGATTTTTTTTTTTTACAGTATCTAGGAGGATACCAATTTGGCAGATTGTAACTTTTTTTTTTTTTACGGATGAAACGAACCTCATTTGTCCTCCTTTACTCTATCGTTATTCTAAGCCAATGCCCTTTCTCTCTCTCTCTCTCTCTCTCTCTCTCTCTCTCTCTCTCTACCTTCATGCTCCTTTCTTTTGGTTTTCTTCCTATTCCGTTTCACTATCTGTTGCAACCCTCTTCTTTCTCTTTCCGATTATCTCCACCCCATCCTCTCTTCTTATCCCTTTCTTCTTATCCCTCTCTCCATCCGGCCTTCCTCCCCTTGTTCCGTGCCAAAACCAACAGCTCCATATGAAAAAAATGTCTCTCTTCTGTCTCTCTCTCTCTCTCTCACTGTCTGTCTCTCTCTCTTCTGTCTCTGTCTCTCTCTCTCCCTGTCTCTCTCTCTGTCTGTCTCTCTCTCTCTCTGTCTCTCTCCTGTCTCTCTTCTCTCTGTCTCTCTCTCTCCTGTCTTTCTCTCTCTCTCTCTGTCTCTCTCTGTCTCTCTCTGTCTTTCTCTCTCTCTCTCTCTCTGTCTCTCTCTCTCTCTCTGTCTCTCTCTCCTGTCTCTCTCTCTCTCTCTCTCTGTCTCTCTCTGTCTTTCTCTCTCTGTCTCTCTCTGTCTTTCTCTCTCACTCTCTCTCTCTCTCTCTCTGTCTCTCTCTCTCTGTCTCTCTCTGTCTTTCTCTCTCTCTCTCTCTCTCTCTCTGTCTCTCTCTCTCTGTCTCTCTCTCCTGTCTCTCTCTCTCTCTCTCTCTCTGTCTCTCTCTGTCTTTCTCTCTCTGTCTCTGTCTCTCTCTGTCTTTCTCTCTCTCCTGTCTCTCTCTCTTCTGTCTCTCTCTCTCCTGTCTCTCTCTGTCTGTCTCTCTCTCTCTCTCTCTCTCTCTCTCATTCTGTCAGACTGCAGTGTAGTAGAGTCTCTAGCCTCCCCGCTAGCCTGCCAGAGAATTCCAATGGAATAAGAATGACATCCCCGCTTCTCCAAAGGGATTGTGGGAGCCTGGCTCCGGAACCCCGAGTGCGTGGGGGGAGAACACAGACACCTGTCCAATTTATCCGCTGATACGAGACGTGGTCCAAATTCTAAAATTCTAAATTCTAAAGCTGGTCCGATCTGTGGAGGGAGCTGAGACTGGGGAAATAACTCCTCGACGAGGCTATATTATTATTTCACCACAGATTGATCTGGTGAACAACGTAGGTTTTTTATAATGACATGTGTCTGCCCATGCAGCAGATATCCCGCTGGCCTCCTGACCCACTTGATGAGGTATGCAGCGTAGGGGGGGTCCGCAGTGAAAACAACACCAAATCAACCGCCATTGTTGAATATTGACCAACACCATTCCCTAGCCGCGGCCCTCCTGCCTGCAGGTCAAGATGATTGCCATCCAAAATCAATCCTGCGAGAGTGTGTGCATCTGCACCGCGACCCCCTTATCGGGCCCAGAAGAAGAAATTGCGAAGGCTTGCGTATTCCAATCCCCCCCCCCAAAAAAAATATCTTAATGACGGATCGCAGATCCATTGATGGAGGCACGGGGCTATTGACTCACGGGGGACAAGCAGAATGAACTGGCGCCGCTGACCCCCGGGGCCCTCCTAGCAACCAGACGGGCACGTTCAATCTCACTTGACCCACTCAGCTTTGACCTCCGACCCCTGGTAAAGCCTGGGCCAGTGTGAACTCTCACCCCGACGGATCAATGGCTCTTGACCATCGCCCCGGGCCCGGGCCAGAGCGGGCGGTAGAGGGAGGTGACCCCCTCAGAGAAGGACCCGTGGGCCAGGGGTCTGATGGAGATGATGTAGCACTTTTTAATATTGAAATGAGGCAATGGGGACGTGAGGGTTGATCTGAGAGATGTAGCAAGGGTATGTCAATTACACACAGACACTCTCTATACAGTACCCTCTACCAGAACCGACGTATTCGACTATCACTATCTATGACATCCTATTCTATCCATATCAAATAATTACTCTCTCCTTTGAAGTTTTTTTTTTGCCGTACCCGAGACATTCTGTGTTCCGCTTCTTGCGACGTCGTGCGTCGACACCTTCCTTCTCCACCTCAAACAGGCTCTGTAGTTTAGTTTAGTTTTGTTTTTGTTGTCAACTTTAGAGAGTCAAAGTGAGCATAGTAATCCTCTTATAGTCAGAGACGACGGCTCCCGTAGGAAACTTGGTGGTGCCCTGCCTTCTTATGAACAAAGGCGCAAAGGTGCTTTGATCTTCTGGAGAAATTTTTTTTTTTGCTTTGAATTGTGTTTGGAATTGAGTTAATGCTACTCAGTGTTACAGTATACTGCACTGTCATATCTGTCTCTATGGCGATGGGAGCCTTTCTATGCCAAACAACAATGTTGTTTTGGGGATTTTTGTCCGTGTCACATTGTGTGTGTGTGTGTGTGTGTGTGTGTGTGTGTGTGTGTGTTTGCAGGCACGAGTGTGCACCATATGCACGGACATGCATGTGTCGGTTGTCTTTCCTGTGGCTGAGTGTGCAGAATCCTTTCTCCCGCCAGACCCGCGGTCTCTATGGGAACAAAGACTAACTCTGCGGCTGTTACCATAACAACACTCTGAGTCACTCACTCAGGACAGGCTAGAGACAGAGACAGAGACAGAGACAGAGACACTAGTGACAGACAGAGACAGAGAGAGAGAGAGAGACAGAGACACTAGAGACAGAGAGAGACAGAGACAGAGACAGAGACAGAGACAGAGACAGAGACAGAGAAACTAGAGACAGACAGAGACAGAGACAGAGACACTAGAAGACAGAGACACTAGAGACAGAGACAGAGACAGAGAAACTAGAGACAGACAGAGACAGAGACAGAGACAGAGACAGAGACAGAGACACAGACAGAGACAGAGACAGAGACAGAGACAGAGACAGAGACACTAGAGACAGAGAGAGACAGAGACAGAGACAGAGACAGAGACAGAGACAGAGACAGAGACAGAGACAGAGACAGAGCTCACAGCTCACAGCTCCAACACAACACACAGCCTGGCAGCCCTGAAAGAAAGACCAGCGGGCCAATAGGGACACAGTCTGACCTGAATCCCCACGACACACTCAGCCACTCTGAGAAGTTCACAGCAAGTTCACTCCAAAAACTTCCGCTTTCCCTCCAGAATGGCCAAAACATCGTCGACGCTGTCAATCTCGTTTCTTCTCCCTAGCTTGGTCGACTGACCACGGACATCTACCATCGAGGTAGAAACAGACACAGTGTACTTTAGTGTCCTTAAAAACACACTGACCTTCCATGTTACTTATCCCAGTTGAGGGGCTACACTACAGAGATGGCAGGTTGTGTGACTCATCGCAAAGGGCTCCTAGGTCTGCCCTCCTGTCTGTGTGTGTGTGTGTGTGTGTGTGTGTGTGTGTGTGTGTGTGTGTGTGTGTGTGTGTGGGTCCACTCTCAGTTCTTCTACAGTACAGCCAGCCTGTGGTTTCAGAGGCAGCACGGGCCGTCTCAGGAGGGGAGAGCCGTGACTCACACCAGGCAGGACACTACACACACACACACACACACACACACACACACACACACACACACCAGGCAGGACAGACTAGGGCCTCGCAGTGTGACGGTGACTCAGAAAGGACTGGAGGGAGAGAGAGAGAGAGAGAGAGAGAGGGAGAGAGAGAGAGAGAGAGGGAGAGAGAGAGAGAGAGAAAGGGGGATGGAGGTAGGGGAGGGGGAGAGAGAGAGAGAGAGAGGGGGGGGAGAGAAAGAGAGAGAGAGAGAGGGACAGAGAAAGAGAGAGAGAGAGAGAGAGAGAGAGAGAGAGAGAGAAAGGGGGATGGAGGTAGGGAGGGAGAGAGAGAGAGAGAGAGACAAAACAGAGTAACATACTCTGTGCATGTGTATATGTGTATATATATGCGTATATGTGTATATATATGGAATAAGGCGTCTGCTAAATGCTGCCGGTGCTAAATGCAGCCGGGTGTCAGGGGGTGGGGGGGCTGCATGTATGTGTGTGTGTACGTGAGAGACAGAAAGAAAGACAGACACACACACACACACACACACACAGAGAGGCCGAGGGCACGAGAGGTGCCATGCATTCACCTCACCCACCCAGAGAGGAGCAGCTGGCCATGAATACATGAGTGGCAGCCTCATCTATCCCCCAACACACTCCACACACACACACACACACACACACACCTACACACACACACACACACACACACACACACACACACCACACAAGCC
>NC_137677.1:5827732-5845232 GCF_963989245.1 Nansenia antarctica | reverse complement strand
CGGTGGACCACTTTGATTTTGGATAATTTTGAGTTGTGAACGAGTAGTGGTCGATCGTGGTCGCCACACGCGGCGTTTAGCCGCGAGCGTCGGATGCGATCGGATGCGATCGGGAACGGAGACACCTGTGGTCATGGGATAATTCATCACCATCGTCTCTCAGAATCATAACGTTATCATTATCACATCATTATCACATCATTATCAGCGTTAATGCGTCTCCTGGACCATTTGGCGTCGGTCTTCAGGTGGTGCATACTGTGCGTAACATGCGTAACCTCGGACAACCAGATGCTCGCCCTGTGTGTGTGTGTGTGTCTGTATCTGTGTGTGTGTGTATCTGTGTGTGTCTGTGTGTGTGTGTGTGTGTGTGTGTGTGTCTGCGTGTGTGTGTCTGTGTGCGCGTGTGCTTGTGTGTGTGTGTGTGTGTGTGTGTAGGTGAGTGAGTGCGTGTGTGTGTGTGCGTGCCTACGCTTGCCAACCCAGCCACCCAGACAGGTGTTTCTCTCTGACTCATTGACTCTCTCTCATGTGTAATCACATACACAGTCTCATCACATACACAGTCCAATTGGCTCGGCTCAGACCTGCTCATCACCCCCAGCAGGTGGAACACCCCAGGTGATCCACTCTCCCCTGTGCCGTCTATACTGGCGCTCAGGTGGTAGAGCGTGGTTGTGGGTTCGATTTCCCGCTGGGACCATATATACTGAAACATGTATGCACTCACTACAGTGTAAGTGGCATATATTGTTGTTGTTGTTGTTGTTGTTGTTGTTGTTGTTATTATTATTATTATTATTATTATTATTATTATTATTATTATTATTATTATGAGGACAAAAGCACTCGCGGTCAGACACCTCCGGACTCCAGACAGAGTGTCCCTGGGTCAGAGTGACCCTGGGTCTGTGGTTCCAGACAGAGCGTCCCCGGGTCAGAGTGACCCTGGGTTCTGTGGTTCCAGACAGAGCGTCCCCGGGTCAGAGTGACCCAGGGTTCTGTGGTTCCAGACAGAGCGTCCCCGGGTCAGAGTGACCCCCCCATGGTTCCATGGCTGTGTGTCCCTGGGTCAGAGTGACCCTGGGTTCTGTGGTTCCAGACGGAGTGTCCCCGGGTCAGAGTGACCCCCCCCCCATGGTTCCATGGCTGTGTGTCATCTCATGAGTCACGGCAGGTTGACAGTCGATGTCTGCCGGTCGCCATGGTTGCGTACTTTGCGAGGCACGACACGAAGACACACTCCTCGCCACGGAGGGAGAGATAATGAGGGGGAGCTCGAGAGGACACCGCACACCTGGAATGTGTACGTACGTATGCGTGTGTGTGTGTGTGTGTGTGTGCGTGTGTGTGTGTGTGTGTGCGCGACCTTTGCCATTCTTCATGGTGAGAGCATTTAATTAGGCAGCCGATTGCTGGCTAATTGCACCGGCGCAGGGACAGAGGAATCTGCTGAGAGAGCACTGGCCCTTTATCAGCAACCTCCTGGACACAGAGAGAGAGAGAGAGAGGGGGGGGGGAGAGAGAAGGGAGAGAGAGAGAGAGAGAGATACACAAAACAGAGTAGGGGGAGAGAGGGGGGGGAGAGAGACAGAGAGAGAGAGAGAGAGAGAGAGAGAGAGAGAGAGAGAGAGGGGGAGAGAGAGAGAGAAACACACAAAACAGAGTAGGGGGAGAGAGGGGGGGAGAGAAAGAGAGATACACAAAACAGAGTAGGGGGAGAGAGGGGGGGGAGAGAAAGAGAGATACACAAAACAGAGTAGGGGGAGAGAGACAGAGAGAGAGAGAGAGAGAGAGATACAAAACAGAGTAACACACATCTACCATGTATTTATGTATCACCTTTATCTCTCCATGGTGAGTCATTAAGAACACATTCTTCCTGCAAAGACAACAGGACAGCGGGAGGTCATATCAGGCCCACCGCCCCCCAGGGCCTCCACTCAGAATCCTTCCAGTCGAACCACTCAGAACTCCAACTGTCACTTTGGGACGTTGAGAAATCCGGCTTGCACACATTCTCTCTGTCAGGTGATAACATTAGCCGGTACTGTAGCTGGTGGGCGAACACAGAGGCCAGTTCCTGTCCTGCAGGGGTATGACCTTTCTCCTCTGCTCTCCTCTGTGTCTCTGTAGACCTCTGTGGGACACACACACACACACGCGCACACACACACACACGCACACACACACGTTATAGCACGTAGAGAGGGGAGTAGGTTAGAACAGTGTCAGGGACAATCTGGGTGCAGGAGGATAAATAAAGGCTTAGGGTGAGGGTCCATTAACACCACACAAAGATTTATTTGTGACACACCCCCACAGTGACATTCATGCCCCTTGAAGCTATGAAGTGTGATGATCTCACCCAACTTGTCACATAACAGCTACATCACCCCCCTGCCCCCCCCCCCCCCCCCACTGCCCATCCCTCCCTCCTCCCTCCCTCTCCTCAACCCCCCACCTGCCCAGTCACGACCTCGACGCTCTTCCTGAGTCGACGCTTCTTCTTCTCAGAGTCGTGTTTATCTTCCTCTGCAGAAACCTGTTATGCATATGGGGGCCTCGCTTCCAGCACAAACAAAAAAAAAGACAAGAAAAAAAAAAGAAACGGGGAAATGGAAAGAAAGATCTTCAGGCTTATCATAACATTATGGCTAGCAACCTCTGGCTGTTGAATATTGAGACAGAAGAATGAGAGAGAGAGAGAGAGAGGGAGAGAGAGAGAGACACAGAGAGAGAGAGAGAGAGAGAGAGAGACAGAGAGAGACACAGAGAGAGAGACAGAGAGAGAGAGAGAGAGACAGAGAGAGAGAGAGAAAAGGGTGGGAGGCAGAAATACAGTAGTGAGTCGAGAAGAGGGGGAGCTAAAAAAGAGCATGCAAGCCTGAAGTAGAAGCGCTAGGAGGACTCACCGCAGGGACCAACTAACTAGGTCACTGAGGACCGCTGGGTGTCTGTCTGTGAGCACTGCTCTGGTGAAAGTGAGGGTGAGTGTTCTCCATAAGTAGAAAAGGGACTTGTGATCAAACGTGTCCAGGTTAACGTCCGTCAGGGGAATGCTCATTATAGCCTAGCTGCCACCCAAATCATTTTTTAAAACATTTCCCCAGGTAAACACTTAGTTTCGCCTGCTGCTCGGCCATGGTGTCTTTGCCCCGGGTGTCATTAAATGAGGTCAAGCTATATGCTATATCGATCTCTTTTTTTTTGTTTCTCTACTGTAAATTGATAAATAAATAATAAATGACAAATTCTGAATTCGGAATTCTTCTTCTAGCATTATGACTGCCAATGGCCCCCAGGCCCTAGCATAGATTGCTTTTTCTTATGATGTTATGATGAATAGATGATTCACTTACTCTGACAAATGTATTTGTTGTAAGTCCCTTTGTATAAATGCCAAAAATGTAAATTCATTTGCTGCAGAATACTCTCCTAATGATTCATCGTAGAAGCTTGTACAGTAGGCTAAAGGCCATCCTGTGCACCTGCAATTCCGTTCCGGCATAAACGCAAAACATTAAAGTAGCATAATCTCTGTGTCTCTGTTGACCTCTGTGACACACACACACACACACACACACACACACACACACACACACGTTAGATGTTCCATGTTAGCATGTAGAGAGGGGAGAAGGTTCCAACAGTGATACATAGAGAGAATCATGGGTACAGGAAGACAAATTAGGGCTTAGAGTGAGGGTCCATTAAAACACCCTAAATCTTTCTTTTATTTGAGAGGACGCTCTTTGTGACACGCCCTCACCGTGACATTCATGCCCCTCAGCTATGAAGTGTGATGATCTCACCGAGCCTGTCACATAACAGCTAGATCACCCTGCCACCTCCCTCTGCCCTCCCTCCCCCCAAACCACCCCCCCACAACCCACCCCCCCCCACCTGCCAAGTCACGACCTCGACGCTCTTCCTGAGTCGACGCTTCTTCTTCTCAGCGTCGTGTTTATCTTCTGCAGAAACCTGTTATGCATATGGGGGCCTCGCTTCCAGCACAAACAAAAAAAAACGGGGGAAATGGAAAGAAAGATCTTCAGGCTTATCATAACATTATGGCTAGCAACCTCTGGCTGTTGAATATTGAGACAGAAGAATGAGAGAGAGAGAGGGAGAGACAGAGAGAAACACAGAGAGAGAGACAGAGAGAGAGAGGGAGAGACAGAGAGAAACACAGAGAGAGAGAGACACAGAGAGAGAGAGAAAAGGGTGGGAGGCAGAAATACAGTAGTGAGTCGAGAAGAGGGGGAGCTAAAAAAGAGCATGCAAGCCTGCAGTAGCAGCACTAGGAGGACTCACCGCAGGGACCAACTAACTAGGTCACTGAGGACCGCTGGGTGTCTGTCTGCGAGCGCATGCTCTGGTGAAAGTGAGGGTGAGTGTTCTCCATAAGTAGAAAAGGGACTTGTGATCAAACGTGTCCAGGTTAACGTCCGTCAGGGGAATGCTCATTATAGCCTAGCTGCCACCCAAATCATTTTTTAAAACATTTCCCCAGGTAAACACTTAGTTTCGCCCGCTGCTCTGCCGTGGTGTCTTTGCACTGTGTATCACTAAAATGAGGTCAAGATACTATATCGATCTCTTTTCAAGGATCATTTGCTGTAGAATACTCTCTTAATGATTCCTCTTATAAGCTTGTATAGGATAGGCTTATCCTATGCACCTGCAATGCCGTCCCTGCAAGATATAAATAAACGAACGAAGCAATCCAACGCATATAAACGCAGAACTTTAAAGTAGCCTACAGTACAGACATATCAACATGCAACACTGCAATGTGCCTGAGAATTTCACAGCATCCTCGAGACGAGACGCGGATAACATGTTATTCATTTGGGAGATAAGATCCTCATATTATCCACCTAGTATAAAACACCTGCGCCGTCCGATTCAATCCGGATATTTCTGACGTTCAACTGAGGCAGCTATCATGGATCTGTGGGCTCCAGTATTTGAAGACATTTTGAATTTTGATTGCTTCATCCCTGTTTTTTTTTTGTTTTTTTTTACAAACGCTTAGGGTTCATGAAGTGACAGCAATATAATTGGTGCGGGATAGGATCAGAATAGCTTTTTTTTTCCCACAGTGAGGATCTACAAAGGCACTCACAGTGATATACAGGGAGAAGAGGGGCCAATGGCTCATTAACTAGCGTGTGATGTCGACCCGCTGTGCGTGGAGGACCTGGCAGTGGGGATGCACCAAGTACTGGATGTGATGATCACGGAGATGAGCTGCATGAGACAGAGAGAGAGAGAGAGAGAGGGAGAGAGAGAGAGAGAACGAGACAGAGAAGAGACAGAGAGAGAGAGAGAGAGAGAGAGAAGAGAGAGACAGAGAAAGAGAGAGAGACAGAGAGAGAGAGAGGGAGATAAAGAGAAAGAGAAAGAGAGAGAGAAAGAGAGAGAAGAGAAAGAGAAGAGAGAGAGAAAGAGAATAGAGAGAAGGGAGAGACAGAGAAAGAGAGAGAGAGAAAGAGACCGAGAAGAGAGAGACAGAGAAGCGAAAGAGAGAGAAAGAGACAGAGAAAGAAAGAGACAGAGAGAGAGAGAGAAAAGAGAGAGCGAGAGAGAGAGCGAGCAGATGATGAAGTGATGATGGAGGAGAGGTGGGTGAGGGCAGCGTGAGCTGGAGTGAGCTGGTGTGCACATCTGCTGTGCGACGGCTAGCTGTTGTCAGACAGGAGCGCTGCGAAGCTTCTTTCACACACAAATCTACTAGCCTGTAGTCAAACCCACACCCAGAAACCACACAGAGCAATGACGCCTGCCCACACACGCACGCCCACACACACACACGCGCACACGCTCACATGCACTTCCCGTCCCCCAGGCACTAGGACGCTAACAGGGACACACATACTGTGTACACACACTCAAGTACGCCCACACACGCACACACACACACGCGCACACGCACGCACACACACACACACACGCACACACCTCAAGCACTAAATCCAGCTTGCACAGCACTTCCTCTGCACCTATTTCACACCTCACCCACCCACCGATTCTTTTGTTGTCCATCTTCTTCATGTCTGTTTTCCCTTCCTTTCTCTTTTCCCATAACAAGGCCTGGGAGGCTCACAACCGCCATCCTCCCCCATCCTCCCCCATCCTCCCCTTATCCTCCTCCCCCATCCTCCCCACACAACCAACGCCTCCCCCACCCTGTTCAGATGTAAGGCCCAGACACATATGGGTGGTCAGGCGAAGCCGTGGATACGGTCCAACCTCTGATGTGTGACTCACCCAATAGAGAACCCCGAGGATGACTCACTCACACTCACGCTGGCCTGCCGTCATACACTTAAACACAGACAGACACACACACACACACACACACACACACAAACAGACACACACACACACACACACACGCACACACACAGGCACGCAAGCACACACACACACACACACACACACAGGCACGCATACACTTAAACACAGACACACACACACACACACAAACAGACACACACACACACACACACACACACACACACAGGCACGCAAGCACACACCCACACACATATACACACACACAACCACTGAACATGTGAGAAGCATAACGAGACATATTCACTGTCCCACACCCATGCCCCACATACACAGCTTGGCCATGCTCCCTGTTGCTGTGGTCTGCTTTTCACGTGAACTTTAAGAGCTATTTACTCCCGTCCGAGGTCGGCTCTGCCTTTCTGGTTGAGCCGCATTCAACGAGAGGCGCACATAGCTTGTCACAATAGTCACTCGTTTCACAAGGGCTGCACACATTTGACAGTTTTCCGAGAGGTTCATCGTGACGAAAGATGGGCGCGTTGGGTGGGTTTTTTCTCGTTTTCCGTGTGTGTCAGCTAGGAAAGTATTCCATGGGTGTGATTGTAAAATATGTCTCCGGTTTCCTACAGTTTAGAGTTAGAGGAGTGGGACCTCATCGTGAAAACATCAAAGGCTCTTTCCCTGCTTTGGTGGGGATGACGAGTTGAACCGCACGGTTCTCCGCCCTGTGGGCTCGCTAGACACAGCACCGTACACTACCCCCCCCTCCCCCTCCTCCCATGAACAGACCATAAAGGAAAGGTACATACTGGGTGTACCTCCAGGATGCTACACCCTAACTGGCTGTAAAACCACGACAACAATCTTATAGCAGAGCAGCCTGTGTGTGTGTGTGTGTGTGTGTGTTTTGGGCTGCTAAGTGTGTGTGTGTGTGTGTGTGTGTGTGTGTGTGTGTCTGTGTGTGCGTGTGTGCGCATGCATGTGTGTGTTCCCAGGCTCTCCTCCCCTCTCCCTGGCCTGATCTCTGTGCAGCCCCCTGCTTTCTGTCACTGGCAGCTCCTCAGGTTACAAGCGGGCCTCTCCTGGCCTCTCCTGGTCTCTCCTGGCCTCTCCTGGCCTCTCCTGCTCTCTCCTGGCCTCTCCTTGCCTCTCCTGCTCTCTCCTGGTCTCTCCTGGTCTCTCCTGGCCTCTCCTGGTCTCTCCTGGTCTCTCCTGGCCTCACCTGGTCTCTCCTGGTCTCTCCTGGTCTCTCCTGGTCTCTCCTGGCCTCTCCTGGTCTCTCCTGGCCTCTCCTGCTCTCTCCTGGCCTCTCCTGGCCTCTCCTGGTCTCTCCTGGTCTCTCCTGGCCTCTCCTGGTCTCTCCTGGCCTCTCCTGGTCTCTCCTGGTCTCTCCTGGTCTCTCTTGGTCTCTCCTGGCCTCTCTTGGGGTCCCTCCTGGTCTCTCCTGGCCTCTCCTGGTCTCTCCCGCTCTCTCCTGGTCTCTCCTGGTCTCTCCTGGTCTCTCCTGGCCTCTCCTGGTCTCTCCTGGTCTCTCCTGGCCTCTCTTGGGGTCCCTCCTGGTCTCTCCTGGCCTCTCCTGGTCTCTCCTGGCCTCTCCTGGCTCTCTCCTGGCTCTCTCCTGCTCTCTCCTGGTCTCTCCTGGCCTCTCCTGGCCTCTCCTGGTCTCTCCTGGCCTCTCATGGCCTCTCCTGGTCTCTCCTGGTCTCTCCTGGTCTCTCCTGGCCTCTCCTGGTCTCTCCTGGCCTCTCCTGGTCTCTCCTACTCCCTCCTGGGGCGTCTCCTGGGGCGTCTCCTGGGGCCTGACTAAATTGGTTTCAGCAGCCCTGCGGTGGACAGGGCCGGGGGAGCCTGAGTTACCGGAGAGCCTAACCCCTCATGACTCAAGGCCTCTCGGCCTTTGAAGTTATAGTTATGACTCTCCTTCCGCACCCCCCCATACCACTCTACCCTCCCAACCTATCACCCCGCAGACCCCCACCGTGACCCTCAGCCACCTCCTCACTCTCTTCTTATCCCAGGCTTCGTCACGCACTCTAACCGCCACTCCCTCCCTCTCTCCCTCCCTCTTTCCCTCCCTCTCTCCCTCCCTCTCTCCTTCTTTCTGCCCCCAGGCCTTGCTCCCTCTCCTCTGTTCCCCCCGACTTCCTCCCACTCCCCTTGCCTCCATTCCTTTTTCCTCTCTCCCCCCTACTCTCCCTCCTACTCTTCCCCCTACCCCCCCCCCCCCCCCCCCCCCCCCAACATGCCTCACACATTCCTCAGCGCTGACTGGCCGGTGTTTACATTGACATCCTCTGTTGAGTACAGGCCCGAGGTCCGCCACTCCACCAGAACACACACGCCACTTCATAAACCCCCTCTTTTCTTTCTCTCTCTCTCTCTCTCTTTCTCTCTCTCCAGTCTGTCTCTCTCCAGTTTCTCTCCAGTTCTAGTCCCTGTCAGCTCTCGCCACCCATCCCCTACAGCTAACTACACAGTGTGTGTCGTCCTCTCCAAAGGCTCAAGTAGAAATGTAAATGACATTAAAATGCACGAGTCGGACATTAAAGTTCAAGTTGAAGGTGATCCGGTATGCATTACGTTACATACATCCCCCGACGCTCTTGACATTACAACAACGCTTTTCATGGCTGCAGTGTTTCGAACGATGTCAAGAGCGGCCTATTGTAGGCTAATAGCACCCTTAATCATATGTCATCCGATACTACAGGGTGAAAGCCGTGACGTACGCCTGATTCATTCATAAATACAGTAAATGCATATTACTTAATATCACTAAACGACAGGGCTATCTTTTTATAGCGCTCGCTAGGAGACAATTGGGCGGACATGTAACGTCTGTTTATGCCATTAAGAAACAAAACAAAAACCAGAGAAAGAGAGAGCCTGAGTGCATTAACAGGCAGTACTCCCTCTATCATTAAGGTCATCTTTTTCCACCACGCGTCACCTGCTTGTGCGTTGCCTCTGAGGGGAGAGTCAGCACATTCAAATGTCATTGTCTGCTGCCGCTGCTGCCCCTGTTGCATAAGTCTTACTCAGTGGAAAACAGCAGCAGCAGGGCAGATTGAAACGTTCTTATTGTGTCCTTGTGTTTCCGAGGCCAGACCAGACCGAGGCGTACTAGTGGAAGACATTCGGGATACTCTTTTGTTTGACATTTGTGTGTCAGCATTTCCTGCACTACTGTAATTTATGTTTGTGTTGACTTAGCTATTTGGCATGTAATGAGTCCTCGTATTTACTGTAATGGGAGGCCCTTCCCTTTTATAATTGTGAGCCTGTTTGGGAAGGCGGCCGGCGTCAACAATGGTATCATTCATCTCCTACATATAGATAGATAGATAAAGCCAGTGTTAGTGTGTGTTTGTCTGTGTGTTTTGGTGATGCATTCGGTGCATCAGGGTTCAGTCCAACCTCAGTGAACCCTCCCTGTGTAATAAATAGAGGAGCTATCTATTTGTGTGTGTGTGTGTGTGTGTGTGTGTGTGTGTGTGTGTGTGTGTGTGTGTGTGTGTGTGTGTGTGGGTGTATGGTATGTGTGGGTGTGTGTGTGTGTGTGTGCGCGTGTGTGCAGTTGGCTGTGGGTGTGTGGGTGTATGGCATGTGTGGGTGTATGTGTGGGTGTATGTAATGTGTGGGTGTATGTATGTATGATGTGTGTGTATGTAATGTATGGGTGTATGTATGTATGATGTGTGTGTGTAATGTGTGGGTGTATGTGTGTATAATGTGTGGGTGTATGTGTGTGTGTAATGTGCCCCACCCTGTCCTGCCTGTCTGCCCTCAACTCCTGACACACATCCTGTACAGCCAGTCTGTGTACCGCCAGTCCATCAGGTCACAGGTAATTGAAGGGTGTATTGTTGTGTCGCTTGTTGTATGGTGAGAAACATTCGCCGAGTGATTCATCTTGCTCATACCGGCAATCATGCCCTCCTTTCCAGTAAACGTCCCTGTACTGTACCCGCCTCCCTCCGAACGGCGGCCATGACTGGGACAACACCGCCGGAGTCCGACCTTCCTTCCAGGGGAGGGACGGCCCCAGCGAGGAGTTAACGCCTCAGGCGGGGAGAGAGAGAGAGAGAGAGAGAGAGAGAGAGAGAGAGAGAGAGAGAGAGAGAGAGAGAAGGAGAGAGGGGGAGGAAGGGAAGGGCGGATACGGAGGAGGAGTGAGGAGAAGAAGGGAGAGGGAGGGGTTAAGCTCAAAGGTGATGAGCTCAGGCCCATGGAATCAGCGGCCGACACAGACGATGCTCTTTGCTCTGCTACGCCCCTCTGCGCCTCCGCCACTCCACCCACGCACGCCCTCTCTTGCTCCGAGAGGAATGCTGGCTCGCGCCCCCTCCCCCCTCCCCCTCTCCCCCCTGCTCTCTCTCTCCAAACTCTCCCCTCCCTCTCACCCCCTCCCGCACCCAAAAAAAAGAGGAACTGGTGTCGTCTGTTCATGGCTGTGTGACTCTGACTGTGGCGGCCCTGCCGCGAATGAGAATCACAGATCCTCTCTCAGAACCGCTCTCTCGTTCACACAACAACAAAGCCGCACCACAAATATGGACCAGACACAGATTCACCCTGGTCTCACCCTGCGTGTACTCAGCATAAGAAAGTACACACAAAAAGGACCCCCCCCTTAATGCAGCAGGAAGCCATGATCCCCATTTGGAAGTTTGGTTACTGACTGAACCCACAGACTCAAGCATGTCCTGATGCTAATGGTCCACCGCTAGCAGGGTGGCTAGCCTGTAGAAACCACCAGGACGTGAAGCAGCAAGTCAGACAAGACCTGTATAGTCTGTCATTCGGGAGAGAAGAAGAAGACTTCTTTTATCTAATCACAGAGAGAGAGAGAGAGAGAGAGAGAGAGAGAGAGAGGGAGGGAGGAGGGGGTGGGTGGGTGGGAGAGGAAGAAAGGAGAGAGAGAGAGAGAGAGAAAGAGAGAGAGAGAGAGAGAGGGAGGGAGGAGGTGGCGGGTGGAGAGGAAAAGGGAGAGAGAGAGAGAGAGAGAGAGAGAGAAGAGAGAGAGAGAGAGAGAGAGAGAGAGAAAGAGAGAGAGAGGGAGGGGTGGCGGGTGGAGAGGAAGAGGGAGAGAGAGAGAGAGAGAGAGAGAGAGAGAGAGAGAGAGAGAGAGAGAAAGAGAGAGAGAGGGAGGGGTGGCGGGTGGAGAGGAAGAGGGAGAGAGAGAGAGAGAGAGAGAGAGAGAGAGAGAGAGAGAGAGAGAGAGAGAGAGAGAGAGAGAGAGAGAGAGAGAGAGAGAGAGAGAGAGAGTAGACAGCTCAGCTCGTGCTCTTAGATGGGCTGGGTCAGCGTAACCTTGTGAAGGACTGAGACACCTCACGCTCCCCTGGAACAAAGCCTCACCTACAGTATGTGTTCCTCCCTGCCTGTCTGGGGCTGCTCAGAGCTGGACTGGACATGCAGTCTACCTTCCTTCATGAGATAATGGATGAATAAATGCCTCTATGATTACTGTTGGCCGTGGACATTCCTAGATTCAAATACTTTAAACAGTGCAGCTCTTTAAAGGGGCGATACTTGTACTTGAGCTGCATTTCACAGTTCACACTTTTGCGACAACTAGAGACGGAGAGAGAGAGAGAGAGAGAGAAAGAAAGAAAGAGAGAAAGAAAGAGAGAGAGAGGGTGGCAGCCCGCCGCATCTGTCATCCATTCGGGCGGAAACGGGAGGGATGTGTTTTTGCTTACCTGTGCGTCTTTTTTTTTTGATTGATTGAAAACTTTATTAGAAGATTTGCAGAAGTAGGTACATGAGAGTACATATTACATACAAGGTCAACTAACAGGATAAAAACCCAAGAAAGCCACTGGCTTATTTCAATTGGGGTCCTTGATTCTCAATTCATCGTTACATGTAAGACAGACAAAAAAGCTAGTACTATCTACAAGATAATACAGACAAATAACTATTACTATCTACAAGATAAACACACATCCATCATGGGAAGAACAGTACAACGAAACATAAGGTATGTACAGCGGGTAGGACAGGTGGGGACATACACCACAGGTGGGGGCGGGGGACAAAACACAAAGTATGTCAATACGTCAACGCCGGAGGGAAGGAGGGAAGGAGGGAAGGAGGGAAGGAGGGAAGGAGGGAAGGAGGGAAGGAGGGAAGGAGGGAAGGAGGGAAGGAGGGGACATTTGTCATAGAGCCTGTTGAGTGTGTAAATACCAAGGAAACACACAGCCATCTGTCTGGGCCCATTGATTTTCACATGAAGAGCAAATACATCCACAATGCCGCCCTGTCAGGGAATAGAAGTTTGCCTTGGACATCATGTTCTACTGATAATACTTAGATATGACTGACTCTCTTTCAGCTAGACTGGCGACTGCCAATCAGAGAGGTGCTGGTTAAAGGAGGACTTTGTACACAAAGTGTACAAAGCTTGAGACTTAGCTTGAGACTTACGCCTGGAGACTTACGCCTGGACTACACGTCCCCAAATTTCGTTGTTTGGTACCTGTACTATATCAATGACAATAAAGACCATTCATTCATTCAAAAAAATATTTTGTACAATTGGGTCTCTCAACCATACGAACACAGCGTTTTCACTGACATAAACAGAGATTTCTCTAAACGGATAAAAAAAGTGAAGAAATAAAAAAATATCCGATTGAGTGGATCAGTGTGGTTATGTTAAACGGAGTTGGTGTTGGTGTCAAGCCGTTCACACATGCGCATTGAAGCGAAACGGTTGTCAACAGCAACAATGGCTCAACTTCATCGTCGGTCCACGCAAAATAATCTGTTTTTGCTTTCTTCTTGGTCGCCATAACTTGCTTTTCTGTCTGTTTTGGACTTTTCTTTTCTGTCTGTTTCAAAGAGTTTGGCCTGTTTATGTTTTGAGTCACTGCCGCCCTTTGATTACAACTGACTGCGCATGTCCATAACATAACGTTCTTCTACGGTATTTGAGATATTTTTGTGGTGTGGACAGAGTTTTTTTTTTTTTAAACGAGGACGAAAATATCCGCTTAAAAAAATATCCATATACGTGTAGTCCAGGCCTTAGTGAGTAGTTAGGGGAGAAGCAGAGACACACACACGCATATGCATACATGTACATGTTCAGACCTGGATTCACATTTCGGGCAGACAAACACAAGCTGGTTCTAAAGGTTATGATGTCAGGTTTGTGTCTTTGAGTGGCCATGTGTAAACAAGTGTGGGCTGACAAAAATGTCTCTCTTTTCCAATCAGAGAGGTGCTGGTTAGAGGAGGACACTGAGCACACAAAGCCCTGGGACTTAGTGAGTCATCGGGGGAGAAGCAGAGAGGCGACAGAGCACCGCTGGTTGGGGAGCAGACTGTCTGATGTTCTTCACAATGGACAATAAAGAGGGGTGACCTCGCCAGTGTGACCTGCAGGGGGGGGGGGGGCAATGACAATCAGGGTCACGGGGTCACACTCTCCCATCCTGCTGTTTAACAGCACCTATGACAAGGCAACGTTTTCCTTCCTTTTCTCCAGCGGGGAAAATCACAGAGGAAACGTTACATCTGTGGTCATCAACACTGTTGTGTGTTGTGTGTGTGTGTGTGTGTGTGTGTCTATATGTGTGTGTGGGTGTTTGAGTGTGTGAGCAGGTGAGTATTTGTGTGTGTGTGTGTGTGTGTGTGTGTGTGTGTGTGCGTGCGTGCGTGCGTGCATGTGTGTGTGTGTGTGTGTGTGTGTGTGTGTGTGCGTGTGCGTGTGCGTGTGCGTGTATGCGTGCGTGTGCGTGCGTGTGTGTGCGTGTGTGTGTGTGTGTGTGAGGTCTTTAATGTCCTGTGCCACCACCACCTGCCTCCTCTTGTGAGAATCTCTTCATGTTTCCACCCACTGAGTTTCCACTCCTACAAGCTGCCCTTGAAGCGCTTCTAATACAGAGGCTGAATTAACTCACTAATCCCCAACGTAAAGACAAGATGAATGCCTTTTTTTATGGTGGCTGCTTGTAAATATTTATCATTAAGGGTGACTATTCAGAGGGATCCTAATTTAGAGGAGCTTAATGGTTTTTGATGAGGCTTGATTGAAGTTTGTTTGGAAGATCCAGACAAAGAGAGCTTATCGGGTGCTTGCGTGCTGCGTTATTATTCTCTCTATTTGGCTTTGATCAATTTGGCATTTCGCTGCAACCACATTAGAGATAGAGGCTGATGCAACCAAAATGTCACCCCTCTCTTTCAGAGCATCCACTGGAGAGAGACTCGTTTTCATTTTGTTGGGGGGAATCTGAAACAGCTATAACCTTTTATCGACAATGCCACACTTAACGCAGCGGAATTCCAAATTCAATGAGCGCTGTCGTCCCTCTGTGCCCCCCCCCCCCCCCCCCTCTCTCCTCAGCGCCAGCCTCCCTTTGAAGAACTGTGGCACAGTTGGCACGGAGGGAGACGCTGATTTGCGTCTTGTTGACAAGATAGGGGTGAGAACAACAAATGGAATCAATCACCTCGGGGTTTAGAATGTCACGAAGCGTATAAAAAAGGGTTTTGGTATGAGGACGTCTGTCAAGGAGGCAGGATCAGATCAGGACATTGACACACCTGTCTGCGGTATAGTATGTCTGTCAAGGAGGCAGGATCAGATCAGGACATTGACACACCTGTCTACGATATAGTATGTCTCACTTTACAGAATTAAGTCCAGAATTAGAACTGGTGAGTGAATACTGAGTGAAGTATATCAGCTGTTTGGGGAGGTCATATATAGTCCAAACCTTCACTATGTGTTAAGGTACATCAGAGTATCCGCCATTGGCTTACACTTTCCCTACTGGTTTCAAGATTCCATGACATGTGAATGACTGCAAGCATCCGGATTATGTCCCGCCTATTTTTCCACCTCAGCGGGCAATTTAACTCTCAAATGACTCTCAGTAGCCCCCCTCCCCCACCCCAGTACCCCCCCTCCCCCACCCCAGTACCCCCCCCCTCCCCCACCCCCGGACACTGTGAACAGTCCAATTTAGCCATTGCACCCCTGCTGGTTGCACACCCCAGGTCAATGTGATCACTCTTTACCCTTTGCAGTACTGCTGTTTACACTACTACCTTTGCACCAGTGGCGGCTGGCCGATAGAGGGCGCTGGGGCGCCGCCCCCACCTTCACTTCCTAGTTGCGATTTGTAAAAGTTTTTTTTTTAAATAAACATTGTTTATTCACAACATGCGGCTGATATTCTGTCGGCGCCTATCAGCATTCATTAAAAATCCTCCAATACAATAAACATGTTTATCTGTGTGTGTGTGTGTGTGTGTGTGTGTGTGTGTGTGTGTGTGTGTAAAACTCACTGTTAAAATACATAGGGGGAGAACGCGGGGCGCCGGTCATTGCAAGTCTATGCCAGGACGAATAGTTTTCGCTTACACGTGAGATGTAGCAGCGCTCCAATTGGCTGTCTCTATTTCTTGGCCAGGGCGCACAAATGTGCGTCCTGAATCTCCGGTTGTATTGCAGACAATGCATTATGCTGAGGACTTCCGACTTCCGGTTTTCCGGACTTCGGGCTTCCGGAGTATTTTAAATGAACATTCGTAATGTCTGTCTCTGATGTTCATGGTCAATTAAATCAGCCTATTTTGTGCAACTAATAATGTTCCCGCTAATGGGTTAACCAAGCAGCCTCGCACCTAACGTGCAAGGTCTATCTTCGAACTATTCATAGCAATATGCGCGGGGCAAGGCGGAGGTACGGGTAAACACGGCTCATGTTCTGTCATCAAAGGTAAGAGTTGGTTTTCTTTAACTCAGCTGATGCATTACCTTGCTGTTGTTGTTTACCGAATGCTCCATCTGACTGTCACACTGTGATTGTACTTGTGTAAACAGTAACACAGACGGGGTGAATTTCATGAATGAAAGTGAAAGTTCTGTCACAAAACGCCGTTACGTATCCTCACACATGTTTAAGTGGGTATTGCGTGGGTAAAGTGAAATTACGTTTTTGTTTTGAGCGCCAGTGCGTGTTTTATGCGCATGCACGCAGAAAAAAAAATCGTGCACGCGAAAAAAAAAAATCGCATACCTATTTGATATAGCCTCGTTTATACATCGGTACATTACATACTGTACATTAACTACCATAATTGTACATAGCTCATAACTGTATATACCTCTGAACTACCGTACTTGCCGTACTATACCTATCACTATCATTGTTATTGTCATGTTTTTATATCATGTTTTTATATCACTATTTGCACTTCTGGTTAGATGCTAAACAGCATTTTGTTGTCTGTACTTATGGTCTCCATAACGTTTAATCTAATCTGATCTAATTAACAGAAAGCACAGCTGGGTTATGGCGCTACAAAAATGCCAGGAAAAGACAAGCTGGTGATAATAAGAACGTCCTGTCAGGCAAAAGAAGACGAACAAAGGCACATGTGGCGTAGGAGGTAGAGCCGCCGTCTAATGATCGCAAGGTTGGCAGATCGGCGGTTCGAGTGCCCGGCTGGCCACATGTCGAAGTGTATACAGCACACAATTGCTCCCAGTGAGCGGGGCCTGCACCTTGCATGGTAGCTTTTGGCCTCCATTGGTGTGTGAATGGGTGAATGAGAGGCCGTTGTAAAGCGCTTTGGATAAAGGCGCTATATATAAAACATATTTTTTCTATATAACCATGATGATCGTGAGGCAGGATCAGATCAGGTCAATGACACACCTCCATTTCTGTACATCTCTGTACACCTTTAGACTACACTCTTTGTCAATGGAATTACAGCCAGCCAGCCAGACAGACAGACAGACAGACAGACAGCCAGCCAGCCAGCCAGCCAGACAGACAAACAGCCAGCCAGCAAACCAGCCAGCCAGACAGCCAGCCAGACAGCCAGCCAGACAGCCAGACAGACAGACAGACAGACAGACAGACAGACAGACAGCCAGACAGACAGCCAGACAAACAGCCAGACAGACAGACAGACAGACAAACAAACAGACAGACCCACAGACAGACAGCCAGACAGCCAGCCAGCCAGACAGACAGCCAGCCAGCCAGCCAGCCAGACAGACAGCCAGCCAGCCAGACAGACAAACAGACAGCCAGACAGACAGACAGACAGACAAACAGACAGCCAGCCAGACAGACAGACAGACAGACAGCCAGACAAACAGACAGACAGACAGACAGCCAAACAAACAGCCAGACAGACAGACAGACGGTGTGTTGAT
>NC_137677.1:5807732-5822732 GCF_963989245.1 Nansenia antarctica | reverse complement strand
TGTCTGCTTTACGCCTGAAGAAGGTCTATGACCGAAAGCTTGCAATAAATGAAGTTTTTTTTGCACAGTGTTTGAGTGTGCGGATGCTGTTATGTGACTGCTATTTTGCAGTCTACAAGAGTACACAACATTTTTCACTAAAACAAATCAAAAAGGGCCATTTCGAAGATTGTTATTAATGAATTAAACTATTCAAGAGCTGCTGTGGGCGGGCACAAAAATATCAATATCATTAGTAACTGATAGCATCCCAAATATGAAAGACAACATTGTGGAAAAACAAGGAGAAGTGGTTCACCCATGATGCCAACCTCCGTCTAACTGGCTTGTTAATCTCTAATTAGTCTTAACAAGTTGGTGGAAAACAAATAAACACATAACCATAATTAACATATCAAATAGATGAGCTGTTGGGGGGGGAACGATCAACGCATTTGTTCTCGTCTTTTTGCTTTTAAGCTTTTTTCCCTCTCTCTCTCTCCCATGTGCCAATCATGCACAGAAGTGCGTCAGGGGGAAGTGGATAGTTGCTGCCTCATCCACCCCAGCCCAAATCAGCGCTCCAGGATCAAATTCTTCTGCTTTTTTTAATGGAGTTAGTTTTCCCCTCAATCTTACTGTCTGGCTTCCACAAGAGTATAGCAGCAGGCAGCCTCACTGTGAAACACTGTTGTTGATTCGAAGAGCATTCAAGGCTAACCATTACATCAAATGACATTGATTAGATATTGATTCGAACACTACACACAAGGACAGAAGCCAGGCCTGAGCAGCATTACAATACTACTCCTTGTGGATTGGAACTCCCCCCACCAACAACACAACTTAAACCACAAAAAGAACAAAAGAATCAGATATACTGTCATACTGAGTGGGTCTAGATAAATAAAAAGTGGGAAAACCACAAGAAAGCTCCTGGGAGAAGCTAGATGGCTCCGTTCTGAGGACGCCGGTAAAAGAGAGGGAGGGGAAGAGTGACTTCATTATCCTAACAACATGTAGGCGCACGTCGCCCGCCGCTGCTCCTGCTGTACCCAGCGGTTGCCATGGCAGCGGCTCTCTTGTCATGTCAGCTGCGTCTCACCTTGAATGAATGGAGACCTGAGGGACACGTGCACTCCCCCAGGAGGGCCAAGAGGGGGGCGGGGTGGAAGTGCGTCAGCGGTAACAACAGCAGGCCGGGGCCGAACACACCCACGGCAACCAGTGTTGTTTGTGCATGTGTATATCCTCTGTGTGCCGGGATACGGCGAGCTCGCTAGCTAGCTTCCTGAACATTTGGCACAACAGGGTGACAACTGAACAACAACCACAACAAAAGATGCTCCTCCTTGTGAAAACACCTCTGGAAGCTGGCGCGCCGCCAAGGAAAATGTCGCAGAGTCTCTCTCTCTTGTCGAGAAGTATGTGCCTCTGGACTTGGGTGTTTAAACACATGGATGTTGAAATGCAGCGATCCAAATACTTGGGCGACACACACTGCCTTTATGTCACCTCGATAGGGGGCCGTTGACAAAGGCAGGTGGGAATATTCTGACCGGTCATGCAGATAAGAGCTAAACAGAGTACAGAACTAGGCCGCCTCGATGTGTCTGTGTGTCTGTGTGTGTGTGTGTGTGTGTGTGTGTGTGAGAATGTGTGTGTGTGTGTGTGTGTGTGTGTGTGTGAGTGTGTGTGTGTGTGTGTGTGTGCTTACACTTGTCCCTCGTTCACTGCGTGTGAGCAGGCTCGCTCCCCCCCTCTATCTGAAAACCGGCCCTTTTTCCTCCCCCTGTGTCTCCTCCTGATGTCCTCCATCCCTCTCGAGTGGAGATAGGAGAGATAGGATTGGGGGGAGGAGGAGGAGGAGGAGGAGGAGGGGGAGGAGGAGGAGGAGGGCCACGGCGAGGTTTCCATGACAACAGCTTTATATTTATTTTTACTTCCTCTCCGCAATGGCGTTGGTGGAGGAGAGGGTCTGGCAGAGTTATTAGGCAGAGACAGGCTGGTGGGCCGGGGTGGGCAAGGCGGGGGTGGAAGGCAGCAAAGCTCACTGGCTTTGTCTAGAACAGAATGTCCTCTTTAGTATACAACAGCCCCTCCCTCCCTGTCAGCCAAGTTAACCACTCGACACTTCGCTCTCGAGTACGAATACCTGCACAACAACACGCACATAACAATGTGGGATTATTTACGAGCAAGGACACTTCTTGAGAATCAGGAAGGACAAGCCTCACGTGTTGTTGTCAACTCTCTGTTTGTCTTTGCGTGTGTTTCAATGCCACGCTCAATTCTGTGTGTGTGTGTGTGTGTGTGTGTGTGTGTGTGTGGCTGTAGGCTACAATTATGTTAAACGTCAATATCAAGTCTAAACTGTTTTGGTTGTGTGTGTGTATGGTGTATGTGTGTGGTGTGTGTGTTTGTGTGTGATATTGGGTGGCATGGCCATGACACCCACCACGGCCACTTGAGAGTGCTAGGCGTTGGTTGAGAAACATGGCTCTAGGAGAGCCAACAATAACAGTATGTCTGCCACACACACACACACGCACACACACGCACACACGCACATACACACACACACACACGCACATACGCACGCACACACACACACACCCACACACACACACACACACACACGCACATACGCGCACACACACACACACACACACACACACACCCACACACACACGCACACGCACACACACACACACATACACACGCCCACACGCACACACGCACATACGCACACACACACACACACACACACACACACACTGATAATCTGTCTGCTTCTGGAATGACTCACCTCCTCTCTACCTGGAGTACAGCCAACCCTCTCCACCCGCCACCCCTTTATCTGTGCGAGCCCTTCACTTCACTCCAGCTCCACTATGGGAGCATTTCAATAATTGAAATTAGCTTTAATCACAGTCTTTGGCTCAGGGGGTAGCGACGACAGCATGTCACTTCACATACGCCGAGACACTTAATACATTGATTTTACATTATGCCCGCTGTGTGAGCGGAGGGGAAAACGAATAGCTTAACAAAAGAGCGCTTTTTTCTCTGCCACATGTCACACCTATCATCTCAAAAACAAAAGGTTTGAAGGAAGTTAGATTCGTAATAAACAGCAGCCACGTCTGCCTGCCCCCTGACATCAGAGAATTGTTCCATCAATGGCAGCAGCTGTGGTTTTCCACATAATGACGGAAATTAGAGGGCTGTTTAATAGGGAGCTTAGACATGACTAGGGGCATAACGCCATGGAGGACCGACGAGGTTGTGGAAAGGGATCCGTCTCGATCACGGGGGGAGCTGCAAAGAGACCGGCTAACGGAGGAAGCCAAAGGACATCATCTCTTCATTCTCTGTGGTGTCTTCTCAATTTCCTTTTCTTTCTCTTCTTCTCCTCTCTCTCTCTCTCTCTCTCTCTCTCTCTCTCTCTCTCTCTCTCTCTCTCTCTCTCTCTCTCTCTCTACCCCCCTCTCCCCCCCCCGCCGCCGCCCCCTGTCCTCACCACTATCCATCCACCTCCACAGCCAGCATGTGGACAAACCCAGAATAACAATTGTTTTACCTCTTAAAGGCACAGAGGCCACGCTTTTAACCATCATGACTGGATTTCTGGCCTCCTCTCAATCAGTCAGGACCAGTGTTTGTTTTGTTGCACTGTTATTGTGGAAAAAACAACGTGAAAGTGAAAGCCACGCACTCGGTTTCAGTGCGGTTTGTGACTTGTAGGGCTGCTAATGTCAGTGACAGCATTGCCAGCAGCATTGCCTGCATCGCTTCTGTCCTATTTTGTGTGTGTGTGTGTGTGTGTGTGTGTGTGTGTGTGTGTGTGTGTGAAGGTGTTGTTGATCTCTGGTGTTGCTGTTTTGGTTTGGCAAGTAGTCCCCTGAAGCAGGGTAGACAGCTGTGCTGTGTGGGATAATCATATGAGATAAACAAGGCATGGCAGCCAAGCCTGAACACATCCAAACCCTGCTCACGGCCTCTGCAATGCCGCAGCTACAGAATAGCAATCAACATCTTACCGAGAGCCAAGTGCTAGAACACAAACGTTACACTCTGCAGTCAATGAGCCTCTGTGGGCTGGGAATACTGGTCCAGTCCAACTAATGGAGGGAATGTGTGGGCCCGGCCGTCAAAACGTGTGCTTACAGCACCCCCATCTGTCATACTATGTGCAAGTGCAAGTGCAGTTCGTAGGCCTACATTACCAGACATAAACATGTATTTTTGTTATGACAATGTACAACAAGGGAATATCACAGCACAGAAACATAATCACAACAACAATAAACCTAACAATACTCAGGGATCGTTACGTTACATTTGACATTTTTGGCTTTTAGCTTTTAGCAGACACCTTTATCCAAAGCAACAAAGTAAGTGAATTATCTACCCAGGGGCCATTGGCAGTTTTCATGCTAGATGAAGCAAGAATTTATAAGAGAGAAACTGTTACAGGGTGGGTAGTGGGGATATGGAGGTCTTTAGGAGTGACAGTTAAGATGTAGCCTGAAGAGATGGGTCATTAATCTTCGGTGGAAGATAGGTAGAGACTCTGCAGTCCTGACAGCAGTGGGCAGCTCGTTCCACCAGCGGGGCGCCAGGACAGTGGAAGTCGTGACTGAGTAGCGAGACTGCTGCATCCATGTAGAGGTGGCAGTGCCAGGCGGGCAGGGGTTTTGGGGGCGGACCATCACTTGCAAGTAGGGAGGGGCTGTTCCCTTTGTTGCCCGGTAAGCGAGCACCAGGGTCTTGTATCTGATGCAAGCTGCTACCGGGAACCAGTGAAGGGTGCGAAGGAGGGGGGGTGACATGGGAGAATTTGGAGAGATCGAACACCAGACGGGCAGCAGCATTCTGGATGAGTTGCAGAGGTCTGATGATGGAGGGGGGAAGCCCAGCCAGGAGTGCGTTGCAGTAATCAATGTGGGAAACCGCAAGTGTCTGGCCCAAGAGTTGTGCTGTTTCTCTGATGAAGAACGGTATCCTCCTGATGTTGTAGAGGAAGAATCTCCGGGCGCGTGCTGGCGCTGTGATGTTCACCGCACAGGATAAGTGGTTGTCAAGGAACACCACAGGGTTCTTGGCTATCTGTGAGGAGTTCACAGGAGACGTCTTGGAGAGGGCATGCTTTCCCAGGGAGGAAAAGCAGCTCAGTCTTGTTACGGTTGAGCTTGAGGTGGTGGGCTAACATCCAAGCAGAAATGTCTGCGAGACACGGAGAGACACGTGTCGCCACCTGTTAGTCAGAGAGACGGGGGAAAGAGAGAAGGAGTTCAGTGCTATCTACGTAGCAGTGGTAGGAGAATCCACGTGAGAAAATGACAGAGCCAAGAGATTTGGTATAGAGTGAGAACAGTAAGGGCCCCAGGATGGAGCCCTGGGAGACCCCAGTGATGACGGCTCACGGAGAGGACAGTGATCCTCTCCACGTCACCTGGTATAGGAACAATCAACCAGGCAGGATGCAAACCAGAAGAATGCTGAGCCAGAGAGGCCTAGTTCAGAGAGGGTGGAGCGAAGGATCAGGTGGTTTACTGTGTCGAATGCAGCAGACAGGTTCCAGAATAATGAGAACAGAGGAGAGGGATGAAGCTTGAACAGAACGGAGGGCCTCCGTGACAGCTAGGAGAGCAGTTTCAGTTGAGTGCCCAGCCTTACAGCTGGACTGGTGGAGGGTCAAGGAGGTTGTTGCTGAAGGAGATAGTGAGACAGTTGGTTAGAGACAGAGTGTTCAAGGGTTTTAGATTAAGAAGGAGAGAAGGGATACCGGTCTGTAGTTATAGAACAGCAGACGGGTCAAGAGTTGGTTTCTTGAGAAGAGCTTGACTCTTGGGACAGATCCTGTGAGGAATTAATTATGGCGGTAAGGAAAGGAAGGAGGTCTTTGTAAACGGATTGGAGAAGATGGGACGTGATAGGATCGAGAGGGCAGGTGGTTGCCCGATTGTACGTAACCAGTTTTAGAATACCATCAGTGGAGAGGGGGGGGGGAAAGCCGGTAAACCAGAGACCAAGTGTCGGGCATTGGGTTTTGAGAGGGATGGTAGTAGCAGTGTTGGTGAGAGAAAGAGCTGCTAATGTCATCCACCTTTTTGTTCAAAGTAGGTGATAAAGTCATCTGCAGACAGGGAGGAGGGAGGAGATGGAGGAGGGGGAGGGAGGAGGTGGGTTAAAGAGTGAGGAAAAATGTGGATAACAGTTTCCTTGCGTCAGAGGGTAGAGGATGGAATAATTTTGGACTGGTAGTAAGAAGCTTTTAGCAGCTGATGCAGCTGAGGGAGGAGGAGAGAGAGATAAGGTTATAGGTCATCAAGGAGGGCCCGGTTCTTTCTCCATTTTCCTCTCAGCTGCCCCGGAGCTCTATTCTACAAGCTAGCAGGGTTTTTAGACAGCCAAGGAGGAGGGCGTCGACAGGATCGCGCCGGCCTCGAGGTCACTAGACAGAGAGAGTCGAAGGATGAGGAAAGAGTGGACAGGAAGTTGGAGGAGGGCTGCATCAGTTAGATAGAAGGGAGAAGGATTCAGCAAGAGGGTTAGGGAGGATAAGACAGAGCAAGAGAGAGCGGGTGGGGGGGGAGAGGGTATGCAAGGGTGCGCATACGAGAGGATACAGTGTGGGTAGACTGAGACAGACTGAGAGGGGGTGGATTTGAGAAGAAGGGAGAAGGATACAGAATGATGATGAGAAACTGGAGTTGGAGTAATAGTAAGGTTGGAGGCATGGGAGGATCTGCCTGGTGATGACACAGTTGAGCTGATTGCCCTGGCTGATGAGTCAGAGGAGAGTGGGACAGGGGTAAGGACAAAAGGGGGCGAGACGGTCATGTACTCCAGACATGGAAAACAGGTTACATACACTAGAAGATTGTAGGTCTTTACTACCCCCCCCACACACACACACACACACACACACAGTGGCAGCACAGTGCGCCGATTAGATAGCAGATGATGTCTACAGAGGGTGATGTAACCCCTCCCTCTCCTCCCTTCCCCCACCCCTCCCCTACTGTTGTCTCGTGTCCGTCCGTCCGTCCCCCCCCCTTTTTTGTAATCTTTGATTACATGTTTTCTATTGTAAAGTGCTTTGAGTTGCATTTCATGTACGAAAGGCGCTATATAAATAAAGTTTTACTTACTTACTTACTTACTTACTAGATGTCAGCATGAATGAATGAATGAATGAATGAATGAATGAATGAATGAATGAATGAATGAATGAATGAATGAATGAATGGTCTTTATTGTCATTGCTATAGTACAGGTACCAAACAACGAAATTTGGGAGGGGTGGCTCCCCTGGTGCTAGGAAAGAAAAAAAAAAACTGAAAAAAAAACTAAAAAAACAAGAAGGGAAAGGAGCTGGTTTACATAAATAAAGGCTATGTACACTATCCACTATACTATACTGTACAGATAAGACGACTAGGGTTGTCATATTGCACATAGTGTTATTGTACATTCATTTAAAGTGTCGCAGTTTGCAGGCTTGAAATGTACACATTTGTGCCTCAGCACTACACCTGATTTTTTCAATCCAGCAGCTGCCATCAATCCGTCCAGACTGTCCAGGGCCCAGAACCTAGGTCTTTGCTGTGTTCAGGGCCTGGATGGCCCTGGGGTAGAAGCTGAGCTTGCATCAAGCATCAACCCTCTGGTAAACCTACTCTTCATATCATGTCATGCTGTTGTTGCTGTTGGGGCCATGCAGCCATGGGATCACAGTGTGACTCATAGGGTCCGTGACCGCACCCCTGGCAACAGTAGCCCCCACTCCCCCTGACACCCCAGCAGCACCCCAGCAGCAACTGCCTCCCCTTACCAACACCAGGAGCCAGGGAGCATGCTTCACACCTGGAGACACCGGTACTCACAGCTTTATAACATCTGAGCAGGTGAGAAGGCAGCTTTCCAGGGTGAATGTGAACAAGTCCAGAGGTCCAGACAACATCAACCCCAGGGTTCTGAAGGTGTGTGCTGGAGAGCTGGCGGACACATTCCAACATCTCTTCAGTCTATCTCTAAGACTGAGGAGGGTGCCACAGCTCTGGAAGACCTCTTGCATCGTCCCAGTGCCAAAGAAGGGACGGCCCAGCACCCCAAACGACTACAGACCTGTCGCCCTGACACCACAGGTCATGAAGATCCTGGAGAGGCTAGTGCTGCAACACCTTAAGCCCCAGGTGAAGGACTTCCTGGACCCCCGGCAGTTTGCATACCAGGAGAGCATGGGGGTGGAGGACGCCATCATTTACATGCTGCACAGGGCCTACACACACCTGGAGAGGCCACAGAGCATGGTGAGGACCATGTTCTTCGACTTCTCCAGTGCATTTAACACTATCAAGCCATCACTGCTGGCTGACAAACTAGCAGTGATGTGTGTGGAGGACTCCCTGACGGCTTGGATCCACAACTACCTCACAGACAGGCGTCAGTATGTGAGACTGCAGGGCTGTCAGTCTGAGGTGGTGGTGTGCAACACCGGTGTCCCCCAGGGAACTGTTCTGTCACCCTTTCTCTTCACCCTCTATACCTCCGACTTCCAGTTTAGCTCCGACCAGTGCCACCTGCAGAAGTTTTCGGATGACTCCTCTATCGTCGGTTACATCACAGACGACAGGGATGAGGAGTACAGGGCCCTGGTGGAGAGCTTCGTGCAGTGGTGCGACACCAACTACCTTTTGCTTAACACCAGCAAAACAAAGGAGTTGGTGGTGGATTTTAGGAGGAAGAGAAGGACCCCAGCCCCCATCACCATCAAGGGGGTGGAAGTCGAGAGGGTGGACTCCTACAGGTACCTGGGAGTACAAATTAATAACAAACTGGACTGGACTGACAACACCGAGGCTCTTCTCAGGAAAGGGCAGAGCAGACTGTTTTTCCTGAGAAGGCTGAGGTCTTTCGGTGTCTGCAACAAGCTGCTGCAAATGTTTTATCAGTCGGTGGTTGCCAGCGTTCTGTTCTTCGCCGTGGCCTGCTGGGGTGGAAACATCTGTGCCAGGGATGCTGCGAAGCTAAACAAACTGGTGAAGAAGGCCAGCTCTGTGGTGGGGACCGGGCTGGACAGCCTAGAGGTGGTGGCAGAACAGAGGATGGGGAAAAAACTGGCGGCCATGCTGGCCAATCCCTCCCACCCGATGTACTGCGAGCTGGCAGGGATGAGGAGCAAGTTCAGTCACAGATTTGTTCTCCCCCGTCAAAGTACAAAAAGATTTGGTCAGTCCTTTATTCCAGCTGCACTCCGACTCTACAACCAGGCCCTGCAGGGTGGGGGAGACCTGGAGATGGAACTTTTGGAACTTTTTACTTATTGAGCCTGCACTGTTTTATGTATTTTATTGAATGTTTTTCTGTTTTCTGTACTGAATGTTTCCTGCCCTAACTGAGCTGTTTGACAACAAAATTTCCCCATTGGGGACAATAAAGGTTTTCAATCAATCAATCAATCAATCAATAGGCAGCTGAGGGTCACAGTGGAGCAGTGTGAGGACGTGAGCAGGCAGGGTCCAACTCGGAAGATGCAATCATCTACCATTATGAAGTATCTTCTTGTCGGTAAAATGATGGAATGGATCAATCTATTGAGGATTTGTGATCTTAAATGCGTTGTGTCATCTCAGGATAGATAGATTAGGTGTGCAGCTGACACGATTTGACAAGGAATAGAACTTCAACACGGGTCGGAATGAGTACTGTAAGATTTATTAAGACAACAGCAAACTAGCTTCGTCAGCAGCGTACGGTACCAGCATTCGACAACTCATTCTTGAATACAGACAGGTTTAAATACTTTTCATGTTATCTCAGATGTTACGTTGTGAATGAGCTCACCATCCCTGGCGCCTACAACACCCACGGTCTTTAAGATAACACCCCCCGAATCTGTCTATTTGTGGCGTCATTGCTAACCGTGAAGACCTGCTGACCTGAAAGAAGGAGAATGTGTGTTTGTGGATGTGTGTGTGTGTGGATGTGTTATGGGGGTGTGTGAGTGACATAAGCATATATGTTGTTAGAAGACCCCCGTAGATCCAACAATTAGATTCCAACTCATCTCTGCTTCACCAACAGCAGAGGAGGCAGTGTGTGTGTGTGTGAGGGCGGGGTAGGTTAGTCACCGGCAGCAGTGGACATTTTAAATAGTAGCAGTTTAAATAGTGTTTAAAAGAACTTGCCTAGCAAGTTAAATGGAACCAACTGTCAGATACTATTTGGACACCCAGGTCTTCTACCCAGAGTGATAGTGTGGGAGCCACGGCAGCTCTGAGTGGGACAATGTGGTAACGAACAGGAACAGGAAGCCACACAGAGTGGTGTGTAGGAGGCAGAGCAGCAGAATGGAGCACAGACAAGCTCGCTAGGTAGCTCTGGTATTTATAGCCTGACTGTGGTCTGACTGCACTCTCACAAGGAGTTAGGGTTGATGTTAGGGCTAAGGTTAGGGCTACGGTTAGGGTTAATGTTAGGGCTAAGGTTAGGGCTAGAGTTAGGGCTAAGGTTAGGGCTAAGGCTTGTTGCTAGAGCTAGGGCTAGGGTTGGAGGGTTGGGGCTGGAATTTCATGGTAGTGCTGGTCCATTACCATGCCCCCTTGTATCAGGTAAATAGGTTCTACAATGTACTTGGAAGATAACATTATACTTAAATAGGAATTCAATTCAATAAGTAAATAGATAAATCGAAGAATAAATATCAGGGAAACAATGTGCACGTTTTCACTGTAGTGATTTAATGGCCAGTAGATGTCCCCCTAAGACTGGTGCCGATCACAGGGTCAGCACCTCCACTCCACCAGCAACACAAGCAGAAGCAGCTAGCAGCAAGGATGCTAATGTAGGCTACTCGAGTTGGCCATAGATTAGTGAGGACTACAAACAGACATGCTCAACTGCCATTGGATGTTTCCACAAATGAACAAACAACAGATAATGTGTTGTTGTTGCCATTGTTAGGAGTAGCCTACACTATACTATTTTTGTCGAAAGAGAAGTTCAACAGAGTTCAGAGAGAAGTTCAACAGAACCACAGATGTAGCTGTTAGTTTGACTTGCTAAGACCTTTCTAATATCAGTCGTCGTCACTTATGCTTAAGGTACACAGTAGAGTATTTAACCAGAGTTGAAACCACAATGAGGAGGCATCCAGGGCTGTACTGGGCCAGTGGAGGGCTGGGTGATCTGTTTCAACTCCTGGACTAGGTTCACCTGGACTAGGTGTAGACCCCTCTCATCCTGTCTATGACAGACCCCCTCCATGACCACACACAGCTTGGAGTACTATTAGCTGTGTCTGATTACTGCCGTTCTTTTTACCAAACGATCAACATTCTCCTTGCGTCCTGTAGTACCATTGTTTTCCCTTTGTATCCTTCTCTTGTCTCGTTGATTGGCCATGCATGTCAGTCAGCATGTCGCCACACTCCTCATCAATCCACACCATGTTAATTCCCTCTTAAAAATCCATAAACAACCGTTGGGTTGCCAGATATGGAGAGATGTAATCGCCCTCAACCTAGGAGACCCTACACATGCCTCCGTCTATGTGTATGGGTTGGCGGGCTGATGGCTTGGACACCAGGGCTCATTTCTCAATGCTTCTGGGCTGTAGGCACCCTGGGGCCAATACAAACAGTTCTGTAATGGCAGGGGTTGGGTGGGGGGGGGTGGGGGGGTCTACAGTGTCGTCGTTTCGCCCCCCTTCCCCCCCCACCGAACCTCCTCTTGAGGACCACCATGCCTCTACAATGCACGGCTCTGTTTATAGACCAGTGCTGAAGGTCCCCCCTCATCCCGCCGCCCTATAACCCCCTTCCTGTAAACGGTCCTTCCATTCTGTATTTCCTCAGGAATTTAGAATATGCATACTTCAAAGAGTGTACATAGTTACTACAGTATGTCTGAGCACATGACTTTGAGAGCCTATCTATACGCCATACCCCGATTTTCAGATTTGAAACGATGGTCGGATTTAGAGGCCTGGGGTGTGTTGGACATAATATAATGTATTCAACACTTCTTATGTTTACTGTTGCGTTTTTGTGACGTCTCAAATAGTTCGGTCAAAGGGAAAGTGCTATAATCTGAAAACGTTTAACACTTTGCAAATGCAGGCTGGTGTCCATCAACTAACAAACTGTACATCAATCTCTACTGTTTTGTTTAACTGGACATTTAAACTACACATACTGTACATATGAGTATTTATAACCTACACGTTTCAGTGTTTGCTATCCCAGCGACATACACAGTGGCACGCAGGCAGCAAACAGGATTTATTTTAGTTTTCTGTGCTATTTTCTGTCCCCAGAGGTTCCATGCTGGGTCACAGAGGCTCCATCTAGGTCACTGAGGGGACGTAGTGATCACAGCCACAATGATAATGTTGGTGGCTGACAGGTTTACTGGAGTACAACAGGAATGAGGCCAGGATAGCATCTCCTCACAGGGGGCCATGACCCGGTCCTAGGGTGGGGTGTGATGTGATCGGTGGCCCCCTCCCTGTTTGTCATTGTTGGGCTGTTTTCAACATACAAAATAATGCTGTGGACCGCCACCCCCCCCCACCGCCACCCCACCCACCCCCACCCCACCCGCCCCGCCCTCCTTCAAATGGAACAGGTATGATCCGTCTGCCCCAGGCTGCATGGGATTGGACACCGCGTCAAACGATCACAACATTCTCATGAAACCGGACGACACTACCGCCGGTGACATCACTACGTCACTACGCTTACCACAGCCATCCACTACATAAACACACACACACACACACACGCACACACACACACACACACGCGTTGAGAAACTGTTCTTTTCACTTTTTCCCCTGCTATAAATGGCCGACACTTAAGCTGTCCCTGGCCGTGTTTGCCACGGGGTCCTGGGACGGGTGATTTATACCCGCAAAGCAATCAGCCAATCTGTGAGAAGTAATGGTGTTATTAAGACCCGCGCTGGAATGCAGACTGACTAGGGTGTGCTGCTGTTAGCAGTCTCCCTTAGCCTCGCCAGTCGCCAGCCTGCCTGCAGACAGCATCAGGGAGAAAATAATCAAACGCATGAGTCATTACACACACACACACACACACACACACACGGACACACGGACACGGACACACACACGGACACACACACACACAGACACATACGGACACACACACATGCATGTGTGCACGTGCACATGTATGCATGCACACATGCATGCACACACACACACACACACACATACAGGGGGAGAGGGGGAAAACAAATATTAAAGAACTGACAGATGGGTATTTCCCCCCACCAAGCCTGTAAGTTGTAACTTCGTGAAATGTTCTAGAGAGGCAGGGCAGGAAAAGAAAAGTCAACTCGATGTTGGTCTTGACATGAGGCCAGGTGCAGATTTATAATGTGGTTTTCTCATGATCAACTGGGCCAATAAGCTTTGTGAAAACAGTGTGTCATTACGGAGGGTTGTGTCTGTGTGTGTGTGTGTGTGTGTGTGTGTGTGTGTGTGTGCGCGTGTGCGTGTGGCGTGTGTGTGTGTGTGTGTGTGTGTGCGCGTGTGTGTGTGTGTGTGTGTGCGTGTGTGCGTGTGTGTGTGTGTGTGTGTGTGCGTGTGTGTGTGTGTGTGTGTGTGTGTGTGCGTGTGTGTGTGTGTGTGTGTGTGTGTGTGTGTGTGTGTGTGTGCGTGTGTGTGTGTGTGCGTGTGTGTGTGTGTGCGTGTGTGTGTGTGCGTGTGCGTGTGTGTGTGTGTGTGTGTGCGTGTGTCTGTGTGCGTGTGTGCGCGTGTGTGTGTGTGTGCGTGTGTGTGTGTGTGTGCGTGTGTGTGTGTATGTGTGTGTGTGTGTGTGTGTGCGTGTGGTTGGATGGCTGTGGTTGGATGGCTGTTACCACGGTCATGGGCCACAGACTGGTGTCCAAACATATGAGGCCTGTGAGCTCATGTCCTGTCACACAGCCAATCACAACGGAGATGGAGAATTACAGCAGACGGACTAAAATTAACCAAAGTGATCAAATGGACTAAATGACAGTGAGTGATGGCGGTGTACGAAGTGAACCCGTGAGTCTCTCTGACCTTTAGAAATACAAAGACAAGAGTCACCCTGTGTGACAGCAGCTGGGGGAAATCGAGGACAAGTCGCCAGCCAATCAAAATGTTCTTTTGACTTTTATTCAGAAAAAAATGAAATAAATGTCAACGTTGTTGAAAATCAATGACACGCTCGCTAGTCAAGTCAGACCATTGCAATGCAATGGATTCGGTGAGTAATCCCCACTACTCTACACTAACTGGGTAGTAGTGGGGATTACTCACCGAATCCATTGCATTGCAGTGTTTTGGCTTGACTAGCGAGTGTGTCGTTGATTCTTATGGTTAATATTTGTATTGAATTTCACAGAGACAGGTACACAACAGGACATAACAACAACAATTAGTATCCGTGGGGGAGGTTATTGTCCCATGTAATAGTAGAAAACTAGTTTTGCACTTCGTTATGCAGTACATTGTCCATAAACAATAACAGAGAATGTTCTTTAAACAAACTAACAAACAAAAAACAAAAACACAGACAAAAGAAAAGAAAAACTAAACAAAACTAAACAAAAAAACAGGGGGGGGGGGGGAAGTGTCATTGATTTTTAACAACACTGACATTTATTTAGAATTTTCAGAATAAAAGTCTGAACGACTTGTTCCTGGTTTCACCAGCTGTCAGTGTACTATATGTCTTTGCATTTCGCAATATGTCGCAATGTATTTGCCTTTATCATTCGTGCTTCACCATTCAAAGTCAAGGCAATATTTTCCCAGACTTTCCTGCCGGCTACAGAACAGTACCTCACTGTTAGCGTCTGTGTTTGTCTTTTGATCAACAGTCGGCCTACTTCACTTTGATTTGCACTGCGCAGTTCATTTAGGGACAAAGGCTTTTGGAGTGCTTGTACAAATGATTATGTGATGATGGGGTGGTGATTAGGGAAAATGACCTTTCTATCCCAATATACTTCAAT
>NC_137677.1:5790232-5805232 GCF_963989245.1 Nansenia antarctica | reverse complement strand
CTTGGCTGTTCGGGAGTATGATTGTTGTATTGTGTTACAGTACATGGGTTTTATGAATAGGGGTTGATCCTCTGGCTTTTTTGTTAATAAATTGTTGTTGCCATAGCTATTTTGGCTTGCCTTCACACAGTACAATGGTGGGAGAAACACTGTTTTTCGTGTCCAAATTTGTACATACATGTATTTATTTTATTTTGGATTTCAGGAAGTGAGGACTGTTCAATTGAGCAGTGTCAGTTTGTGAGCTTAGAATGATAAGGTTCTATCTCCGTTTAGGGTAGTTCAGAGATATTGAGCGTCAACGTTTTTACATTCCATTATGTTTTGTGAGATGGAACCTTTGTATTTTATGAATTACTAACTCAAAAATGTCAACATTTAAAAATAACACCACACAGGCATTAATAAACACCTAATGGATCAGATTATGTAAAAAAAAAAAAAAAAAATGGAGATAGAACCTTATAATTCTAACGTCAGAAGTTGCTGGTACCTTGCCCAAAACAAAAGGATTATCCTATTTTTATTCTTAAAATAAGACAAATCAAGTGGGTAGGTAGAGAAAAAAACAACAACATATCAGTACCAATACATGTTGTATCCTATGGAAGGTTTGATACTGTTGCTAGGAGGAAATCGTAGACCATTACAGTTGAACCGAGCTTGATCCTCGCCTGTCATTCAACCCTGTTTGGACGGACGCCCAAACTGTCCCCGTGCATGAATGACCCGCCTGTCCTCCAGAGGGGTCACCCCCCCGTGTCATGTTTCCTCCGTCTGAAACAATGCAGAGCTCTTGTCTTATCAGTTTTATTGGTGGGTTGGGCTCCAAGAAGTCACAGAGGCGTTTTCCCGTGACATTACTGGGTATTTTACCACAGCATACTGTTATCTGTCATGGTATGGGAGATGGCTGCGCTCCTTGTGGCCCTCACAGTATGACTGAAGACATCTTCTGCCCCTCAGCACTGCGTCTCCTGAAGACACCCGCTTTTCCCCTGTACTGTGTCCCCTAAAAACTTCTATTGCCCCCCTTGTACTGTTTCTCTGTTTCTCCAGTGTCAAAAAACTAGGTTTAGAAGAAGGTGATAGAAGAAGGTTTTTCCTTCTATCAATGGCCCCGGGCCTGAGCTGGATTACTCTTCCTGCTACGACTGGTGGATTGATGATTCACTTGCTTAGTATTCAAATGAATTGATTGTAAGTCGCTTTGGAATAAGGCGTCTGCTAAATGCCAAAAATGTAAATGACTGGACCCCCTCTGAGCTGAGACGGGCGGGTCTGATCAGCTTATCAGTTTGGCAGAGCCGGGTCTGGGTCTGGTGTGGCTCTTTGGACTTCAGCGACTCTGGTCTACCCTCTCCGAGATTTAATTCAAATCTTATCTGTTTTACTCTAAATGCTCTATTCTAAAATGTTGTAACCTTGTACTGTGTTTTAGCCGGGTCTCACTCGAAAAAGAGATTTTAATCTCAAGGGACGTCCTGTTTTAAATGTTAAAAACCTGTCTTTGACACTTTGATGCAGTTTTGTTACACCCCACTTATTTATATATACATTTATTCCGGCTGTATTTTTAAATCAAGACATCAGCCAAAACCATGCTGTCTTTTTTTTAAGACCCTGATTAAAGATATGTTTAGATTTATGGAGTTAGGTTAGTTTATCCATCCTATTTTGTGGCCCTAGGGTGAAACCAAAGAAAATAGAAAACACTCGCTGAGAGGAGAGGCATAATGGAAACAGTGCAAGTCATGTGTTTGGAATGTGAATATCAATGTGCGTTGATTATTTCTGCATTCTTGTCCGTTTCCCATAACATGGAACCCGATTTACGATAGATAGACATAGCAAAGAAGACACCACACTCACGATATAATTATGTCCACCGTCAGATGGTGGTCACACATCTTGTTTCAAGGCTCTGCACGGCCAGGGCCAAGCTCAGTCATGTAGTTTTGTCGAGGGACCAATAGATGGCTCTCCTTTTCCAAAGCTTCCAATGATCTCCTCTGAATTGCATTGCGAGGGTTTTCAACATTAACCAGAAAACCTCTAGATTCCACCATTAGACCATTCCACCAAGTCCACCATTAATCTAATGGACATCTCATTTATTTTGTTCTGTATAGGAGGGAGATCCAAGAACCACAAAATCACCATTAAACAAATCGGTGCTATAGAATGGTGAATAGATTCAATTACTGGTAATGTCATCCCGTCCAACGTGACTCTATACTGTATGTCTACAGTCTAACTACATGTAATAATAATTACTGTCGCCATTGACGAATGATACCCCCTTATTGGATTCCTCTATCTGGTCTCTCCCCCTTCCTCTCTGTCTCTGTCTCTCTCTCTCCCTCTCTCCCTCTCTCCCTCCCTCCCTCCCTCCCTGAACCCCTCTCTCTCTCCATTAAATTAATTAGTTGGAATAACATTCTTGTTATTCAACAGTATGTATTGCCAAACGGATGTACACACATACACACAAACACACACGGACACACCCTGACACACACACACACACACACACACACACACACACACACACACACACACACACACACACTCTTTCAGGCCAAGATCCAGCCTACATGGACCTGCTGTCCCCACGCTCCTATAACTCTCCAACAGTAAGCATGAGTCGACCATGTTGGGCAAGAAATCTCTCTCTGTCTCTCATTACCTCTCTGTCTGTCTGTCTGTCTGTCTGTCTCTCTCTCTCTCTCTCTGTCTCTCATTACCTCTCTCTGTCTGTCTGTCTGTCTGTCTGTCTGTCTCTCTCTCTGTCTCTCATTACCTCTCTCTGTCTGTCTGTCTGTCTGTCTGTCTGTCTCCATCTGCCTCTCATTGCCTCTGTCTGTCTGTCTCCATCTGCCTCTCATTGCCTCTGTCTGTCTGTCTCTCTCTGTCTCTCATTGCCTCTGTCTGTCTGTCTCTCTCTCTCTCTCTGTCTCTCATTGCCTCTCTCTATCTGTCTCTCTCTCTCTCTCTGTCTCTCATTGCCTCTCTCTATCTGTCTCTCTCTCTCTCTCTGTCTCTCTCTCTCTCTCTCTCTCTGTCTCTCATTGCCTCTCTCTATCTGTCTCTCTCTCTCTCTCATTGCCTCTCTCTCTCCTTTTGCTTTATTGGTATGACATTCACGCAGTATGTATTGCCAAAGCATACAAAACATTGACAATACAAGACATACAAATGGAAAGAAAAAGGGAAAACATATGAATGGGAGTGTGTTGTCTTCCACAGCGGAGCGTCTGGCTTCTTAACGTCAGCTCCCACACCCAATCCCACCACTGCAAAGTGACTGTCAGAGTGTGGGCAATTTAGTGTTCGGAATGACAGGAATAAATCACTTTCATTCTCTCTCTCTCTCTCAATAACAATAACAACATCACATATTTCGGTGTGTGTGTCGATGGTGTGTGGCAGAAGGTCACATATTTCACAGCCGAGCGAGCACAGCCTGTCGGACACTTCCTGTGTAGCCAGGTCCGTCTGTAGGCGACCTGTCTCTGTGGCCAGCCCCCTGTTGTTCCATAAGTCCAAATATGTTAAATTTGGCTTTTGTTTTGGGTGTGGATATTTCTCTCTCTCTCTCTCTCTCCCTCTCTCTCTCCCTCTCTCCCTCTCTCTCTCTCTCCCTCTCTCTTCAAATGGGTTTCCCAGAGAACTGGAGTCATCTTTTCCTCTCTGTCAGGCTCGTTGGATCCTCTCTCCCCTGCCAGATCTCTTCTTCTCACCCCAGATCCTCTGTCACGTGATTGGCCCTGGGCCTGGGCCTGGGCCTGGGCCTCTATTTTGCCCAGAGACAGAGACAGCCTCCTGACTGACTGAGACGGCCAGTATCAGTGTTTCTAATCAGTCAGGAGGATCCCTCATGTCTGTGGAGGAGCCTTCTATGAGGGATATGGGAATCCAAACTGTCGTGGGAGAGGGATTGTCCAAAAACAATTAGAAAGCATCCTAGATTACCAGTCTCGCTCTAAATGAGACGTGTTGTCAAGAGGATTCCTATCCCCCGTGGGAGTAGCTTCAGGATATGAAGTAAAATTGGTCTGACCCCACTCTCTGAAACCCCGCCGTGCCTGTTCCGTCCAGCTGTCAATCCCCCAGGCTGTGTGTGTGCGTGTGTGTGAGTGTGTGTGTGTGTGTGTGAGAGTGTGTGTGTGTCCTCTACCATCTTGAGAGGAGGAGATTGAGAGGTAAACTTCAACAAGCTTCAAGTCTAAAGTCATCATCTGCCTGGGTAGATGCAGGCCTTGGCTACAAAGCTACAAAGCCCTCTTTCACCCATCTGTTTATGGGCTTAATTAACAGGCAAACGTTAAGTCAAATGGGGGCTACGTCATGGCCCATACCAGGCTGGGGGTCAGGCTTTTATGTCCAATCTCATTCCAGAAGTATTTAAGAGACTCCTGGCCCCGCAATCCATAACCCCTCGAAACCATCAGTTGAGTATCGTCATCTCCTGAAGTTATAACAATTTGAATGTGTTCCGTTCTGTTGTAGCTCCCTGGAGATCAAAGAGGAGGGAGTTGTGTTTGGTGGAAGGGGGGAGACCACAAAACACAACTCACAATGACTAGGAGGTTTTCTAAACTGTGAAACAGACTCCTAACAAGATGTTAGAGTTGGAGTAGTGAGTGAGTGACAACTTATTTGGCATCGAATGGCATCGACCTGATTACTTTGATAATGACTTAATGACTGATTACTTACTTAGGTTTGTACTACAAATAGAATCTTGATCTACACGGGAACTGTGTCTGTGTGTTGCATGTCGTTATAAAGTGATACAAGTCTTGTATAATAAAAAAAAAAGTAGCAACCATTAGCCAGTACATCATTAGCTACATCAAAAACCCCTCTGTCACTGTTCAAAAATGCCTGAAAAGCTGCTCCGATCAAACGGACCATGACTCGTACAGACCGAATGAATTAATAACTACAAGAAGGTTATTGTTCTCCACAAAGCACATTGGTTTTGTTACAAAGAGCAGGAGGCATAAGCAGGGACAGAACAGATACAAAAGCATACTTCAGAACAGAATTTTGATTTAATAGAACGGGGCATCGAGTCCAATGCTTGTCAATGATGTCTATGGCCATAACAACCTTTTGTGTGAGTACCCGTTTACCAAAGCCATTACTAAACACTCTTTTTTAGAACGGGTCTAAATGGGTGGCTGGGCTACCTTTTATGTAAGGGGCTTTGAAAGCTAAAGGTTAATGGGCACAGCTTTCTCACAATAAGCCTGAGGCGGACTGACGAGCCCTACTCTCCCCTAAATACCTGGCCCTTACCTGGCCCTTACCTGGCCCTTACCTCGCCCTTACCCCGCCCTTACTCTCCTTGAAAGCAAAACCAGGTGAGGCCAACAGCAAAAGCGCTATCGGCTAGACATTCTCTTCACACCTAACGGTACTACTGTACATTCTCTTAATCACCTTCAATCGTGTAACGGCTGTTCAGGTACATAAATTAAGTGGTTTCGGGTCAGAGGTCAGGCTTAGTCATCTGCGAGGAAGGCGTCAAGAGAAGGTCATAAGTGAACGAACACGTATAGGTATCAAATATATTAACAGCACGCAGATGGCGCTGACACATGGAAAAGTAGGTTTGACAGATCTAGAGCGTGTCAGAATGTAGAGTGGTATGTGTTGTTTGTTTAAACTGAGGAGTTACGTTCGAGAGAAGGAAGATTCCACACGCTACCACTCATGCTAACCTGTCCTGAGCCTCTTTTTCCTTCTATACAGTACATAGAAGCTGCAAGGGCTTGTCTGAAGTCATTGAATGTGCACGTACAGTGCCTACACTGCCAAGTATTCAGACCCTTTCACTTTTTCCACATTTTGTTGTGTAATAGATTTAAAATGGATTAAATCTTCAATTTAAAATGGATTAAAGCTTCAATTTAAAATGGATTCAATTAAAAAATAATTTGCCATCAATCTACACCACAATAGGGCGTCGGGCCTACCCCAGAATGACAAAGCAAAAACACATTGTTTTGTGACACATGTCTGTAAATGTATTAAAATTGAAATACAGAAATACCTAGCCTAGCCTAGCATCACGTAAACACTCACCAGGCCTCCTGCTGCCTTCAGCTGCGCGTCGCAGACGTTGCAGACGAATGCAGGTTGAAACACGCGCAGCTGCCTCACCTGGCGAAGCCTCTCATTGTCTCCTGATGACATCATAGACATCTCTCTCTCCGGCCAGGACATCTTTCATTATCATTTCTGTAATTATGATGATTATCAAAGAGGGGAGACTCTTAAAGTCCTCTTGGACTGCATCATATTTGGCCAATTTCCTTTGACCGTGAGAACAAAACCTGAGAGACTTGACGAGCGCAGAGTGGAAAGAACAACAGGGGTGTAAGTGGAAACACATTTGTGTGAGTGGCATCCGTTAGCTAGCATGTAGCTGTGGGTTGCTGTGGGTCGTCAGTTGGTTGCTGGGGAAGAGGTGCTGACGCCCCCCCAAATAAGGACATGTTGTCATCGCTGTCTTCACCTTCATCATCATTAACTGACATCATACATTTTTGGTTCATCATCCTTACCAATCTCAACTCCCAAATTCATAAACTGCCTTGACAATTCACAAGTGTGCCAATACTATTGATCTACAAAAAAGCACATCCTTCACATTATCTTAGCATTTTACACCAAGCTCTTAGTTTGAGTAGATAATGGCCCCTGCCCGCTCCCAATGGGGGCCTAACTACTAGCCTGTCCCCCACTATCGAGCAACACAATGGTTATAGCCTCTACTAAAGCTGGCTTATCTACCGTCTTTAATGAGAGTTAAGAATGTGTGGCGGCTAATACCGACACCCCGAAGGAAGGCAGCCATGGATCCTATTGTTTCCCCACCAGCCTGTGATCTACTGCAGCAAGGCCCAAAGTAAACAACATATCACAGGCTTTAAACACTGTATCCCCTCACACCTCCCAGAGAAAAACATGGACTTGAAAGTCTCTCTCTCTCTCTCTCTCTTTCTCTCTTTCTCTCTCTCTCTCTCTCTCGTTCTCTCTCGTTCTCTCTTTCTTTCTCTCTCTCTCTCTCTCTCTCTCTCTCGTTCTCTCTCCTTCTCTCTCTCTCTCTCTTGCTCTCTCCTTCTCTCTCTCTCGCTCTTGCTCTCTCTCTCTCTTGCTCTCTCCTTCTCTCTCTCGCTCTCTCCTTCTCTCTCTCTCTCTATCTCTCTCTCTCTCTCCCGTTCTCTCTCCTTCTCTCTCCTTCTCTCTCTCTCTTTCTCTCTCTCTCTCTCTCTCGTTCTCTCTCCTTCTCTCTCTCTCTCTTGCTCTCTCCTTCTCTCTCTCGCTCTCTCTCTCTCCTTCTCTCTCTCTCACTATCTCTCTCTCTCTCTCTTGCTCTCTCTTTCTCTCTCTCTTGCTCTCTCTCTCTCTCTCTTTCTCTCTCTCTCTCTCTCTCTCTCTCTCTCTCTCTCTCTCTCTCTCTCTGTCCGTCTCAATTCGATTCAAAGGAGCTTTATTGGCATGGGAAACATATGTTTACATTGCCAAAGCGAAGTGAAATAAACAATGACAAATGAACAGTAAACATGAGACACACGGACGTTGAGCCAGGTCTGCCTAGGGCGACCTCTGTCAGTAGCAGGGCCATGCTCGCTCCGTCTGTACATAGTCAAAGGATTTCGTAGCTTTTAGTCAGTTCCAGTTGGAAAGTGGATTTTGCCATCCTGCCCTCTCTGTTTAGGGCCAGGTCGTCGTCTTACAACAGATTTATTACATTACATTTGACATTTTTGGCATTTAGCAGACGCCTTATTCCAAAGCGACTTACAATCAATACAGTTGACTAAGCAAGTGAATCATCAATCCACCAGTCGTAGCAGGAAGAGTAATCTAGCTCAGGCCCGGGGCCATTGGCAGTCTCAGTGATTTTTATATATATACACACTGGAGAACAGAGAGACAGTACAAGGGGGGCAGTAGAAGTCATAGGGGACACAGTAAAGGGGAAAAGCGGGTGTCTCAGGAGACGCAGTGCTGGGGGGTAGTGGATGTCTCAGGAGGAGCAGTTACTAAGGTGTAACCTGAAGAGATGGGTCTTCAGTCTCCGACGGAAGATGGGTAGAGCCACTCCGTCCTCGCTGACTGTAGTTCAGGCAAAGCGGCATCATCGCGCTCTGTTTATTGTTTTTATATCCAGTTGTGGTTACCTGATGTCTAGCAAGAACAGAATAAGGATGCAACCGTGCCTTTACACTCAAACTGCCTCCTCAACCAACAGCCTGATTATTCTCTGTCAATAACTGGATGACTGGATGACTGGATGACTGGATGACTGGATGACTGGATGTGAGCATGTAGTTGACTAATGCCATGAACGCCATAAACATACATCTGCGCTAGAACTAGAACTACTAGATCTACTAGAACTGAAAGCGGCAAGTAACAGGCACGTCACGTTACACGTTTTAAGCCTGATCTGTGCATGATAGTGCTGCATTTTGACATCATTCTTATCGCATTTCCCCCCCCGTTGAGCTGTATAGCGGCACTTATTACAGTGAAGTGCTCTTATGATGCGTAACTCCTCCTACAGTCCCGGGTCGCTCCAGGTATGTTGTACAGTATAATGGAGAAGCGTTTCTGAAAGTACGGTACGGGTAGGATACAAATGGGTGCCGTGCCGAGCCATACCGGGCTGGTCAATGGACCATAAGGGAAGCCCACATCAAACCGTTGAAGTTCACCAGCCAAGTAAGCTTTTAAATGAGTGTTTAAGTGAGCGTTTTTCCATTGAGAGACCGTGCATAATAGCTCTCTGGCTGGCGTGGGAGTTTGGATAGAGTTAGAGGTCTGCTAAGAGGACCTAGTCTAAGAGAAGGCTTGTAGTATATAGGGTTGAGAATGTACAGGCCGGTCTAGAAGGCTTCTATCCATGCCCTTAATGGTGACCAGTTCTATAGGAGGTTTTCCAACTTCGAAAGGAAATACACTCCTCAAACCTTCACTACATCAAACGGTGTACCAACCATCCTCGATTGTAAAGTATCTCTCGCCTGTTGTAGGTGTTCTCACGCCGCTAAAAGCGCCGCTAAAAGCTACGCCTGTTGTTCACGCCGCTTTCCCCAAAGCCATAGCCCTTCTCAATTACTCCTGATCATTGCACCTTGCACTTTACATGTTCTTGCACTTAGTTGTAAAGTATATTTATTCATAATATGCACTCATATTGGTACTGTATATTTTGTCTTGAGTTTTGTCGTATTGTCGTCTTGCTGTATGTACTGTAGCTTGTATAGCATGGTAGAATACCAAGTCGTGTCTTGAGTTTTGTCGTATTGTCGTCTTGCTGTATGTACTGTAGCTTGTATAGCATGGTAGAATACCAAGTCGTGTTCCTAGTGCACTGCACATGGCGAATAAAGTTGAATTGAATTGAATTGAATTGAATTTAATTTAATTGAGTTCTCATATCAGTATAGATGAAGGAAACGAGTGGAGGAGAGGAAGCCACTGTAGACCATTGAGATCCACCTACCACTCAACTGATGTATGATATGTGGAGGACCAGGGGCCGCTTTAGATTACGGAGAAGCGTCTCCATAGAGACGGGAGATTAAAGAGGGCTGCTGGAGGGGGCATCCTCCTCTCCTCCTCTTCTCCTCCACCCCAGCCCTCCTCCTCCTCCTCTGTTCACCCCGGGGCCTGGCGGGGGGGGGGGGGCCTGGCGGAGAGGCCTTGCCCCCCCGCTGTGTGTGGAACTTGACTGATCCGGGTGAGGAATGTGCCCTACATCTCTGGAGCCCGGCCGGGCTGTAAATCACATGACCAGTATGTGGGGAAGAGACGTAATGAAGACGGACGGGACTATGGAGAAGAAGAGGGGTGGCAGTGGGTGCTGCATTCCTCCTGCTCGTCTACGGATTAGACATGCACACGCACACGCACACGGACACGCAAGGGTGACTCTTTTTTGTAATGTGTGTTGTGTGTGTATGTGTCTGTACAGAACTCCGTGTCTGTGTGTGTGTGTGTGTGTGTGTGTGTGTGTGTGTGTGTGTGTGTGTGTGTGTGTGTAGGGCACACGCACGTACAGATTAGACTTGCACACGCACACGGACACACAAGGGTGTCTCTTTTTTTAATGTGTGTGTGTGTGTGTCTGTACAGAACTTTTTAAAATGTGTGTGTGTGTGTGTGTCTGTGTGTGTGTGTGTGTGTGTGTGTGTGTGTGTGTCTGTGTGTGTCTGTGTGTGTGTGTGTGTGTGTGTGTGTGTGTGTCTGTGTGTGTGTGTGTGTGTGTGTGTGTGTGTGTGTGTGTGTGTAGGGCACACGCGCGTACATTTTATAGTTATAGCAAATTTTCCCCATTTTCAAGTCTCTGGTTAAACTCTGTGACTTTGTTGAGGCTATAAGGGGAAACTTCGCTGTTTACACATTTGTACAAATGGTCACTGCTCACTTGACCCAGTTCCACAGATGGAAACCTGGGCTGAAATATGTCTGGCTTAATAATGAACTCACTCCCTGCATTGACATGGCTGTGGCTGTGGCTAACAGTCTACGCTACAGTATGCAGTGGAGCACAATCACCCAGCCGAGCCAAGCCAAGCCTCAACAAGTAACAGATGCCGAAACGCCATGTTCATCAGAGGCTCATACACTTCCTTCGCGAGACCACACATCTCTACAATTACTTTTCTGCTCTTTTAATCTAAAAAAAAAGAAAGAAAGAAAGAAAAAAAGCGCATCTAGAAAACGTCACAATTCGTTTTAAGACGAACAAACAAACCGCCACATCGAAAGAACAATTTGGATCAAAGAGTGAGAGTGAGTCAGACTAGCGTTAGTTGATCCCAGATCTTACGAGAAACATCATCTAACAGCATCTCCATCATGGCTGCTCAAAGACAACAAAAAAAACAGCTAACCGTCACCTCAAAGAGAGGAGCACCTGGGAGTTTATAGAGGCTAGCGCTAGCTAAACGCAGCACAGTGACACAAATATTGACTCTTGGGTATCCCATTTCCCCCCCCCCCCCCTCACGACTGGGCTTGCTGGGCGAACAGCTGGGCTGCTCCTGCCCCAGCCTCCATGGAGGCCCAGACCCGACACCCAGCCCACCTCCCGTCCCATCCCAACCCCCCATTCCCCTCTCTTTGTCTGGGGGGGAGTGGCCACTTCAAAGCCCCTCTCCGTGTGGGAGTTCCAGTGGGGTGACAACCAAGCCACAGTCCTGGCTAACAGGATCACACTTGTTAATGCTTAGCAAACAGACGTTTGAGTTTGGGTGCGAGGGAGGGAGGGAGGGAGGGAGGGAGGGAGAGGTTCTGAAGAGGAGCGGCCCAGTACACACTTCCACTCCCGACCCAGGGACACTGCCATGGAAAAGCTGGCAGACAGTGCTGTAATGTACACAAATCCCACTCTTGATAAACTCTTGACTAATTCCTCTGTTGACAGAGTAACAGCTAATGGTAAACAACCTGACTTCACAGGCTTCCAGGGAACTCAGAGTAGCATGACGTAGGGTAACCCACTGCAGCATCCTCCTATATGTTACCAACACAGAGTGTGTGTGTGTGTGTGTGTGTGTGTGTGTGTGTATGTGTGTGTGCACTGCGAAAAGTTCATCTGAGTAAGATTAATTATCTTAAATCAAGGCAAAATATGCTAGCTTTTTGTCTGACTACACTAGTTTTGAGATGTATTTAACTTGACATTTTCCTGTTCTGTTGGCAGATAATTCTGCTTATTTTAACTAATATTTTCCACATTTTATTGCTTTTCTTCTTGTTTTGAGAACTGTCTTTTTGCAGTCAGTTCTCAAAACAATGTGTGTGTGTGTGTGTGTGTGTGTGTGTGTGTGTGTGTGTGTGTGTGTGCGTGCGTGCGTGCGTGTGTGTGTGCGTGCGTGCGTGTGGTTTGTGTGTGTGTGTGTGTGCGTGTGTGCATGCGTGCGTGCGTGCGTGTGTGTGTGTGTGTGTGTGTGTGTGTGCGTGTGTGTGTGTGTGCGTGCGTGGCTGCGTGGGTATGTGTGTCTTGCTATCACGATACAGGCAAACACAGCTGGTACAACGTGATGCCCTCAACCCAAACTGACCCTCGGCAGAACAGCAAAGCAGCTATGACATCAGTGACCAAACTGACACATGCTGCTACGGTCTGCTGTGTGTGTGTGTGCGTGTGCGTGTGTGTGTGTGTGTGTGTGTGTGTGTGTGTGTGTGTGTGTGTGTGGGGGGGGGGGTTTGAGAGTTTGTGCCGTCTGTACAGACTGGCCCTCAGTGTGAAAATTGACTCATTATCTCCTCAGATCTTCCCCAGTGTCCCTTCATGCACTCGTGTGTTGCTCGACCAATCCAAACGCCCCGCTTCGGTTTGTGTAAAACTTCTGGGTGGTCCATTGATACAGTTTAATAGGTTCCGAGAGCATCTGCGTGTGTCGCAAGAATAGGATTCGACCTAAACAACCTAAACAACAGTATCACAGTCCCAGGGATGCGGGACTGTAACAAATTCTGTTTATGATAATCAAGTCGTCTCTGGGACATCAGAGAATCGTTTCCCATTCGCTTGTGCGCCACGCAAATATGCATCACCCCCCACTCTGACACACATGTGTGGTACCCACAGGCACGCATACAGACACAGACACAGACACAGACACAGACACAGACACAGACATACAGACACAGAGACAGACATACAGACGCAGACACAGACACAAACACAGACACAGACACAGACATACAGACACAGACACAGACATACAGACACAGACACAGACACAGACACAGACACAGACATACAGACACAGACACAGACATACATACACAGACATACACAGACATACAGACACAGACACACACACACACACACAAACACACACAGTCACAGACATACAGACACAGACACAGACATACACAGACATACAGACACAGACACAGACACAGACATACAGACACAGACATACAGACATACAGACACACACACACACAGTCACAGACACACACACACACAGACACACACACACACACACACAAACAAATCCTCTGGATCATCTGTGTTTTGGAGTCTCTGTGAGAAACAGCTGTAGGAAGTGACTGAGACGTGGGACGCAGGTAGGACGGAGGATGTTCTGTTCTGTTCTTCCGCGAAGCATCTTAGCATCTGTTGTTTCCACCCCGTAATGACCATGGCAGGCTGGTCATCCATTTGTCTAGGCCGGTACACCTGCTTTACTGGAGTTTCACACTCATAAAAGGGCTTTTGTAGCTTTTCCACCCCTCCACACACAGAGCAGACCAGACAGATGAGGTGTTGTTGTGGTCTGTGGAAGGGCAGATTGTAGTTCCTGTAGGCCACTGGGTCATCTGGACTGATTATAGAGGCAATGGCAAAGGAAATACCCCATGTAGATGATGACACACTTACAGTAAGTACTACATCAATGAATGAATGAATCATCAATGAATGTTCGTCACATACTATTGTTATTCAACGTTCCTCTATCTATCACCTGGGCCCACACAGTCTAGATTGAAAACCACCGTTTCGTTCCCATTCGTTTGGTTCGGTTTCAAGTTTTATTGTTACGTCACATCACACGAGTGTAAGAGAGTAACATTCTTGGGCTTCGGCTCCAGACGTTGCAGCACAAGGCGATAAAGCAATAGCCATAATTCAAGATAATAAGAGAAGAAGTGGCTTTGGCGTGAGAAGTGAGACGTGGCTTGGCGTCACCCTCGGTTACGAACTGGATACTGTAGATGGAAGTTACCCTAGGAAACACATAACAACAGGAGAACACTACCCAACAACGTTAACCAACACCAGCACTACCCAACACTACTCGCGTGTGTGTGTGTGTGTGTGTGCGTGTGTGTGTATGCGTGTGCGTGCGTGTGTGCGTGTGCCTGTGCGTGTGCGTGTACGTGCATGTGAGTGCGTGCATGTGCATGCATGCATGTCCATGTCCATGTGTATGTGTGTGTGTGCGTTCACATGTGCGTGTGTGTGTGCCGTACCATCCTGCCCTAGTCAGGGAAGTGGATCTGGTTACAGTCGACTGACTGACCTGGCTGTGGCGGGTGAGTTTCAGTGTAAATAATTGTAGGGAGAGTGAGTGAGATGAGGGCCTGCTGTGTCAATAAGCAGAGATCATACCCAGGCCCGGGCCTAGACCACAACCCCCTGGTTTATTATCACTGGGGGGAGATGGTGTTGCTCTAAGATACCTTCACTGAGAAGCTGCTTCCTGTTCACAACTTCACTAACACTCTCTCTCTCTCTCTCTCTCTCTCTCTCTCTCTCTCTCTCTCTCTCTCTCTCTCACTCACACACACACACGCACACACACACACACACACACACACACACAGACACAGACACACACACACAGACATACAGACACACAGGACAATGGATAGACAGAGAGATAGACACAGATATACTGTATGGGACACTTCAATAGGCCCTCTGTCTCTACAGACAGATAGACAGACAGACAGACCATTTATATAGACATACAGACAAAGAGACAGGTAGATGGGTAGATAGATAGATAGATAGATAGATAGACAGACAGACAGACAGACAGACAGACAGATAGATAGATCGATCGAACGATCGATCGAACGACAGACAGACAGACAGACAGACAGGCAGCCAGACAGACCATTTATATAGACATACAGCCAAAGAGACAGGTAGATGGGTAGATAGATAGATAGATAGATAGATAGATAGATAGACAGACAGACAGACAGACAGACAGATAGATCGATCGATCGATCGATCGAACGATCGAACGACAGACAGACAGACAGATAGACAGACAGGCAGACAGACAGACAGACAGACAGACAGACAGGCAGCCAGACAGACAGCCAGACAGACAGACCGACCGACAGACAGACAATGTATCGATCCATACGGTTGGTGGGTCTGCTGTCATGCCAGGGTGATGTAAGTTAAACCTGATGTTCCTCCTGCTCCACTTTGTCAGG
>NC_137677.1:5780232-5785232 GCF_963989245.1 Nansenia antarctica | reverse complement strand
CCGCCCCCACCGCCTCCCTGACCTTAGGGCCACCCTTCCCCTCTCTCTCCCCCAGCAGTGAAAGCAGTGGAAAGTGGTGGTGGAATATGGGTTTACGACGGGTTACATACAGATGTAACAGATGAATACAGACAGTGTTCCTAGTTTTGGGGTGTTGTTTAGAGATGTTGGCCTAGAAAACAAGCCGTGTTTTGTGAGTCTTGATTGAATCACATGTTTTCTTCTTCTTGTACTGTTCTCGTTCTTCTTGTTCTTTCTGCTTTGAATAAACGAACAATTGCCCCTAAAATACATTTCCATATGCTCCCCCCCCTCACAGTGACGCTGTGTGTGTGTGTGTGGGTGTGTGTCCTTCTCTCTCGGCGCACGCATACAGCGCTCCTCTCCTCCTCTCCCAAAGCAAAGAGAAAACCCCAGGGCTCCGCATGTCTAAATACTAGAATAATAAATGACAGAGCTGTCGCTGTAGTCTGTCTGGGGTCTGTTCTATAGAGAACCACTGATGACAGGAACTCCCCCATAAAGATGATCTCTAACATGTATCCAGCAGTTCAAACATCAGGGTCTATGTGAGTATCACGTTTCATAAGAGACTCCGTCGAGTCATTCTGACATTTACGCTGGCAATCAAGACGATACACTATAGGAGAACCATACATTCGACACTAATAAACCACACAGTACAGTGCTCTCAAGGTGACCCGTTGGTGTTCTAGCCCGGCCAGAGCAACGTACGCTCCGACCGATCATCGCCGGGCTCGGGTGATTGGCTCGACCGTCGAATTGGGTGTGTTCCCGCAGGGCTGGAACGAAAACGTGCAACCCTGGGGGGGAACCATCCCGAGATCCATCCAAGAGTTGAGAAACAGCCCCCCCGACTTTCTCACTAGAACGTTCCCTGGCTCGTACCCCGGCGTAGGTCCTCCTGACCCAGGGGATGTGTGGATTCATTCCTCCAGAATACCGTAAGCAGGGTGAGTCATGATGTGGCCTATTTCTTCCTGCTGTGGTGCTGTCAGCAAGGGGGTTCGTCTAGTCTGATGGATCTTCTGGATCAGACTCCTGCTGAAAGACGCACACACACACACTCACTCACGCACACTCACACGCACGCACACGCACACGCACACACAAGGTCTCACAAGGTCCAGGCAGGATCGGGAACAGACAGACTGGGCAGGGGACCAATCATCTACCCCCCCCCGGCCCCTCTCCTACCCCCACCCGCCAAAACCCGCCCACCCCAAGCCCGTCGCCCCCGTCGCCCCCCTCCCACCCCCGCCCCCGGCCCCCACCCTTCACCAACAACACACTACACAGGGAATCAGAAGTGACACCCACCGAACCCTCTTCTCATGAGGGGGGTTGGAGGAGAGTGCTGAGAGGGAGAGAGGTGGAGGGTGGAGGGGCCCTGGAGGGGAAGGGAACCCATATGGGGACCAAATGGATCCTCATCTGGTTTCTGTACTGCCCTTGTCATCCCTCATATCCACACGGCGCTGGGAAGGACCCCAGCCTCAGAACTATATAAGCCCTGTCTGAATTCCCCCTCGCTCTCCCAGTTCCCCGCATGCTCTTTGCAGGCGACGCGTGTAAGTCTTCGAGTCTGGTGGACGGCGTAAAATAAATAGCTTTTATATCAACGCGGGGGCCCGATCACGAGAGGGCTTTTAACACTGACGGCCACTGCTACTAAAAGCATACTTACAACATGTAATAACAACCTCTAATGCTGACCATGCGCAACCCTTCACAGATACGGACGCTGGGTGCTGTGTGCTTAGATTACCGTGCATTACCATGCGACCCTATCCAGAGCATGACCAAGTAGAAGAAACTAATGAACAGCATAATGTACGGCGGTGACGTCAGCGCCAGACTGTACAGTACTTGGGTGGTTTACCACGGCATGTTCCGGCAACCTCTATGTATTTACCATGTGTAGAATGCCTAGCAGTGTGTGTGTGTGTGTGTTTGGGTGTGGGTGCGGGTGTGTGTGTGTACGTGTGTGTGTGTGTGTGTGTGTGTGGGTGTGTGTGTGTGTGTGTGTGTGTTATTGCGTGCGTGCATTTGTGTGTGTGTGTGTGTGTGTGTGTGCGTGTGTGTGTGGTGTGTGTACGTAGGTGTGAGATTGCGTGCGTGCATTTGTGTGTGTGTGTGTGTGTGTGTGTGTGTGTGTGTGTGTGTAGTGTAGTGAGCGAACGTGTAAGTGAGTGAGCATAGAGAGAAACAAGAACAAGGTGGGGTGGGGGGGGGCTAGTAAAAGTATTCCCTTCCCTGGACTCTGGAGTACAATACACAGAGACAGTGGTGCTTTCACTGTGCTGCCCCAGATTACAGGGGGAAATGTGGTTCTGCTTAGCGGAGGGGGGGTGAAGCGGTAGAGGGGGCTGAGAGACCGTCAGTGGGGGGGTGTTCCGTCTTTGTTCCCATCCCATCCCTTCATACAGTCACTAGAAGCCTCTGGAGGACTCCAACAGCACACCGCAAATCATTCACTGCATGTTTCAAGGCTAAGCTTAGTGTGTTATTGCATGTGAGAAACTAGGGCCATGACAAGTGGTATAGGCATGCAGACACACAGTGTGTGTGTGTGTGTGTGTGTGTGGGGGGGGGGGTGTCTGTGTGTCTGTGTGTCTGTGTGTGTGTGTGTATGTGTGTGGGTGTGTGTGTGTGTGTGTGTGGGTGTGTGTGTGCCTAGGTGTGTTTGTCGGGTAGGTGTGTTTGTCGGCTAGTGTGTGTGTGTGTGTGTGTGTGTGTTGTGTGTGTGTGTGTGTGTGTGTGTGTGCGTGTGTGTGTGTCTGTGTCTGTGTGTCTGTGTGGGTGTGTGTGTGTGCCTAGGTGTGTTTGTCGGGTAGGTGTGTTTGTCGGTGTGTGAGTGTGAGAGAGGGCTAAACCATGATTCATTCATTCATACAAATTTCCCCAATTAGTTTTATTACTTTTACGAAAGCCATGGCGGCTGGCGCGAACACTGATTTCTATGAAAACTTGGGAGTGTCCATCAATCTACTTGATAAACACCCCCAATATAAATGTCAAGGTTGCCAAGGAAAACCAGTTCATCAGCATCATCATTTGTCTTTTCTGGACTGATCCCTCCATCAACTTTATGTCCATGTTTTGAACAAAGGCACAACTTCAATGACGTTCCAAGAGGGATACATCACCCTATAACAGATGAGGGATCTCTGCGTTCTCTTGTTGTGTAGTAAAAAGACCCGTATTTACGATGTCCTCACGAAACGTGATCGCCGAGAAGGCTATTTTAAAGTAACCCTGCAAAGACTGCTTGCTGTGTCTTCCCAACCTGTTTCCTAAGACAAACAGGGGTCTAACAGTCAACTCTGTAGGTACCAACATTTGGGATGTGCTCAGCTGCTAGCCCAATATACCACCCAGATGGCAACACCCATAGTTAATTTGGTGGACTTCCTATCAACAGTGACAACAATGCAGAAGGATGCGTCAATCACTAGCCCTGTGGGCTACTATGGCAATAAATAGCAGCACTATCTAAATAGCAAGTGTAAACTTGTCAAACACAAGTCTTGTTGAGATTGCTCTGAAACTAAATTATCAAATTAGCCAGAATGGCCATAATATACACACAATAGGGTGTGTCCACTGGCAAAACTAATAAAATAATGGTATTCTACGGGGAGTGGAACTTCACAAATCACTGCAAATGGCAACATATATAGTACATCATCAGAAACTGTACAGTTCAACCAAAGCTATGTCTAGAACCCCATACAAATCTAACCTATGGACAATGTATAGGTTTTTTTTCCAAACAAAGTTCTAAGGGGCCAACTAAACAGTTCTAACTGATGACATCAGGAGATCATTAGTAGTCTACACAGCACAGGTATGAATGAATGTTATTCGAAAATGATGTTAGAGTGAGGCAATGAATACTTGGTCATTTTCTCTATAACAGTGGAGGAACTTCTTGAGGAATGTGGTTTGTCCCTCAGTCCGTTAGTAACCCCCCTCTCTCTCTGTCTTAAAAAAAAAAAAAAAGCACCTCCCCTCTCCAATCACGGCAATTCCCTAACTTTTCTCTTTTTCTCAGAAGGCTATAGTTCAATATCCCTTTCTGGGGCACATATCCCATCTCAAATTCCGACTCTGGGCTCCTCAACTTCAAGGCACTGACTCCAACAGTTGTAAGGTATTGTGCAGTTATTGATTTATGGCATTGTTGGGTTAATGAATTAGTACACTAATCGTTACTATTGTGTTTAGGCATCGAGTGTTACTAGAAATATTCTATTTTTTGCATTTGTATTCAATTGACTTAAAGATGCAGAAACTTGTGAGAAGTTGGAAAAAGTTGGTAAAAACGGTAGAATGGTTTGTGCGGGGATTGGATAGAGCGTCTAGCGTCTGATTCTATTACCGGCTTTTTTCAGCGTCTTATGAGAAGTCTACAGTAGCATTTTATTATTTAGGAAAAACTTTGAACACCAGCATAATTGATGCAATTTGACATCTGAACCACAAAAATGTGGTTATTGCTATAAGGCGAAGATTTAATGTTCAAGCTGCTATCAAATTTCAAGAACGTATAGAATGTTTCATGGTTCAGAGCTATGGTCCGCTATAGGCTATAGATATAATATTCTTTACAAGGTGATTTGATCCATGCAAAAAGTACAAATGCACCGATATGTTGCATAACACAGACCAATCGGATAAATAGCCTGTTTAGTGTTTATCATTTCCCAACTATCAACATTATTGTTTTCCACGGTCTTTTTGTAAATATTTATAGGAGTTTACGACAAAGGCGGCAAAACCATGCATACGTTTGAACTGATGATCGATTTGCATAATACACATTTCTATTCGCGATGAAGTCGTTGGCTTTCGCTGTCTGGCTGGAAAAGAGAGTTTGGGGAAAGGCTGCTGTGGGTAATTGATCAGGCATTTCTTTGTTCGGTCCCGGGGATTGATCCCGCCCACACTGGATCACTCTCGTACTGGAATTGAAG
>NC_137677.1:5755232-5775232 GCF_963989245.1 Nansenia antarctica | reverse complement strand
TGTAAAGTAGATCCCTCTACCTCTCCCAATCCCCCCCCCGCCCCCCCCCCCCCCCCCGCCCCCCAAACCAGAGAGGTACAGTGTCTCAGCCATCGTCTAGACCAGAGAGGTACAGTGTCTCAGCCATCGTCTAGACTGGAGTGAGCTCATGGTTCAACCCAGTCAAGGGAGAAAACCAGGCCAACGGTTGTTGGAGAGGAAAAAAAATCGTTCCCAGAACACAGGCTTATTTACCCCGGGTCTGGCCAACCAGAAGGCTCCTCCGATGCAGTGGCTCAGAGCAGAGCTAGGTAACAATCTACTGGGCTGGGGGTCAAATGCCAGTCGTCCGACCTTTGACCTGTAGGAGGGGGTAACTCATCATGACCTAGAATTACTTACTCTTTGTTGGATAACCTCTTCAATTTGACCTTCGGTAATCCTGGCTTGGAGCTGCGGATAGATAGTTTTATAGTCTTTGCCGCGTTGCCAGTCTCTGTAAGTCTTCGTTAAGTCTGGAGATTGAGCACCAATATCTACACAGAGAGCCGTTCCCTAGTCTTTAAAGACCCCCCTCTGCGTTTCCCCTCTTACGTGTACCTCTGTTGAACCTTCTGGACCTGACCTTTTGACTTCCTGGAATCCTTGCATGTGAAGATGCCCTCAGGACCTTTGTCTCGTGACTGTTGAGTTTGCACTTTTCAACGGGAGGAGTCTGGAGTGGCCTCTTAAAGTGGCTTCCTCTGTACCTTAACCAAGAAGATCAAAGGACTTTAGAAAAAGTGTTTCTGTCTTTCAGCATCTTATACAGTTAAATAGGAGAGGGGGAAACGAGGTGAAAACAGAGGTGAAAACAGTGGTGCAATTACTGTCTGGTGTAAATCTCTCCCATGGAACACACCTTTCAAATGCGGTATATTTCAAAGTAATTGCCTTAATAGTGAGGCTCTCAAATATGCCCATATTTGATCCTATCGCCTGCTACTCATCCATACCACGCAGCTGTCAACTAAAGCCTATAACAATCTTTTTGTTTCTTAAACCCCCACTGAACTTTGGGTTTCAGACAAGACAAAGAATGGCCTTTTGTCCCTTGCCTTGAAAAGTTCACATTTCTCCTGGGCTAAAAGTGCAGCCATCTTTCTTTTATTACTATTAATGAGAGTTAATGAGAGAGCCACGGGCCAGGAAACAACATCAAAGACTACTTGCTAGTGCTACAAGAGTTAATCCCCTTTAAATTGAGTGCTGAAAACAGCATGACGGTTCAATATTGAGGCAAATCCCTGAGGGCTGAAAAGCTGAGGGGTTGAGGCTCTCTCTCTGGGCCGAGGAGGCTCCCTCGTAAGCGGGTCACACAGGCTAGCCTGAAGGACAGAGAGGAAGATAGAGAAAGAGGAAAAACAAACTCAAGCCATGCCTAGGTCAACCCCTCCCTAATCTTCCCTCATAGTGACTTCGCCCAGGTTTCAATGAGCGGAACAATTGCGGACATATGTTGAGAGAGAGAGAGAGAGAGAGAGATAGGGACAGCTATATAGATCGTTTTCACCCCGTTTACGTTAGGAATGTTACCTCTCGCTCTGTGTACTTCCAAGCAAGGCCCCCCTCCGGGTCTGTTTGACCCAGAAATGCAGCCCCCTCTGGGCTTCGCCTCTCCTTGCTTGTCTTGCTCTGCTCCTTGTTTCCATATCTGAGCTGCCATTTTTTCTTTTCCACTCCCTCTCTTCCCCTTCCCTCTGCTCCTTAACATAAACTTGTTTTTCTTTCCCTCCTACTGATCCCCCCCATTCCTTTCCCACCATCCTGTCTGTCCTCCTCCTCCTTCAAACCTTCATTCCTGTCTTCCTGTTTCTCTTCTCAGTCTCTGTCTACTCTCTGTCTCCTTTTTCTCCCACTCTCTCCCACTCTCTCTCTCTCTCTCCTTTTCTCTCTCTCTCTCCCTCTGTCTCTCTCTATCTCTCTCTCTCTCCTTCTTCCCTTCTCTTGTGCCATCTGGTAATGTGATTTGAGGTGTGCTCTGCTCACAGTCAATGAAAAGATCCAAACTACAGCTGGCCTCTCCCTGGGGTGACTGACAGCAGTTACTGTCTAGGTCAAACAAGAGCAGCAGATCATCTTATGGAGGAGAAGAAAGAATTTGTGAAGAATTCACAAAATGTCATTCATTTAGCGCATCGTTTATCCACTCCGGTCCTGGGGTCTCTGAAGGATTTGACATCATTGTTATAGCCTAGCGCTAACACACCTGATGCAAGTCATCAAGAACTTAATCGTCAGTTGAGCAGTTTGAATCAAGTGTGCTAGTTCTTCTGGACTAGACAAAATAGATACCATACCAGATAGTTGATTGCCAAAGTGAATTGGAGAGTTGATTGATTCAGAGAGTTGCTCAAGAGATGATTGATTACAGGAGGATAGCAAGCCCAAGTCTTGGATACAGCTTCACCCCTTAGCTAATAGTAGCTAATAGTAGCTAATAGCCCTATTAGAGTCCATGCATTCCAGTGTAGAATGGAGAAAGCAGGCCAACGATGAAGTAGATACAGTACAGTATTATTCCTATCATTGGAGGCTCTAAAAACGTCACGACTGTGTGTTTTCTAGTACAATGACAGAGCTTAGTTACTAGCCTCTTTAGCTTCTGCCAATTCCATTATGTAGAAAGCAGAGCCAGCGGAGCTCTTGATGTGGTTGAGCCATTTCCTCAGAGGGAAGGTTGTGGATAACCTGGCAGGCCTCTTAACTGCTCAGGGCAGTGTGATGGCTCTTACATGTGTCAGGGGTCAGGGGTCACAGGATGGCTCTCCACCAATCACCAATCAGAACCAGACCTCAAGCGAAGGGGAGTCATCTGTCTGGGATGTTAGCCAGAAAAACCGGGGGCTTAGGGAGAGGGGGTTTATAAATATCTCTCAGTTTCTTGGGAAATTTTGATTCAGTACGGCGAAAAACAAACGTCTGCTTTCCGTGTAACCCCCACATTAAGAACGTTCTGGATGGTCCTTGGGGGCTTCGTATCAATGCGAGGCCCTGTTTATACTGGACGCGGAGGTCGACCAGGTCTCCGAGTGCTTCGAAAATAATTCATATCCGTGTGTATTTGTGGAGGGCTTTGCTTAAATGATTCTAGGGGGGCTTGGCGAGGACTAAGTTTGTTTTTCTGTCTTTTCTCTCTCCAGGCCCAATGTGTGTGGCTCTCGCTTCCACTCCTACTGCTGCCCCGGGTGGAAGACCCTGCCGGGAGGGAACCAGTGTATCGTCCGTAAGTACCCCAGATTTTATCCGGTATATATATACAACACCACTGTACATACATACAATGGTTCATCTCACAACGATTTCTCACGCAAATAAGTGATTGGCAGTTGGCTGAAAATTCCCTGCTTTCATGATCACGACGCTTGTTGACGGTTCCCTGGCCAGTGTTTTTTTTTCAGCTTGCCTTAGTAAGTCACTCAGTAGATTTGACATCTCTCTTCCTCCTCTCCTCTCCTCTACTATCTCGCTCCCCCCCCGCAGCAATCTGCAGGAACTCGTGTGGTGATGGCTTCTGCTCCAGACCCAACATGTGCACCTGCTCCAGCGGTCAGCTCTCCCCCAGCTGTGGGGCCGGAGCCGGAGGTGAGTCACCATATCAGGCGCCCGGCGAACCCACACAATCCCAACAACAAGCACCCGAGCCCCCCTAGTTCCTCACAGCCTCCTCAAACACCTAGAATCAGAATCAGAATCAGAATCAGAATCAGAAGACTTTATTGCCATGACATGTAAACATGTTAGGAATTTGGTTTGGTACAGTGAAGCGCAGTTTACAACAGGACAGGTGCAAGACAGGACAAGACAGTGCAAACCAACGTCATAGTGCAAAAAGTAATAAATAAATATCAATATAAGAAGTGCAAAAAGTGCCAAAAGATCAAGTGTTCAGGTCAAGACAGTCCATAGCTCTCTGAGTGGGGGTGGAGGGAGGGTAGATAGATGGTAGATAGGTAGATAGATGACCTAGCAACATCCACACAGTCCCATAAGACCCCCAAAACACTCAACTGTCCGCTTATACACCCATTCAGAACCCACCCAGCTGGAGGGCCAACCAACCCCCCCACCCAAGAGGGTCTTAGGCATATTAGGGGAGCCTGTAGACTCAATCCGATGCCTGACTGACATGGTCCAGACTCCAGCGCTGCAGGTCACAGGGTTTAGGAGGATTAACCAGCACACGGCTCTGGTTCTCCCAGCTCAGCCCGGTGGATCTAGTTTTACGCCGCTCAGGCCCCAGAGAGAGAGTGTGAAATAGAAAGAGTGTGTGTGTGTGTGTGTGTGTGTGTGTGTGTGTGTGTGTGTGTGTGCGTGTGTGTGTGTGCATGTGTGTGTGTGTGTGTGTGTGTGTGTGTGCGTGCATGCGTGCATGCGTGTGTGTGTGTGTGTGCGTATGTGTGTGTGTGTAATAGCAGTGTGTATAATAGTGTTTATAGTGTGCTCTGCTCTGCTGGGCCCGGGCTGTCTCGTCAGTCACGCCTAGCCCCCTCCAGGCCCCCATACACACACACACACACACACACACACACACACCGGGTAGTACAGGCCAGCCCGTCTGACCCTGAGGTGTAAAACAGGATCTACTCCACACTGTGTGGACACCCCAGAGAGCTCCAGAGAGGCCAGACGCCTGCTTCTCATGCCTGGGAAAATAGCTCTCCAACCTGGGGAAGAACTGCTAATGTCCCCCGCAGAGCTGCTGGATGGAGACAGACAGAAAACAGCTCCCTAAACCCAGGGAAAAAGTCTTTAACGTTTCCCCATAGAGCTGGATGGAGACTGACTTTAGTTGGCCTCCGGCAGAATCACTGTTGCGAAAGGCCGATGAAGTCATGTCCCTCAGAGAGGAAGCTTCCAGCAGCTACAGTATAACTTCTTCCCGACCCATAGCTAGAGCTAACCGATTATCACACTGCGCCGACTCCGGCTCTCATACCCAGGGATTTATAGGCCTATTACAGACCTGCCTTACAGTCTTCGGATTTTCCAGATAAAAGTAGGCCAGGAATGGCAGGGGTCTGGGTTTCAAAAGTAAGTTTTTTTAAATAATTATATTTTTATTGTTTCACAAGTCCCTTTAGGAATTGAGCAAGACATTCTGTAGATTATGTGCTGTGGTTAACAACACTAGGAGTGGGTGAGTGGCCAGTGCGCATCAGTGAAGACCTCTCTCTCTCTGGCCTCTAAGGAAATGTAAGGAGGTCAAAGGTCGCACAGGTTTACGACTGCTAAGATGAAATATCCCCTTCGTCCAGCTCTGTGAAAACGGCTCTGACGAACCGTGGCATTCGACCTACTTTTATAGAGGTCAGTATGTCTGGCTGTGGGGATTCTCCACCCCAACTGAACCACATTTGATACTTCATACAAACCCATAAAACAACATTCTTCATCTTGATCGGAACTCCATGTTTTGATGCAATCGTTGGTCGATCTATAGTCTCTCGTAATCTCTCAGTATCCACATTCTGTATTCAATCAAGATTTGGAACACACTTGGAATTGTTAATTTTCTTTCCCATAATTGGGAACAACATTTCTAGCCCTGAAGTCAATGGTCGGATTATTGATAGCTTCTTCATAGCATCTTTATTTGTCATAGTCTACATCGTAGAATGTAGAGGGTAGAAGTTATAGACGCCATGTTCGAATGTGAAGCTTTTTTTTATCTCTGTTTAATTCACATGGATGTTTTTCTGTAGTGAGATACGACCCTCCTATCCAGGGACTGCTCTTTATAGCTAACTCAGTTTGAATTCAATAAAACTTTATTCATCCTCTCAGGGGCAATTAAGACTCTGGTCGAAAAAGACATTTACATTACATTTACCATGACATTTTTGGCATTTATCCTAAGCGACTTACAACAAATGCATTTTGTCTAAGAAAGTGAATCATCTATCCATCAGTCATCGGCAAGAAAAAGTCATCTATGCTCTTGGCCAGAGGCTATTGGCAGTCAAAACACTCATACATACAGTAGACCATCACAGTCTAAAACAGAGCAGCTGTGTTGAGGATCAAATCAATCATATTTATTATCCTCTTCTCATATCTATGATTATAATTTAGCGTGCCTCTCAGTCCCCTCTGAAACAGCTGTCAGCTAGTTAGGTCCAGATTTGCTCAACGCAGTACTAGATGCTACAATTACAGTATGGAGTCAATGCCACTCTGATGTCAAACTAGGATGGTTTAGTTAGTGGTAGTTAGTGAAGTTAGTCACAGAAATCGATCGGATGTTAAGACTTTTGATTTTGACCCAAAAAATTGCCCTTTGACTTTGGACATGGCTGGCCAGCGTCCCCGCACGAGTATTCCATTACATTACATCTCCATCCTGAACTTGACGTTGACATGTCACTGTTCCCCTGGGTTGTATATAAATCAGTACAGAACACAGCCATAAAGTGCCTAAGTGTCCACCCTCCCCTCCCCTCCCCACCCCTCCCCACCCCACCCCCCAACCAGTGTTTCCTGTGCACCCAACCCCCTGTAAAAACACACAGATGTGAGCCAGGACACCGTCGACCAACCGGCACACAGAGGTGCATTGTGGTCCGCCACCCCCACCCCCACCACCCCCTCCCCCACTCCTCCGCCTGGGTACATGAGATGGAGACGACCCCCCCCCCGACCCCCATCCCCTGCCTGGTGTTATGCACGTGTTACTCCCCTCACACGGGTCACAGGAATGGACCATCTCTCGCCACCTGTGGGGGGGGTTCTCAGCGGGGTCAGCCAGTGAGATCATCCTCCTACTACCCCCGCCCCACCTTCCCTCCAGCCCCCTATTTCAGAGAAAATGCACGGCACGGCCTTTCCCCCCCCCCTCCCACACTTCACTTGAGTGTTCCGTGAACAAAAGAAAAACTGAGAAAGAAAAAAGATAGACCCATCGTGTGTCCTCTGTGACCTTATGTAAAACATTCGAGGCGCCGGGGGGAGAGATGTTGGAAAAACTGATAGATGTACCCCGAGCTGTACCGTGCCGTGATGGAGTTAGAGTTCGGCATTACGACATTCTTGAGTTGTTTCCTCACGGTTTGTTTCTCGGTTTGGGGTCGAGTGCAATCAGTCAATAGAGTCATTTTTCAAGTTTAATTTCCCTCCTGACCTGAGGAGAGAGAGAGGGAGAGAGAGAGAGAGAGAGCGAGCGAGAGAGAGAGAGAGAGAGAGAGAGAGAGAGAGAGAGAGAGAGAGAGAGAGAGAGAGAGAGAGAGAGAGAGAGAGAGCGAGAGAGAGAGAGAGAGAGAGAGAGAGAGAGAGAGAGAGAGGGAGTGATTTTCGTGAGTGTGTGTCGTGCTAAACGATGTGGCCTCATTGGCTTGGTGCCGTGGGCTGGGTTGAGTTGAGGTTGAACCCCCTGAGAAGAGATCAGCTTTCCATGTTGTGCATTTCTAGTACACAAACCCATAAACCTCCTGGCCCAAAGTATTTACTGTCATCCATCACCAACTGTCTGCTACACAAGACACTACTCAGACCTGTGTGGGAGAGTTAGCCGGGCTTGAGTTGTGAGACTGAGAAGAAGAAGGCAGACTTGAACAATAGGCGTTAGCGTTAGCCAAAATCTGTCCGAGAAAATCTGACAGAGATAGAAGATTTTAGCCAGACTTGTAGAGTAGTAACATCGAGACCTGTAGTCAGATATTTTCCCTATTTTTCCCTAGATATTATCCCTAGATAATATCAGGTCAAGCCCAGCTCAGCTCAGTTCAGCACTTTAGTGTGAATTAGGGGAGGGAGAGAGATTAGTTTAGCCAGTTTACAGTAGTAGAGTTAGACAGGCCCTATATACAATAAAGACAAGGTTTCGCCAGACTTGTGTCCGAGGGAGAGTTAGCGAAGTTTGAACAGTCCAAAGTGAAAGTTCCCTAGTTCCCTGGAGGTGTTCTGTGAGCTAGCCAGACATGTACGGTCAGAATTATGACTGGACCGTTTACAGTAAATGGGAAGTGTTAGTGAGTGTGACTAGTGAGTGCCGGGCTAGAGAAGCCATGTAATCCGAGCAGAGCTCCAGGTACCCAGACACTTCCTCTCACCCGTATAATGAATCGGAGCCAAAAGTGAAACGAGTTACTGTAATTAAAGATGGCAGAGAGAGAAAAGTGAACGAGGGATAGGGAGAGAGAGAGAGAGGGATACGGAGAGAGAGCACAAGAGACCTAAAGAGACCGAAAGAGAGAGAGAGAAGGAAAGAGAAAGAGAGAGAGGGAAGGAAACGGGCCAGAACGACTCACATAGGTGTCATTTCCCTTCCATCGACAGTACCGAGCCAGGCTTAGCAGAATTAAGAACCGTGGCACCATGGCCTTCCGCCAGACCAATTAGAGGCCTTGTGAAATGTGTTTGTGTGTATGTAAGACTGACTAAGCTACCTCACACACACACACACACACACACACACACACATACACACACACTACGAGGTATGGTGTCTGGCAGGTCTGGTGGTAGCGGCAGGGGGGTCCTGGTTTACATCACCCCACCACATCCCCCCAGCCTGTCTGTCCGTCAGTCAGTCTGTCTGTCTGTCTGTCTGTATGTCTGTCTGTCTGTCTGTCTGTCTGTTTGTCTGTCTGTCTGTCTGTCTGTCTGTTTCTCTGTCTGTTTCTCTGTCTGTCTGTCTGTCTGTCTGTTTCTCTGTCTGTTTCTCTGTCTGTTTCTCTGTCTGTTCCTCTATCTGTTTCTCTGTCTGTCTGTCTGTCTGTCTGTCCGTCAGTCTGTTTCTCTCTCTGTCTGTCTGTCTGTCTGTCTGTTCCTCCATCTGTTCCTCCATCTGTTTCTCTGTCTGTCTGTCTGTCTGTCTGTCTGTTTCTCTATCTGTTTCTCTATCTGTCTGTCTGTCTGTCTGTTTCTCTGTCTGTTTCTCTGTCTGTTTCTCTGTCTGTTTCTCTGTCTGTCTGTCTGTCTGTTTCTCTGTCTGTCTGTTTCTCTGTCTGTCTGTCTGTCTGTTCCTCTATCTGTTTCTCTGTCTGTTTCTCTGTCTGTCTGTCTGTCTGTTTCTCTGTCTGTTTCTCTGTCTGTTCCTTTATCTGTTTCTCTGTCTGTCTGTCTGTCTGTCTGTCTGTCTGTCTGTCTGTCTGTCTGGAGTAGAGCAGTCTCGGCAGCCTGGGCTGGGCTGGGCCAGGCTGCTCCTCCAGGGTTTGGTCTCTCAGCACATTCCTCCCAGACTGTAGGATACAGCTGGCTCGACTTATGGCCCCCGCACCCCCCGCTCTGTTTGATAGGGGTAGAGCCTCGGCCCTCTTAGTTACATTATAGCGCTCTATAATAATTAGGTACAGTAGTAAAAACAAAAGAAGTAACATGTTATCCAAGCACAGTTTTCGCTTAAATGGTATTCAATTCAAGGTCAAACTGAATACGACTGTACCTCTGTGTGTGTGTGTGTACGTGTGTGCGCGTGTGCGCGTGTGTGTGAGACAGGTGTAGTAGCCTTGTCGCTCTAGTGTGGTCTCTGGCTGCATGTGTTGACCCCCGTGTTCTCCCCCCCGCTTCCCCCCCGCCTCCCCCCTCACAGTGCAGTCCTGTAACGTCAGGTGTATGAACGGAGGCAGCTGCCAAGAGGACTCCTGCTCCTGTCAGAAGGGCTACACGGGAAATCACTGTGGACAGCGTGAGTAGAGCTCCTAACAGCACAGTCAGCAGTCGCTGTGTGAGTTTGTGTGTGTGTGTGTGTGTGTGTGTGTGTGTGTGTGTGTGTGTGCGCGTGTGCGTGTCATAGCCCTAACGCTCTCCTCTCTCCCATCCAGCCGTGTGTGAGAACGGCTGCCAAAATGGCGGACGCTGCATCGGACCCAACAGATGTGCCTGTGTCTACGGCTTCACTGGCCCGCAGTGCGAGAGAGGTAAGGTCCCGACGAGTCATCCTCCTACTGTAGCTGCTCTACCACCACGCTGCTAGCCCTGCACCCCCCCCCCCCCCCACCGCCCCCCCACCCTCCCTCCCCCACCCGCCCTCCCTCCCCCACCCCCCCCTCCCCCCCTAATAATCAAACCCAGCCCCGGGGGCGATCTGACTAAGAGACGCCACACTATCACACACGGCGGCATAGATCACGCCACTACACCCCCTCTTTCTTTATCTCTACACCCCCCCCAGCCAGTGCTGTGGAAGATAGCGAACCGCCAGGAACAGTCACATTGCTTTGATGTGTTTTGCACGCGAAGAAGAAGAAGTTCTAGAAGAAGTTCATATCAGTCTAGACATGATACAGTGTGACTGCATGCAATATGTTGCAGACTGCACACACACAGAACAGACCAGATCGTGGGGGGGGGGGGGGGGGGTGGGGTTGTATTCAAAGGGGGTTGTATTCATACAAATATGTCATCTGGCGGTGAGGGGTGTTGAGAGGACAAAACAGGGCAGGCCTACACTGAAGTACGAGAGGTTGGGGGTCAGGTGGGTTGAGGGGTGGGTTAGGGTGAGGGTTAGGGTGTGTCGGGGGGGGGGGGGGGGGCTTGGTTTGGGGACCTGATGACCAGGCAATGTGTTCACAGTCACAGTTGGGGTCAATTGTATTTCCAGGAATAGGCGCGAGAGAGAGAGAGAGAGAGGACCTTAACACTGCCAAGCCCTTCCCCTCACCTAACCTAACCTCACCACCTCAGGCCCTGACCTTTGACCTCTCTCTCCCTCCCTTCCTCCCCCACCGGCCTTGCAACTCTGGCTTGTTTTCTTGGAAAACACAACACTGGCAGAGGGGCGAGGGGGAGGGGAGGGGGGGGGGGGGGTCAAACTGACATCTGGCAATAAATAACCCCCCCCCCCCCCTCCGCCACCTCGGAATGGGGAGTGACAGAATAGCGTTTCTTTGTGGAGGTCGCGGACATTTCCTGAGGAGGAGTGAGGAGCGAGGGGATGGAGGGAGGGAGGGATGGAGGGAGGGAGGGAGGGATGGAGGGATGGAGGGATGGAGGGAGGGAGGGAGGGATGGAGGGAGGGATGGAGGGAGGGAGGGAGGGAGGGAGGGAGGGATGGAGGGAGGGAGGGAGGGAGGGATGGAGGGAGGGAGGGAGGGAGGGAGGGAGGGATGGAGGGAGGGAGGGAGGGAGGGAGGGAGGGATGGAGGGAGGGAGGGATGGAGGGAGGGAGGGAGGGATGGAGGGATGGAGGGAGGGAGGGAGGGAGGGAGGGAATGAGGGAGGGAGGGAGGGAGGGATGGAGGGATGGAGGGATGGAGGGAGGGAGGGATGGAGGGATGGAGGGAGGGAGGGATGGAGGGAGGGAGGGAGGGAGGGAGGGAGGGAGGGGCAGAGAGGGTAGAAGTAAAAATGGACTCCCCAGCTGTGTACACAGAGCCAGGCGAGGCCAAGCACAAACAGTCTCGTCTCCGTGCTAAGAGAGAGAGAGAGAGAGAGAGAGAGAGAGAGACAGACAGACAGAGAGAGAGAGAGAGAGAGAGAGAGAGACTGGGAGACCACCGCTCCATAGCAGCAGCCCTCATGTAAACCCCCCACTGCCCCCTCTATGTGTGTGTGTGTGTGTGTGTGTGTGTGTGTGTGTGTCTGTGTGTGTGTGTGTGTGTGCGTGTGCGTGTGCGTGTGTGTGTGTGTGTGTCTGGTGCCAACCCGCCTTGGCCCTGCTGCTGGGTGTGTGTGTCTGTGTGTGTGTGTGTGTGTCTGTGTCTGTGTCTGTGTGTGTGTGTGTGTGTGTGTGTGTGTGTGTGCGTGTGCGTGTGCATGTGCGTGTGTGTGTGTGTGTGTCTGGTGCCAACCCGCCTTGGCCCTGCTGCTGGGCCCAGTAAAAATATCACTTGTGTCCTCACTGTAGTCTGGGACGAGGCCGTAAAGCTGTCCCCCTATCTATCACCTCCTTCGTCATTCACACAACATGGACCCCAACCAGAGGGAGATGTGGTCTAATTCACACATAAACCTCTGCGCTTCCTAAGGATAACACCCCATCCCAGCCCCAGCGAGAACGGTCATGGAGCTATTTACGCTAACCTTGTGAAGATGTCCAGCTATATAAACCTCCCGACTGCCCCAGGGGTTGCACGGTTGTGGTTATGGAGGAGGTGTGTGGGTGGGTGTGTGTGTGTGTGTGTGTGTGTGTAACCAAACCCCCATAGCATTGACAGTTAAGATGGGTGAGTCACAGTTGAAAGATGCTGATCTAATCGGTTTCTCCTGGCGGGATGAGGAGAAATGTTTCAATAATGGTGAAAGCGGTGTGTGGGTGTGGGTGTGGGTGTTGGTGTGTGTGTGTGTGTGTGTGTGTGTGTGTGTGTGTGTGTGTGTGTGCGTGTGGGTGTGGGGTGTGGATGTGTGTGTGTGTACGCTTGCGGCATGTGCGTGAGTGTGTGCATCGGCAGACAGACAGGCAGTTAAGCATGAGTTACAATGTGGACTGACAGACACTGGCCGCCTCTCTCTAATCAGCTGAGTTTCCCACCAACCCTCGAGTCTCCCATCTATAGCCTCCGGCGCTCAGTCCTCTCATTACACGACCCAACAGATGTCTGTTTGCGGAAGGGCCCGGGGAAGGGCTTTTCGGAGAGTGTTCTGTTCATGTCCACTGTGTATTGACCCATTAACTAGGGCTCAGGTCCAATACTGCTACAGCCCAGCGCTAACGGACCCGCCACCACTGCCTCTCAGAGGACTAGATTTAGTCATATCCCCCTCTGGAGAGATACTTTGCTTTAGTCCAGCCCAGCCCACTCCAGAACCGGGGCCCAAGCCCAAGCCCAGCTCAGCCCCAGCCAAAGCCTAATCTAGTCCAGGCCAAATGGACACGTCGGAGATGCCTTCGGGGTGATGACGTCAGGTTGAAGGGTGAGGTGATGGAACAGGGGAAGTGTTTCTATTCCTGTCTGCTGTCCAATCTCCTCCTGGTGGGAGGTGGGGGTGGGGGGGCCTTGCCTAGGTAGGCTCTCCCTCCACAGCTGCTCAGAGTCTGGCAAGTGAGGCTCCTGTAAATCTCAGGAAGACAGATGGGCCCATTTTTACGGAGAGAGAAAAGACAAAAGAATGGAAAATATTCTATTGACGTTGACGTTGATTCATGTCTTGAGTTTTTGGGGGCAACAACCGAGGTCTGAAGGAAAGATGTTTCCAGCCTATTGAGACCCGGTGGAGGTTTGGAAGTCCTCTCTTTAGAGAGCTTTGAGTGTAAAAAAAACGACTCCTGTTTCTCTGCCTCATCTAAACGCTTTTATGCCTTTGATCTACTGTAGTTTTAATGACATCATGGCGTTGGATGTTGGATGTGGAATTGGAATGTTGCTCATACTTTAAAATGTGGATTTTAGAGTTTAGAGTGATTTTAGAGTTTGCTTTTCATGTCTGCACTAATGTTTAATATTCTTCCCGTAGACAAAATAGAACAAATATTTGGAGTGCCCTTAGCATAGAGCTTATACTCTACTTGATTGGTCCTGTGGGACCCAGTGGAGGTGGCCTTTGATCTTGCCAGATGGAAAATCCAGTTGATTTCCCCCGCAATCTACCAATGATGGAGACCCAGCCCCTGTTGATAGCGAGCTAACACTGAACACTTTGTTATCGATTGCATACTGGGTAAAGACGTTTTGCTTTACATTTATAATAAATTCACAGTGCATTATACGAGTTCTGACAGTATAAGCGTCTATGACAGCTTTTTAATGTCTTATATAATCTCATAATGGTTCTGAGCTATCATCAGCAATTTTCTGTTCTAGAAAAAGTTATAGACATAACATATTATGACATAATGAAGCCATTATAAGGCACCGCACATCTCTAGGATTAGTTGAGTTATGGCGCTTTGTGACGTGTGTGCCTCTTAGGAAGTGTTATCCAAGTGTCTTTAGTAGTGGAGCTGTCTGTAGACGTACGGACTTGCCTGGGTTGCCTGAGGGATTTTGCAAAGACAGCGTCAGGGTCGGCCAAAGCAAATCACACTGAAACCATCGGAACAAATTGCTGCTGAATAATAAATAGTTGTTGCAGTATAATTACAGAGGAATGACGTTAAAAAAAAAAAAAAAAACGTGAAAAAAAGAAAGTTGACCACTTTCTTTCACGTTTGAATTGACTGAGGCTAGACAGACAGCCTTTGGGTTAAACTGTACACAGTAACATGGGGTTAAACTGTGGTTCCTATACTGTAGCTCTGTTCAGTTGTTCCGTTTTTCAACACAGCCATGTGTGTTCTTGGTAATTACCCTGTGAGTGTGGTTTGTGCACGAGACTGCTATCTATTAACCTACTGAGGCAGTCAGGCGCAGAGAGGCTCGCTGGTGCCAAAAGCCATTTCATATCACATGAGATTCTTATCCTCCATCACGGCTTATCTCACACTCCCCCCCTTTCATCCCCAGTCTACCCCCCCCCCCAGTTCCCTCAGTCTGCTCCCAGCCTCCCCCCCGCCTCCTCCCAGCCTCCCCCCAGCCTCCCCCAGTCTCTGCTACTCTTCAACACTCACCCCAGTCTCCACCAGCCTCACCCTACTCTCCCCAGCCTCCCCCCTGCCTCCCCCCAGCCTCCCCCAGTCTCTGCTACTCTTCAACACTCACCCCAGTCTCCACCAGCCTCCCCCTACTCTCCCCCAGCCTCTCCCCAGCCTCCCCCCAGCCTCCCCCAGTCTCTGCTACTCTTCAACACTCACCCCCAGTCTCCACCAGCCTCCCCCTACTCTCCCCAGCCCCTCCCCAGCCTCCCTCCCAGCCTCCCCCCAGCCTCCCCCAGTCTCTGCTACTCTTCAACACTCACCCCAGTCTCCACCAGCCTCACCCTACTCTCTCCCCCAGTCTCCCCTCAGACTCTACTAATCTCCACAAGCGTCCCCCCCTAGCCTCCCACATTTCCCCATGCAGTCTCCCTCTGCCTCCCCCAGTCTCCCTTCCTTGTCTCCTCCAGCCTCACCCCAGCTCTCTCCCAGTCTCCCCCCCAGCTCTCTCCCAGTCTCACCCCAGCTCTCTCCCAGTCTCCCCTACTTGACCACCCAAGGCCGAGCTTACAGGAAGGCAGTATTAGCATAGCATCACGTTTGGGTGACCATGGTGATGAAGCAGTCAACTCCAGACAGAGTCCTTATTATGGACTCATTAAGCTGTAAGACTTTACAGATTATTAGATTGAAGGGGTGTTGATAGCGGGCGTTGATAACACTAACAGCTACCTCTGCATTTTAGCCAGAATAACACACACACACGCACTGAACAAACACACCTATTTAAACGAACCCACACAGACACAGACACACACGTACTGTACACACACACACACACACACACACACACACACACACACACACACATTTCTGAGTAGAAATCCTCCCCCTCTTGGCTGAGATAAGAGAGGAGCAGCGTGGAGGTGTGTACACGGCCTGTCCTGTTTTAGACGCGGTGGTGTAAATCCTCCCAGCTGTGTGTGGGGCTGGAACGCTAAAGAGCTGCGGATCCCAGCAGGTCAGGAGCACGGAGACACCCACAGGAAGGCCAGAGTGGCTAATACGTCCTCCTTTATTGACTCGCGCCGCCGACCTCCGACCCCGAGAAACGGGAATGGCCGCCTTCCTTTGGAATCCCGCCACAGTTCATAGACTCCTCTTATCTTAATGCTCCTCGCGAAGACATGAATCACCCCGCGGAGGCAGCTGTTGGAAGCGGGCTGTGTGTTTCTCTGTCTCAGACTCAAACGAGGTTGACTTGACCAAGGCGCTTTCCTCTCTGTGTTTTCCTCCCTTCTCCCTGTGATCATACAGCTGGAAGGTACACAGTTTTTTGGGTTTTTTCCCAGAGCTTCCCCCCAACGCTTCCAGATTGGGTTAAAAAACATTCATAGTTTCGAACCTCGAAGATTATTTCATTCCCTTTCATCTCGTGTCAGCCATTCATGAAGAACTTGGGGAGGAAGGGAGAAAAAAAAATCACCATCGACCACATTACTAACAAGCCCGTATGTGATTGGCTGACTTGGTCACAGTTCTTTTGCAAGATGTAGGTGAAAGGAGGTTTTGGGTCCACCCATGACCTCATTAACCCAACTCTGGGCTGGGTTACAGTTGGCCAGCACATTATTGGCGGGCTGTTTAGTATACCAGCGCTGATTTGTACGGTAATTGATACTGTATATAATAAAACCCTGGGAGAATTCTCGAGGCCGTGGTACAGGGTGGGCTTTGCTGAGTGTTACATTATTGAACAGCCAAGAGTTTGATTCATAGCGAATCTGCGCTTCATAGTGGAGGAAGTGTGGAGGATGGGGAGGAAACTGGAGATACCTGGATAGCAGACAAAGGTGACTAAACGTGGATTGGAAGTGAGGCTGGGGGGGGGGGGGGGGGGGGGGGGGGCGTGCTGAAGAGGAGGGTGTAGTCAGCTCATGTTTTTGATCTATCGCGCAATTTGAAATAATAATAATAATATAATCAGACTAAATTGCTCAGTCAGTCAGTTCTTCCATTCCTAACCTGTAACCCAGGAATGTGCATGTTCTCTGAACGTGGTCCACACACACACATGTACTGTACACACACACACACACACACACACACACACACACACACACACTCCCTGCTTGGCATGTCAACCCGTTTTTTTAGTCAGTCGGCCTTGCGGCTGACTGTGAGACATGAAGCCTCTGGCTTGGCGATTGTTATTCAGTCCATTAAAAGAGTGCTGGGTTCGGATCACTCCAGTCTTTTGTTTGGCCAGGCTGAGTGTGTGTGTGTGTGTGTGTGTGTGTGTGTGTGTGTGTGTGTGTGTGTGCATGTGAGTGTGCGTGCCCCAGTATGTGTGTGTGTGTGTGTGTGTGTGTGTGTGTGTGGCCCAGTGTGTGTGTGCGTGTGCACGCGTGTGTGTGCCCCTGTGTGTGTGTGTGTGTGGACCTGTGGTGTGTTTTCCTTCGGGCGTGTGCATACATAGACAGGGCTTTGCTGAACTTGGCTGCTGTCCTCTAGCTGTCTAAAGAGCTGCTTGTGGATGATTTGGCCATGGGAGCACCCAGACTCCTCACCGAGAGGGGTCCTCTCTCTCTCCGAGGATCAAAGACATGGCAAGGAGACGCGGAGACATTCTCAGCTTTCTTTTCTTTTATCTCTCTCGTTATTCTTCTAAGTCCTCGCTGTCTCTTTATCATCCTCCATCTCCATCCGTCTTTCCCTCCATTCCTTCACTGCAAAGGTCACGTCCGCCACGGTTTTTGTTTATGAGTCGGGTCCGCAAAACTCATAGAGATGGATCTCTCGGTATCTCCGAGCCCTGGAAATAGGATTATCAGGATGACGAGGTAATAAGCGTTTAGATTTAGAGCTTCACCTTGGTCAGGAACGTAGACTGAAAGCAGAGAGAGTGAAAGTCGTGAGGGGGTGGAGGGGGTGGGAGGGGGGGGGGGGGCTGGGTGGAGGGGGCTGTTTAGTGATTCAGAGTTCAGGACAGGGGATGCACACATCTGGGCTAGAGGTTGTCCCAGCCAGGCCAGATTAATCAACCCCAGATGTGTGCAGCCATGGACGCAGCAGTGGGTCTGTGGTTGTTGCTCTGAGGGGGGACTCGCATTCCTGGCCTCCAATTGTCCAGGACAGATTGTCAGGTCATGGGTATGAGAGGAGGAGAGGAGAGGAGAGGACAGCAGGAGACTCGACAGACATTATGGACAGACAAACATGTGTGTTTGTGTGTCGGTGTGTGTGTGTGTGTGTGTGTGTGTGCGTGCATTTTGACCTACTTTCTCTCTCCGTCTCCTTCCTGTGCTTTGGGTCTGGGCAGGATGGATGTGATTTACCTTTTCATTTAAACACAAGGAAGCAATAAGAGGAGGGGATGCCACATCAGAGCGTAGCATGGCTACAGTATAGTAGCTGTAGGGTCAGGGCGAGGGTGAGGGTTAGGGGGTTAGGGATAGAATAGATCTCCTCGCTTGTGGAAGAGGAAACACATTCTCCTGGCCCTGTGTTTCATCGTAACCGTAACAGACGAGTCTCAGACAAGCGTGTCGTTTTTTATTTCCGACTGTAGATCGTACAGTACGTTCTAACGAATCCCGGCGTATTACCTTAGTGGCGCCACTGCTGCCGTAAATAAGGGCCTCAAACCACACGAGAAGCCATCATTAGGCCTTTTTTGAGTTTTATTACGTGCGATTGAACGGACATCATATTGCTCAAATGGCTTCAGCATGAGGTCATTGTGTTTGATTCGTGAAGTGTGGTTAACAAGATTATGTCGTTGTGTGTCGCGGTGGTCTCTGGAAAGTGGCACGCACACACACACACACGCGCGGGCGCGCGCACAGACACACACACACACACGAGTGCACACACACACACACACACATACACACACACACACGCACACACTCAGCAAGGTGGCTATTGAAGTCCAGGACATTGTGTTCTTATATAACAGTGTTTCCACACACACACACACACACACACGCACACACACACACACACACACACACACACACACACACACACACACACACACACACACACACAGGTTGTTCCTTTTTAGTTTGTTGTCTTTTCCTTCAGCCCAGTGTTAGCTTGTTAGCTAGCTCGAGTGTTAAACATTCCTATTGGACTACGACCGTCTTTTGTAGAGATATTACGGTTATCATTGTAGCCATCTCTTAGTGTCACCTTTTGACACTTCTATGCTGCGTTGATGTGTGTGATTGTGATACTCAATATACAATCTAGTCGTGTACATGTTTGGATCTGAACCAAGAATGTTTGTCATGGGAAGATCATTATTGATGTGAACCAGCTATTTTGCTTCCTCCATTATATGGTTATCCCATTACCCCTGCGGATAGTGTAAGCCACTGTTCCTACCCAGACCCAGACCAAAGTCTTACACTGGAATGTGCAGCGGCGTACATTCATTTACCGACTTAAAGAATTAAAGGGAGGTAAATTCACAGTGACGCAGTGTGTCGTCGGCTCTCTCACCGATGTCCCCTACGGTTATTTACGTCCTAAAAAGCTAAAAGCTTCTCTGCGGGAATTGCATAAATTGAATGAAACTCCTGAGTGTGAAATGTATTTAGACGTACATACCAGGCACGTGCAGTCAGGGGATTCAAAGCCTTACCTGTCATACTCCAACGAAAATAGCTGTTACAAAAAGCCCCAAAATATATATGTTACGGTACATGTGGGAATACGGTACATGTGGGAAAACTAGGGTTAGGGTTAGGGTTAGGGTTAGGGGTAAGGGTAGGTTTAGGGGTAGGGGTAGGGTTAGACATGCCAGCATGATGAATGGACTTTATTGTCATTGCTACAGTACAGGTACCAAACAACGAAATTTAGGATGTACCAAGTCACCCTAGCACCTAACCCTAACCCTATATTTCCCACATGTACCGTATTCCCACATGTACCGTAACATATACATTAAAATAAAGATTACGATTTTTCCACTGATTTGTGTTATAAATGCTGTATGATTTCTGTATGATTCGTACGTGCATATTTCCCCTAACTTCTCCTTTTTTTCTGCTCGAGAAAAGGTCATTTTTAACTTGAAGACAATAAGACATTGGCTTCCATTGTATCCATTAACTCTCTTATCTCTTTCTTTCCCTCTCCCCCCTCCTCCCCCCCTCTCCCCCCTCCTCCTCCCCTCTCTCAGACTACCGGACCGGGCCCTGCTTCACGCAGGTGAACAACCAGATGTGCCAGGGCCAGCTGAGCGGCATCGTCTGCACCAAGACCCTCTGCTGCGCCACCATCGGCCGTGCCTGGGGCCACCCCTGTGAGATGTGCCCCGCCCAGCCACACCCCTGCAGACGCGGGTTCATCCCCAACATCCGCAGCGGAGCATGCCAGGGTAAGACACGCACACACACACACACACACACACACACACACACACACACACACACACCTGGAACATCTTTTGGTAATGTTGTCATGAGAGACAACACAGACAATGATAAACACAAACACACACACACACACACACACACACACGCTAACACCTGGAACATCTGTTGGTAACGTTGTCATGAGCGACAACACAGACAATGCT
>NC_137677.1:5752180-5755032 GCF_963989245.1 Nansenia antarctica | reverse complement strand
GAGGGGGGGGAGAGGGGAGAGAAGGAGGAGGAGGAGGAGGAGGGAGAGGGAGAGGGGGGGGGGCTGGGGAGGAAAAAAACAAAACTCTCCCTTTCTTTCTCTGTTGTCAGAGCCCGGAACAAAGAGAGAGAGAGGTAGAGCGGTGGGAGAGGGAAGCGTTGTCTGATTAGGAACATGCCCTGTAGGAAATGAGCTGTTAGCTGTAGTATGTGAGGAAGGGCCCCGGCGAGACGGTCCGCCGAGGAGGGAGGGGGGACGTATGTGACAGGTTCCAACTGGGAGAGGAAGGGGGAGGATAGAGCTAGCTGGGTCTCGTGCTCTCACTGTTTTCCCTTACCTAAGAGGCTCCCTTTCTGTTCCTAGCCGTCTCTCTCTCTCTCTGTCTCTCTGTCTCTCTCTGTCTCTCTCTCTCTGTCTCTCTGTCTCTCTCTGTCTCTCTCTCTCTCTCTCTCTCTCTCTCTCTCTCTCTCTCTCTCTCTCTGTTTTCCCTTACCTAAGAGGCTCCCTTTCTGTTCCTAGCCATCTCTCTCTCTCTCTGTCCTCTCTGTCTCTCTGTCTCTCTCTCTCTCTCTGTCTCTCTGTCTCTCTCTCTCTCTCTCTCTCTCTCTCTTTCTCTCTCTGTCTCTCTCTCTCTCTCTCTCTGTCTCTCTCTCTGTGTGTATCAGGGGTAGACTGACAAGGAGAGCGAATCACGCTGGAGCTATTTCCCTCTGCTAACATTCCAGAGCCCAGGCTAGAGATGCTCGCTGTTGACTCTGGCAAGGGGTCTCCCCTCTTCATCTCCTCCGTCCCTTTTCCTCCGTCCCTCTCCTCCCTCCCTCCCTCTCCTCCCCCCCGGTCTCTCCTTGAGGGGACAGACCTTCTTTTCTCTCTCTGTCTCCCGCCTGTTCTCTCTCCCTCTTTCTCTGTGTCTGTCTTTCACACCGTTTTTTTTCTCTCTCAGAGAACCTTCTTCTTTCTCTCTCTCCTCTATCTCTCTCTCTCTCTCCCTCTGTCTTTCCCCGCCTCTGGGCCCTTTTTCTCTCCCTCCTTCGGTGGTTTCTCACCCAGACCGGCCATCTGTCTTGTGTAACCTGCTGAACTGCAGCAGAGTCCCCAGGAACAAATAAAGAAGAGCCCAGCTCTCAGCCATGTCTGACACATTGACAAGGCCCTCATATATCCTCCGTCTTAGACTATGCGGTAACAAACACACACGCGTCACGCGCACACACACACACACACACACACATACCCACACATACACACACACACACACACACACACACACACACACACACACATACACACAGCCAGGCCAATGATAGGTCCCCAGGACCTGGCTGCTGTGATGCGCCTTCTTGCTTGGGTGCAATTTGTGTGTGGAGAGGTAGACTAAACCCCCCCCCCCCCCCCTTGCTTTCCTTCTGCACGACCCAGAATTATTGATTTTATCTCCCCCCCCCCCTCCTCCCCCCCCCCCCCTCCTCCCCCTTTCTTTCCCCCCTCTTCCCCCTCTCTCGGGTTGGGAACTCAGGAGTTCAGCAGGGGGGGTCTTGGAATGTCAGCAGACCAGGGCTGATTTCGTGGTTGCCTGCCTGGGTCTGGTCTGGTCTGGTCTGGTTCTGGGTCTGGGTCTGGGTCTGGGTCTGGGTCTGGTCTGGCCTGGTTCTGGGTCTGGGTCTGGTCTGGGTCTGGTTCTGGGTCTGGGTCTGGGTCTGGGTCTGGTCTGGGTCTGGTCTGGGTCTGGTCTGGGTCTGGTCTGGGTCTGGGTCTGGTCTGGTCTGGGTCTGGGTCTGGTCTGGTCTGGGTCTGGTCTGGGTCTGGGTCTGGTCTGGGTCTAGATCTGGGTCTGGGTCTGGTCTGGGTCTGGGTCTGGTCTGGGTCTGGGTCTGGTTCTGGATCTGGGTCTGGATCTGGGTCTGGGTCTGGGTCTGGTCTGGTTCTGGGTCTGGATCTGGGTCTGGATCTGGGTCTGGGTCTGGTCTGGGTCTGGGTCTGGTCTGGGTCTGGGTCTGGGTCTGGCCTGGGTCTGGGTCTGGTCTGGGTCTGGTCTGGGTCTGGTCTGGGTCTGGTCTGGTCTGGGTCTGGTCTGGGTCTGGTCTGGTCTGGGTCTGGGTCTGGGTCTGGGTCTGGTCTGGGTCTGGGTCTGGATCTGGGTCTGGGTCTGGTCTGGGTCTGGGTCTGGTCTGGGCCTGGTCTGGGTCTGGTCTGGGTCTGGGTCTAGGTTTGGGTCTGGGTCTGGGTCTGGTCTGGGTCTGGATCTGGGTCTGGTCTGGGTCTGGGTCTGGATCTGGGTCTGGGTCTGGGTCTGGTCTGGGTCTGGATCTGGGTCTGGGTCTGCGTCTGGCCTGGATCTGGGTCTGGGTCTGGGTCTGGTCTGGGTCTGGGTCTGGTCTGGTCTGGTCTGGGTCTGGTCTGGTCTGGTCTGGGTCTGGTCTGGGTCTGGATCTGGGTCTGGTTCTTGGTCTGGTCTGGGTCTGGTCTGGTCTGGGTCTGGGTCTGGTCTGGGTCTGGTCTGGGTCTGGTCTGGGTCTGGGTCTGGTCTGGTCTGGGTCTGATCTGGGTCTGGTCTGGGTCTGGTCTGGGTCTGGTTCTGGGTCTGGGTCTGGTCTGGGTCTGGGTCTGGGTCTGGGTCTGGGTCTGGGTCTGGTCTGGTTCTGGGTCTGGTCTGGGTCTGGGTCTGGTCTGGGTCTGGTCTGGTCTGGGTCTGGTCTGGGTCTGGGTCTGGGTCTGGTTCTGGTCTGGGTCTGTCTCTGTCTCTGGGTCTGGGTCTGGGTCTGGGTCTGGTCTGGGTCTGGTCTGGTCTGGGTCTGGTCTGGGTCTGGTCTGGGTCTGGTCTGGTCTGGGTCTGGTCTGGGTCTGGGTCTGGG
>NC_137677.1:5722180-5747180 GCF_963989245.1 Nansenia antarctica | reverse complement strand
ACTCGCCTTTGGTCCTGTTTGGTAGTCATGGTATTGCATACGCTCTACTGCCATCTTCAGTCCACACATGGAACTTCTCAGTGTCAACTCAGTGTAAAGGTTTTTTGGTGATTGCTAGAGTAACACAAATACAAGGGTTTTAGTTCCAGAGTCTGCAGGGAAACCTCCCATGTAGGTGTGACTGAACCTCTGACGTAGAGGGATGTTAAGAGAGTGAGAGAGAGAGAGTTATACATGAACCCTCTTCCTTCTCTCTTTCTCTCCTCGTATAGATGTGGACGAATGCGTCAGCAACCCCTGCGTCAATGGAGACTGTGTCAACACGCCCGGGTCGTACCACTGCAAGTGTCACGAAGGCTACCAGGGCACCCCCACCAAGCAGGCCTGCATTGGTACGTTCCAAACACTCACTGTCAAAACTACAGCACATGATTGTTGTTTACGGGTGTTTATGCTTTAGCCAACTGTTCTCTTAAGACGACAACAAAATGGCTAAACTAAGCAGGGGCAGACTGGCTCCCAGGCTAATATATGGACAATTGAGCCAAAGATACATGTCCATAAGTGGATTCAATGCTTTAAAGTAGAGTGATATGAAGTGATATTCAGTTACAGTAAGATAAGTAAGGTGAAATAAACCCATCTGCCCTCCCCCTCCCCCTTCCCTCTTCAGATATCGACGAGTGCATCGTGAACGGAGTGATGTGTCGTAATGGCCGCTGTGTCAACACCGACGGAAGCTTCCAGTGCATCTGCAACGCTGGCTTTGAGCTTACTCCTGATGGGAAGAACTGCATAGGTGAGCCATTACACTCACCTATAGAGTATGCATACACACACACACACACATACAGACACACACACACACACACACACCTGTGAATCACACACCTAGAATCAATCTACAGTATAGGCACGTCTCAGAGTGCTGCAAGATGTATCTAGATCTACATGCCCCACACACACACACACACACACATACAGACACACACACACACACCTGTGAATCACACACCTAGAATCAATCTACAGTATAGGCACGTCTCAGTATCTACACCTACACGCCCCACACACACACCACATCTTCTCAGTCTGACATGTGGTAAAACATAAATTGATATAATTCGGCGAAAGTCGCAATGAACCGAGAGGTGTTGGTAGACAAACTAAAGGGCCTTTTCATTCATTCATTCATTCATTCATTCATTCATTCATTCATTCATTCTTTCATTCATTCATTCTTTCATTAATTCATTCTGCTTGTTGTCTTGCAGACCATGACGAGTGCGCCACCACCAACATGTGTCTGAACGGCATGTGTATCAACGAGGACGGCAGCTTCAAGTGTATCTGCAAGCCGGGCTTCGCCCTGGCGCCCAACGGACGCTACTGTACTGGTATGTCACAACTGTCTGTCGTCACAACTGCAGAATCTCGTGACGTTAGAATTATACGGTTCTATCTCCATTTTTGTCAAAATTTAGTTTTTTTACATAATCTGATCCATTAGGTGTTTATTAATGCCTGTGTGGTGTTATTTTTTAAAATGTTGACATTTTTGAGTTAGTAATTCATAAAACACAAAGGTTCCATCTCACAGAACATAATGGAATGTAAAAACGTTGACGCTCAATATCTCTGAACTATCCTAGACGGAGATAGAACCTTATAATTCTAAGCTCACGATCACTCCCCCGATCTTCCGCCGTAGACTGAAGACCCGTCTCTTCAGGCTCCACCTTAAGTGAACTGTCCCTCCCGAGACATCGACTACACCCCCGTACTGTTTCCCCAATGTCGCAATAACAATAATAAACACATAAACAAATAAAAAGTCACGATGACTGCCAATGGCCAATAGAATAGATTATTTATTCCCTGCTATGACTAGTGGATAGATGATTCACTTACTGAGTCATGTGTATTTGTTGTAAGTCTCTCTGGACCAAGCCGCCTGATAAACGGCAAAAATGTAAAAAATGGGATGTTCTATCCTAGACCCGGTATGATTCTGGATGAGTCACTGGAAACGTTTACGTAAGTCTCCCCCACAGGTGATTGATGGTAGGCCACGGTATATACAGTAGTGGCAGCTGGAACATTTAGTGTCTACAGTGTGGTTGGCTAATAAACGTCCTAATGGTAAACCTCCTCGTTGCATGTCAAAGTGGAAGTGGACGTCTATTGAATGTATGGATGGTTTGTTGACGGTCCGAGTATCAACAGATCATTATAGGGGAATGATGAAGTCATTGAATTGGCTATCCAACTAATGAGATCATCATCATATATCTCTTTCTCTCTCTCTCTCTCTCTCTCTCTCTCTCCTCTCTCTCTCTCTCTCTCTCTCTCTCTCTCTCTCTCTCTCTCTCTCCCTCCCCCTCCTCCTCCTCCCTTCCTCTCTTTCTCTCTCCCTCTCCCTCCTCCTCCTCCTCTCTCTCTCTCTCTCTCTCTCCCTCCTCCCTTCCTTTCTCTCTCTCTCTCCCTCTTCCTCCCTTCCTCTCTCTCTCTCCCCCCTCCTCCTCCTCCTCCTCCCTTCCTCTCTCTCTCCCTCCTCCTCCCTTCCTCTCTCTCTCTCCCCCCTCCTCCTCCTCCTCCTCCCTTCCTCTCTCTCTCTCCCTCCTCCTCCCTTCCTCTCTCTCTCTCCCCCCTCCTCCTCCTCCCTTCCTCTCTCTCTCCCCCCCTCTCCCTCCTCCTCCTCCCTTCCTCTCTCTCTCTCTCCCTCCTCCTCCTCCTCCCTTCCTCCCTCTCTCTCTCCCTCCTCCTCCCCTCCTCCTCCTCCCTTCCTCTCTCTCTCCCTCCCCCTCTTCCTCCCCTCCTCCTCCCTTCCTCTCTCTCTCCCTCCTCCTCCTCCTCCCTCCCTTTCTCTCTCTCTCTCTCCTCCTCCTCCCTTCCTCTCTCTCTCCCTCCTCCTCCCTTCCTCTCTCTCCCTCCTCCCTCCTCCTCCCTTCCTCTCTCTCTCTCTCCCCCTCCTCCTCCTCCTCCTCTCTCTCTCTCTCCCTCCTCCTCCTCCTCCCTTCCCCCCCCCCTCCTCCTGCTCTTCCTCTTCCTCTCTCAGACATTGACGAGTGCCTGACCCCGGGCATCTGTATGAACGGCCGCTGCATCAACTCCGAGGGGTCCTTCCGCTGCGAGTGTCCGCCCGGCCTGGCCATCGACGTGGACGGGAGGGTGTGCGTCGACACGCACATGCGCACCACCTGCTACGGCGCCATCAAGATGGGCACGTGCTCGCGCCCCTTCCCCGGCGCCGTCACCAAGTCGGAGTGCTGCTGCGCCAGTCCCGAACACGGCTTCGGAGAACCGTGCCAGCCCTGCCCCGCCCGCAACTCAGGTGAACCACACTCACACACTCTTCATGTGCGTTGGCTAGGAACGTTTTCAATGAGGAATGTTTCAATAATTGAATCTAATATACGCCATGTAGCTCACTCTAATGTAATAATATTATATGTACATAAATATGATTATATTATAATATACGCCATGTAGCTCACTCTAATATAATAATATTATATGTACATAAATATTATTATATTACAATATACGCCATTTAGCTTTCACTTATATTGCAGCGAGTGCATACATTTTTCAGTATATATATGGTCCTGGCGGGAACCGAACCCACAACCTAAGCGTTGTCAGTGCCATGCTCTTCACAACGGAGCCACTAGAGCCCCACATCTGTCATGCAACAGTGCTGATCTCTAGCCACAGTAAGTAGAGCCGTCTATTAACATGTTAACATGCTCCTCCATGCTTTGTGTCTCTCAGCTGAGTTCCAGGCGGTCTGCAGCAGTGGGATCGGCATCACCGCTGACGGGAGAGGTGAGGAACTTTACCAGGATGTCACGTGACTGTCATGTGACAGTCTATGGCTTTGTTCGAGGCGTTCAAGCCCGACCTGTTGTCACAGTCACTTTATCACTCCCCCTCCTCCTCCTCCTCCCTTCCTCCCTTCCTCTCTTTCTCTCTCCCTCTCCCTCCTCCTCCTCCTCTCTCTCTCTCTCTCCCTCCTCCCTTCCTCTCTCTCTCTCCCTCCTCCTCCCTTCCTCTCTCTCTCTCCCCCCTCCTCCTCCTCCTCCTCCCTTCCTCTCTCTCTCTCCCTCCTCCTCCCTTCCTCTCTCTCTCTCCCCCCTCCTCCTCCTCCTCCTCCCTTCCTCTCTCTCCCCCCCCCTCTCCCTCCTCCTCCTCCCTTCCTCTCTCTCTCTCCCTCCTCCTCCCTTCCTCTCTCTCTCTCCCTCCTCCTCCTCCCTTCCTCTCTCTCTCTCCCTCCTCCTCCTCCCTTCCTCTCTCTCTCTCCCTCCTCCCTTCCTCTCTCTCTCTCCTCCTCCTCCCTTCCTCTCTCTCTCCCTCCTCCTCCTCCTTCCTCTCTCTCCCTCCTCTGGACTGTTGTCACAGTCCCTTTTTTTTTTTTTTTTTTTTTTTATTCTTTCCTAGCACCAGGGGAGCACCCCCTCCTAAATTTCGTTGTTTGGTACCTGTACTATAGCAATGACAATAAAGACCATTCATTCATTCATTTAGCTCGAGTGTCGTAACGGCATAACCTAGTGTAAGGCTAACCCAAAGACGAGGACGGGCCAGGTCTCTCTTGTAAAACAGATCTGGTCTCAATTAGATGAACTCACCCTAAACCCTAGATGTACCTGGATAAATAAAGGTGAGATGAAAGCATCTTCTGTACTGTAGTTTCGAGAGGAACCCCTAGCTCACTCTCTCTGTGTCTGTGTGTCTGTGTGTCTGTGTGTCTGCGTGTCTGTGTGTCTCTGTGTCTCTGTGTGTCTGTGTGTCTCTGTGTCTCTGTGTGTCTCTGTGTCTGTGTGTCTGTGTGTCTGTGTGTCTGTGTGTCTCTGCGTCCCTGCGTCTGTCCCTCCCACAGACATCAACGAGTGCGCCCTGGACCCTGACATCTGCCAGAACGGCATGTGTGAGAACCTGCGCGGGAGCTACCGCTGCATCTGCAACATCGGCTACGAGTCCGACTCCAGCGGCAAGAACTGCGTCGGTGAGTCTGACTGAGAGACGTCCATTTTGGGATGAAAAAAGAAATAGGGGGTGTGTGTGTGGGGGGGGTGGGTGGTGGGGGGGTCGTCTTTAGACTCTCAAAGGGAGAACCACCACTTCTTCAAGTCGGTCCGTTGTTCTCACCTCAAAGAAAGTAGTTCGTGTTCTTGACATAAGACCATTTCTGAGTGATGAAAATGAATAAGATGAATAACAATTTTAGATTGCGTTTATACCGTAAACACTAGTAGCCTGGTGGGTGTATGTGGGTGTATGACGGGTGAGTCAACCCTCCTCCTGTGTCTCTCCTGGGCTGCAGACATCAACGAGTGTCTGGTGAACCGGCTCCTGTGTGACAACGGCCTGTGCAGGAACACCCCCGGTAGCTACACCTGCTCCTGCCCCAAGGGCTTCATCTTCAAACCCGACTCAGAGACCTGCGAAGGTGAACGCTCTCTCTCTCTCTCTCTCTCTCTCTCTCTCTCTCTCTCTCTCTCTCTCTCTCTCTCTCTCTCTCACGTTTGAAACGCTTCATTTATTTATGTCCACAGAAAAACAAAGTGCATTAAGGACATAAACACTATCAGTGCAATCAGTTCATTGGGAGACATTCATACACACACACACACACACACACACACACACACACACACACACACTCGCAAACACACACACACACACTCGCACACACACTCGCACTCACACACACACACACACACTCTCGCACTCACACACATACACACACACACACTTACACACATGAATACATTTGGCATAATCTTAAACACTTAAATCTCTAGTTACATAAAAATAGAACAAATTACAACCATGTTAGAGAGGACTGTTAGAGAGGACATCTGCCCCTCCTCTGCTCGTCCCTGACCCTTCCGGACCCTTCCGTGTGTTCCAGATATAAACGAGTGTGAGTCCAGCCCGTGTGTCAACGGCGTCTGTCGCAACATTGCCGGGTCCTTCAACTGCGAGTGTTCCCATGGCAGCAAGCTGGATTCCACCAACACCATCTGCGTGGGTAAGAGCCCCCAGTCCCACATGCCAGACTCAAGTCTGACACACATACACACACACATACACACACACACACACACACACACACACGCAGACCGCAAGGAACCTCTGTCAGATAACGATCGCATCGTTAGAGAGAAGCGGCAGGAGTGAAGGGCGGGATCAGTGCCACCGCGCCGCGGCCTTCGAGGTGTCAACCAGGTTGATTTTACTGTAAATAAACACTGTGAGTGTATGATGACAGACACACACACACACACATACACACACATCAATCGAAATTTCGTTCTAAACAGAGACGCCGTTAGCGAAGTTTGGGGCCCGTCCAGCGGGCGTCTTAGCATTCATCTCCCGACGTAATCTCCTCTTGTCATATGAGTCATTAGATAAATACCGAATATGAGCCGGTTCTGTCAGCCTTGATGTATTCCGCCGGCTTCAGTACAGTGAGTAAGCGTAAATTGTGGTCTAGTTTTTGGGTGGGCCCGTGGTTAGCGCTAATGCACACACATCACGGTTATTATGACAGAGCTCTCAGTCCGTTAGGAACCCAATAGCATAGGATTAAAGTCAATGATGCATCGTGGGTCTGAACCGCCGCCGCCAGCTGTTGAACAGACATCTGCCTCATTACTCTGTCTGTCGTGGCGGTAATGAACCGGGTGCATCAAAGAGAGATATTATGTACTGTACGTGGGTATATATACTGTATCTCGATATTCTCTCTCTCCTTTCTTCTCTTCCCTCCTCTCATGGTAAATGGGAAAGGGACTGCACTTATATAGCGCCTTTTTTGCTGCTCCAAAGCTGCTCCGAAGCGCTTTACAACGGCCTCTCATTCACCCATTCACACACACATTCACACACCCAATGGCGGCAAGCTGCCATGCAAGGCGCCGGCCCGCTCACTGGGAGCAATTTTGGGGTTCAGTGTCTTGCCCAAGGACACTTCGACATGTGGCCAGCCGGGGCTCGAACCGCCGATCTGCCAACCTTGTGATCATTAGACGGCGGCTCTACCTCCTGCGCCACAGCCGCCACAGCCGCCCCATCTCATTTCCTCTCCTCTCCCCTCCTCTCTCTCTCTCTCTACAGACAGTATGAAGGGGACGTGTTGGCTGAACATCCAAGATGGCCGCTGCGAGGTCAACATCAACGGGGCGACGCTCAAGTCCGAGTGCTGCTCGACCCTGGGGGCCGCCTGGGGCAGTCCTTGTGAACGCTGCGAGATCGGTCAGTACCGCACACACGGACGTACACACACGGACATACACACACACACACACACAAAGACAAAGTGATGAGAAAGGTAACACAGTGTGAGGTGTGTAACTGCTGTCTCTCTCCCCAGACACCGCCTGCTCCAGAGGGTTCGCACGTATGAAGGGAGTCAACTGTGAAGGTAGGACACACACACTCACACACACACGCACACACGCACACGCACGCACACACACGCACACGACACGCACTCAGTCGATTGTGAAGGAAGGACACTTCTCTCCCAGTCGTTAAAGACCTCTGCGTCTCTGTGGTATTTAGTTCGACAACGCTCTCCTCCGCCTCGACAGAAACTTACGACCCGTGAATATCATTCCTCTTCCTGTCCTCACGCTGTCCCCCTCCCCCCCCCCCCCCCTTCCCCCCTCCTCCCAGACATTAACGAGTGTGAAGTGTTCCCCGGAGTGTGCACCAACGGCCGCTGTGTGAACGCCCAGGGCTCCTTCCGCTGCGAGTGCGCCGAGGGCCTCACCCTGGACGGGAGCGGGCGCACCTGCGTGGGTAAGACGGCGCGCCGACCGACAGACACAATGATGACATCACTCCTCAGAGACCAGCGTAGCGTAGCAACATAAACACTCTCAGTATTCAGTGCTCAGTATCAGTGAACACAGTACAGTTTATGAGTGAATAGGCTAACTGGTATCACACAGTACTGTGGCCTGAACCTCTATGCAGCACCTGTGTCTTTCTGTATCTGAGTCACACCTACAGTCATGTGAAAAAGGACACCCCATGAAAACCTTTGTCTTTTTCAATATATTTACTGTACTCTGTACAGTTTCATCACAAACAGCAGTTAGCACCAGTTTACACAATAGAGCATGAGTGAATATGTTCACATAACGTTCCTGTGTATTCAACGTGGAGAACTTAGTTCTTGGTCGCGGTGGTAAAGCCTTATAGCCGCCTTTCAAGAACTCCCCATTAGAAGTGGTGCAATACTAGGGATTGTAACAACTACTGTAGTCCTTTCAACGAATCACAAATCTTAACCCTCCGTGACCCAGACGTGCGAAGCGAGCAGTGCTACATGAAGTGGGACGAGGACGAGTGCGTGGAGCCGTTGCCCGGGCGATACCGCGTGGACCTGTGCTGCTGCTCCGTGGGCGCGGCCTGGGGCATCGACTGTGAGCAGTGTCCCCAGGTGGGCACGCCGGAGTACAAGTCCATCTGCCCGCGGGGGAGCGGCTTCGCCAACCGAGGAGACATCCTGACCGGCAGACCGTTCTACAAAGGTAGGGAACTGAGGGCAAAACTTGTGACGTTAGAATTATACGGTTCTATCTCCATTTTTGTCAAAATTTTGTTTTTTACATAATCTGATCCATTAGGTGTTTATTAATGCCTGTGTGGTGTTATTTTTTTAAATGTTGACATTTTTGAGTTAGTAATTCATAAAATACAAAGGTTCCATCTCACAAAACATAATGGAATGTAAAAACTTTGACACTCAATATCTCTGAACTGCCCTAAACGGAGATAGAACCTTATCATTCTAAGCTCACCAACTGTTGGTATGGCAACCACACAGTCACACCATCAGAGTCATCGGTCTGTTTACAGAAGAACCTACATTAGAAAACAAATTGCTGACGACCCTAACCGTGTATTTGGCACGTGACGTTGTGTGTGATCATGTGTGTGTTGCTCTCTAGGTGAGGTGTCTGTTCTTCTACAAGAAAGTGGGGAACGTTGTGTATTTTTTCTCCACAGGGTTTCACACAGTGTGTAACGCTGTGTGTTGTGTGTGTGTGTGTGTGTGTGTGTGTGTGTTTTGCCCACAGATGTGAACGAGTGTAAGGTGTTCCAGGGACTGTGCTCTCACGGAACGTGCCGGAACACGATCGGCAGCTTCAAGTGTCGCTGCAGCAGCGGCTTCTCTCTCACCATGGAGGAGAGGAACTGCACAGGTATGGAGAGAGAGAGAGAGAGAGAGGGCTCATATAACGCTGTACAGTGTCTCTTCTATGTAGAATGGGGCAAAAAGAGCCAAGCTAAACCGCTCCACATAGATTGTTTTTGATGTTTGTTGGTGTTGTATGTAGGCTGTGGAAATGAAACATTCCTCATGACACAACCATGAATGAGACATGTTTGATATGTCCCTCGTGGTTCCAGTGGTGTGTATTCTCTCTCTTGTGTTCCTCATGGTTCTAGTGGTGTGTGTTCTCTCTGTGTCCCCCCAGACATTGACGAGTGTCGCATCTCCCCGGACCTGTGCGGCCACGGTGCCTGTGTGAACACGCCCGGCAGCTTCGAGTGCGAGTGCTTCGAGGGCTACGAGAGCGGCTTCATGATGATGAAGAACTGCATGGGTGAGTGAGGAAACACACACACACACACACGCACATGCACACACACACACACACACACATACACAAACTGCGCTCCAGCTGAAAAGAGACTCTGGAGAATATCCTCGAAGATCGCTTTTGACAGCTCACTCCCTTCTTTCACTCCCTTCTCTCTCCCTCTCTCTCCCTCTCCCTCTCCCTCCCTCCCTCCCTCTCCCTCCCTCCCTCCCTCTCTCCCTCTCCCTCCCCCTCTCCCTCCCTCTATCCCTCCCTCCAGACATTGATGAGTGTGAGAGGAACCCCATGCTGTGTCATGGAGGCAACTGTCTCAATACGGAAGGAAGTTACGAGTGTGAATGTCCCCCTGGACACCAGCTGACCCCTGATGGTGCCTCCTGCGAGGGTGAGCTATACATCATCACACACTTCTATATATAATATATCAATATATATATACATATATATATATACAGTAGTAGGCCTATAAACTATCAAGTCTGAAAGTTATCGACCTCAGTTTCAGGTGACACTGACAACGTTGTCTGTACTCATTCCAACTGTCCTATTCAACCTTGCTGTATTGAGTTCGGCTGTGAGCTGTTTTTCTTGTTTTTCCGCTGTTCGTCGTGACGTGAACAGACGTGAACGAGTGCCTGCTGAGCGACAACCTGTGTAAGAACGGCCACTGCGTCAACATGGTGGGCACCTACCAGTGCTCCTGTGACATGGGCTACCAGGTCACGCCCGACAGACAGGGCTGTGTGGGTGAGTGAACCGGAACCAACCTGTTATCCATAACAGCGCGTTTTTTTCTTTGGAGGGGGGGGGGGGGTAAAATTAATTCATTCATTGGATACTGTGTTGCAGTTTTGTTCCTCTCCAGAAACGTGACAGAGAAACGGGCGGTTGTGGGTAGTTTGTGTTTTCTACCGTCTTACCCTCCACCTCTCCTCCTTTCAGATATCGACGAGTGCACGATCATGAACGGAGGCTGCGACACACACTGTACTAACTCAGAGGGCAGCTACGAGTGCAGCTGTAGTGAGGGCTACGCTCTCATGCCTGACCTCAGGACCTGCGCAGGTGAGACAGACACACACACAAACACACACACACACAGAGTACACATACAGAGCACAAACAGACCACACTCACACACACACACACACTCATACACAGAGTACACACACACCTACACACACACACACACACACACACAGAGTACACACACGCACCTACAACCACCTACACACACACTCACACACACACACACACAGAGAGAGTACACACACGCACCTACAACCACCTACACACACACACACACACAGAGAGTACACACATACACCTGCAACCACCTACACACACACACAGAGTATACAATACATAAACAGGCTTGCAGCCTACCCACACAGTTGACCCCGTGCCTCACACCCGCTGCCCTCCCCTCTGTGTGTGTAGACATTGACGAGTGTGAGGACAACCCCGACATCTGTGATGGAGGCCAGTGCACCAACATCCCCGGGGAGTACCGCTGCCTCTGCTACGACGGCTTCATGGCCTCCATGGACATGAGGACCTGCATAGGTGAGACCCCAGAGACCAACACTCCCTCTGCCAACTGTGTTACTCCCATTCTCTCTCTCTCTCTCGCTCTCTCTCTCTCTCTCTCTCTCTCCCTCTCTCTGTCTCTCCCTCTCTCTCTGTCTGTGTCTCTCCCTCTCTCTCTCTGTCTCTCCCTCTCTCTCTCTTTCTCTCTCTCTCTCTCCGTCTGTCTCTCTCTCTCTCTCTGTCTCTCCCTCTCTCTCTCTCTCTCTCTCTCTCTCTCTCTCTCTCTCTCTCTCTCTCTCTCTTTCAACCCACTGGCCTAACCTCCATGTGTGTGTGTGTGTGTCCAGATGTGAACGAGTGTGACCTGAACCCCAACATCTGTCTCCACGGCGACTGCGAGAACACCAAGGGATCCTTCATCTGCCACTGTCAGCTCGGCTACTTTGTCAAGAAGGGCTCCACAGGCTGCACAGGTACAGTACACACACACACACACACACACACACACACACACACACACACACACACACACACACACACACACTCACACACACACACACACACACACACACACACACACACACACTCACACACACTCACACGCACTCACATTGATTGATTGATTTGATTGATTGATTGATTGGTTGCTTGGTTGATTGAGTGAGTGATTGATTGATTGGTTGAGTGATTGAGTGATTGATTGATTGGTTGATTGATTGATTGATTGGTTGATTGATTGATTGATTGATTGATTGGTTGATTGGTTGATTGGTTGATTGAGTGATTGATTGATTGATTGATTGATTGGTTGATTGGTTGATTGGTTGATTGGTTGATTGGTTGATTGGTTGATTGGTTGATTGGTTGATTGGTTGATTGGTTGATTGGTTGATTGGTTGATTGGTTGATTGGTTGATTGGTTGATTGGGTGATTGGTTGATTGATTTCCTTGTTGTTTCTCCAGATATTGACGAGTGTGAGATCGGAGCTCACAACTGTGACATGCACGCTGCCTGCGTCAACATCCCCGGCAGCTTCAAGTGTCGCTGTCGGGACGGCTGGGTGGGAGACGGCATCAAGTGTGTGGGTGAGTAGACCCCCGGAGACAAATCCATACGCAGAGAAACATCTCTGTCTGTCGTGCTTTATCACGTCAGACGTAGGACGAGTAACATGATGATTATCCGTCAAATCGATCTACATTATGTCACCTTTTTGGGCCATCACCAGTTTGCATCCCTGATTGATTGAGCCAATGCCATCGGGGACCTGCATGGCAGTTTTGTGAACTGACTTCTCACCCCCTTCCTCTCCCTCTCCCTCCCTGCAGACCAGGACGAGTGTTCCAGCGAGGAGCACAACTGTAACCCCAACGCAGACTGCCTCAACACCCCCGGCTCCTACCGCTGCGCCTGCAAGGACGGCTTCAACGGAGACGGCTTCTCCTGCTCAGGTCAGACAGACACACAGACAGGACTGACACACAGACATTACATTTTGGGCATTTAGCAGACGCCTTATTCCAAAGCGACTTACAATCAATACATTTGACTAAGCAAGTGAATCATCAATCCACCAGTCGTAGCAGGAAGAGTAATCCAGCTAAGGCCCGGGGCCATTGATAGAAGGAAAAACCTTCTTCTATCACCTTCTTCTAAACCTAGGCTTTTTATTTATTTTTTATATATAGACACTGGAGAAACAGAGAAACAGTACAAGGGGGGCATTAGAAGTTTTTAGGGGACACAGTAGAGGGGAAAAGCGGGTGTCTTCGGGAGACGCAGTGCTGGGGGGCAGTAGATGTCTCAGGAGGAGCAGTTAAGGTGTAACCTGAAGAGATGAGTCTTCAGGACTGACACACAGACAGGACTGACACACAGACAGGACAGACACACAGACAGACAGGGCTGACACACAGCCACTAGGACAGTGTTGGTGAAATGCATGAATTGATTTATCGTTTATAAAAATGTTTCTCATCATTGAATGTATTATCAGAGGAACAGGGCACACTTATCACAGTTATCTGCCTCCCACAATGATTAACTGAGGTAACAGTCATTAACGTTCGTCTCTCCCTACACAGATATGGACGAGTGCGCGGACAACGTGAACCTGTGTGAGAACGGCCAGTGTCTGAACGCTCCGGGGGGCTACCGCTGCGAGTGTGAAATGGGCTTCACCCCCACCGAGGACAGCAAGGCCTGCCAGGGTACAGCACCGCTACCGGACGCCATCTTGGCTCTCTCAAACACCACTGGAAGCCATCTTGGCTCTCTCAAACATTACTGAAAGCCACCGTGGTTCTCTCAAACACTACTGGAAGCCATCTTGGCTCTCTCAAACACTGACTGGAAGCCATCTTGGCAGTTGGCACACATACTGTGTGACTACTGATTGACTACTGTATATAAAATACAGACACACATACATGATACTGCATATTATACAACAGTTCTATTATAGGAACAGCAATCATTTACCTCATCACTGTCCTCCCATATAGCTCAACTAACCCTTTCTTTATTTTGCCCTCTCTCCATAGATATCGACGAGTGTAACTTCCAGAACATCTGTGTGTTTGGAACGTGCCAGAACCTTCCAGGGATGTTCCGCTGTGTCTGTGACGACGGTTACGAGTTGGACCGCAGTGGAGGCAACTGTACTGGTGAGCATGTTCCCTCGAAACAGATGTAGGACCTCACCTCCATTTCTAGCCTCAGGGGTTCGAAAACGTCTGATCCTGAATCAGTGGAGTGGAGCTCTTTCTCCAAATTGAATAAGGCAGGAACATTTTGGCAAGCAGGCTAGAAACCATGGCTGCTATTGACTGCCACTGAGAGAGAGACCTGTCATATTGGAAGTGTTCATGTAACTCTCCCACTCTAATCTGGCAAGCACCATGATATTATTTCTAGATAAATCTCTGGCAACCCCTTATAGATTTACATCAAGCAGCACTGTCCGTTTACTCACAGCCACACTCCATCTCTCTGTCAGTCACCTCCAGTAATGCATGCTTAGCCTCTCTGTGACATTAACACGTCTCACCTGTCTAAATAACTCATAGTTTCATAAGGAGCTGAAGGCTCTTTCTGCCTCACTGCAGCCTGTGAGCTTTGTGTATGTTGAATAATGGATAGGTGAATAAAGAACTAAAAGGCTTTCTGGTTTCTGGTTTCTCCTCTCACTGTAGCCATTGTTTCCGTAAATGTTTCCGTAAATGTGTGCGTGCGTGTGTGCGTTTGTGTGTACCGTACGTGTTTATTAAGAGTGTGTGTGTGTCTGACCCTGCGGTTGTGTTCCAGACATCAACGAGTGTGCGGACCCCGTGAACTGTATCAACGGACTGTGTGTGAACACGCCAGGCAGCTACCTGTGTAACTGTCCGCCTGACTTTGAACTCAACCCTACTGGCGTTGGTTGTGTGGGTAAGTCGGCCTACTGGATATCAACATGTTCCTACTCTCACTGCAGGAGGAGAGGACAGGAATGGAAATGATAACAGGAATGATACGTATAGTATGCCTGAGATGCAAGTTATAAATGTTGTATGTGTTTTTTTTTTTTTAAACATAACACTAGAACCTCAATTCATTTCCTATTGTTGGGGGTGATTAAGGACTCTTGATTGAGTGATTCACTTGCCTTGACATATCCCTCCACCCCTCCACCCCCTTCCCAGACACGCGAGTCGGGAACTGTTTCCTGGACACGCTGGCGCGCGGCGACGGGGGAATCTCCTGTAGCGCCGAGATCGGCGTGGGCGTGACCAGAGCTTCCTGCTGCTGCTCCCTGGGAGGGGCGTGGGGAAACCCCTGTGAACTCTGCCCCGCCGTCAACTCCAGTACGTCTCGATAAAGTTTGGTCAATCTTGCGCCTTCCACCTTCCCTAGTTACTCCCCATAACATCAAAAGTGAATGAGCATCAATATACAAATAACAAGGGTCAATAACTGTTGACTAATTCTTAGCCTGAAATGTCAAAGACTTTGTCTCTCGTTCATTGTTTGTGTGGTGTTTATTTGTGTCTGTAGCGGAGTACAAGACCCTGTGTCCTGGGGGAGAGGGGTTCAGACCCAACCCTATCACTGTCATCCTGGAAGGTGAGGAGGGGTCCCTCTCTGTCTTTGTGTTGTGTGCTCTGTACCTGGTCGGTCACATCATATAGAGACCAGGGAAAACACCCCGGGCCCTATTATGCACTTCTTAACTTGCCGTCTTAAGTGTTAATTAAGACGCACTGCCAGGTTAAGACCTACCGCCACCCTTATTATGCGCTTCATACGCGCTACTGCTATTATGCAGGTGTCGATAGGCGCCCACACATAAGACGTAAAACTCCCGTGCATATATTGCTCATTGTGGGAGTGTTCATATGTTAATGAAGTGCACTAGGCGCCCCTGCTATTATGCGATCTGACTTTGCTCCTATCGCTAAGAAGTGGTTTGAAAAGTTCTTAAGTTTAGACTTCATGCACGTTTTGAAACACGAGCGCGCCTCCGCGGTTTGCGCATGCATGTGGGCACACATGAACACGCACGTGGCTCCACGGCAAGACGTCAATTACGGTCACAGTATAAATGCTTTATTTCAGAAGGGAGAGGCAGAGAAGCGCGCTGACCTCCTTCTCAGGACTTCCATAATAGCATAGCGCTAATGACTCAACGCAGCCGGTTCTTAAAGGGAATGGCACCTGGCACGCTGATTGGGTTGATTGAGAAGACGCCCAAAACACACCCATGACTAATTTCTTTGCTTAGCGCCGGCTTTTAGGCGCCCACTGCAGCACGCATAATAGCAAAGTGGCCTTGACCACGCCTCCACGTCTTAAGTTTAGATCTACCGCCTCGTCTTATTGATGAAGTGCATAATAGGGCCCCCCAAGTCACATCATATACCATAAAGTATACAGCATTAGTAGTTTTCTATTCAATTCTCCATCATGATGTCGTGACGTTCGAATTATAAGGTTCTATCTCCATTTTTGTCAGAATTGAGTTTTTTACATAATCTGATCCATTAGGTGTGTATTAATGCCTGTGTGGTGTTATTTTTAAAATGTTGAAGTTTTTGAGTTATTCATAAAATACAAAGGTTCCATCTCACAAAACATAATGGAATGTCAAAACTTTGACGCTCAATATCTCTGAACTACCCTAAACGGAGATAGAACCTTATCAATCTAAGCTCACGATTGTGTTCTATTTTTTCTCTGCTTCATTCTTTTATTCCATGTACGTATTTTACTTCACCAACTCTTCTAAACGAAGCAGAATCACAATTGCTTTTATTACATTGAATGTACACAAGTACACAAGAGTTAAATCCTTTGGCTTAGGTTCTTCAACATCGCAGCAAGATCCAAAACCACAACAACAGTAAAATAAGTAAAGTAAGTAATAACAAAGTCACTAACCCTACCTCTTTGCCGCAGACATTGACGAGTGCCAGGAGCTGCCAGGCCTGTGCCAGGGCGGTAACTGTGTCAACACGTTTGGCAGCTTCCAGTGTGAGTGCCCCGCAGGCTACTACCTCAACGAGGAGACGCGCATCTGTGAAGGTAAGACCAGGGGTCAAGGTTCAAGGTTCACACAGGGTCAAACAAGGTCAACCTAGAGAAGGACAATGTGCCACCACGGCAGATCATTGAGAACTAGAAGCTGATAGTAGAACGACAGTGGACGGAAGCCTATAGCAGTCTGGTCTATGGGAAGCCTCTAGCAGTCTGGTCTATGGGAAGCCTCTAGCAGTCTGGTCTATGGGATGTCTATGAGATGAAGCCTATAGCAGTCTGGTCTATGGGATGTTTATGAGATGAAGCCTATAGCAGTCTGGTCTATGGGATGTTTATGAGATGAAGCCTATAGCAGTCTGGTCTATGGGATGTTTAGGAGATGAAGCCTATAGCAGTCTGGTCTATGGGATGGTTATGAGATGAAGTCTATAGCAGTCTGGTCTATGGGATGGTTATGAGATGAAGCCTATAGCAGTCTGGTCTATGGGATGTTTAGGAGATGAATCCTATAGCAGTCTGGTCTATGGGATGTCTATGAGATGAAGCCTATAGCAGTCTGGTCTATGGGATGTCTATGAGATGAAGCCTATAGCAGTCTGGTCTATGGGATGGTTATGAGATGAAGCCTATAGCAGTCTGGTCTATGGGATGTGTATGACATGCTGCTAGTTCCTTTATGATTTGCTTTAGGACAGGTCCCCTCGCGAAAAGATGTTGCAATATTAATATATGAGTCATCTGTAAGTAAAGAAAAGATAAATATATGGATAAGATAGATAGATAGACAGACAGACAGACAGACAGACAGACAGACAGACAGACAGACAGATAGATAGATAGACAGACACTGTGTGTGTGTGTAGATATTGATGAGTGTACTGTGTGTGTTGGTAGATATTGATGAGTGTACTGTGTATGTTTATAGATATTGATGAGTATACTGTGTGTGTTTGTAGATATTGATGAGTGTACTGTGTGTGTTTGTAGATATTGATGAGTGTACTGTGTGTGTTTGTAGATATTGATGAGTGCACTGCTCACATTGGGATCTGTGGCCCTGGGACCTGTTACAACACGTTGGGCAACTACACCTGTGTCTGTCCTCCTGAGTACATGCAGGTCAACGGAGGAAACAACTGCATGGGTGAGTCAGAATCAGAACCAATACAAGTATTCCAGTCGTGTGCGGTATTTATTATACTGCAATATGAGTGTGTCAACATTCAGGGTGGGAGATGGAGAGTATATCTACTTGAGGTGAATTCCTGAGATCATAAGCTATGATTATAATCAACAGGGAAAAGCTTTATCCTTTAGGAGACATTTCTTTATGATCTGCTCACTATTTAGGAATGAAGATTCCTAAATAATCATATACTGTACTTTATAAACGAATGATCAAGGATATGCATTAATTTATGAAGGTTTTCTCAAACTCTTAAGCACTCAAGCCTTCCACTCCTCGTGTAGCATTCAGCCATGTTGTTTCCAGGACTTATTGTAGCATAGCTCGGTAGTTCTAGTGTGTGTGTAAGAACACAGACCCCTTCTCCTTCTCACACCCCTCTGCTGGTATTGCAGACATGCGGAAGAGTGTGTGTTACCGCAACTTCAACGACACCTGCGAGAACGAGCTCTCCTTCAACATGACCAAGAAGATGTGCTGCTGTGCCTACAACGTGGGCAAGGCCTGGAACAAACCCTGCGAATCCTGCCCTACCCCTGCCACCTGTGAGTCTGCTGGACACACACACACACACACTCACACACACACACTCACGCACACACACACACACACACTCACACACACATACGTACGGACACACACATAAACACACACACTCACACACACTCTCACACACACAAGCACACACACATAAACACACACACACACACTCACACATACACACACACTCACACACACGCACACACACATACGTATTGACACACACACACACACACATACACACGCACACACACACTCACACACACACGCACACACACACACACACACACACACACACACACACACACAAATATCCACTAAATATCCACTATCCCAAACACACATTTCTATCCCAACTCTCCAAATAAGTAACGTAGTTGTGCATGTGTTCATCCCACTGACTCTCTCTCCCTCTCTTCTCTCTCTCCCTCTTCTCTCTCTCTCCCTCTCTTCCCTCCTCCTCAGCGGAGTACCAGTTACTGTGTGGGAACCAGGCTCCGGGCTTCATCATAGACATCCACACGGGCAAGCCCATCGGTAAGGCCGGAGGTCAAAGTTCAGATAGCATGCTAGCATGCTTGCTCCCTATTCGCCACAGAAACCAGTGTTTCACTGAGTGTCAATTGAATGTCATGACATGACACTGAAGTTCATATTGCCTTTAGTTTGAAGACTGCCGGCTGTCTTGAATAGTCTGAGGTGGCTTTTAGTCTCTAACTAGTTGCTTTATTCCCCTGCAGATATCGACGAGTGTCGAGAGATCCCGGGTATCTGTGCCAACGGAGTGTGTATCAACCAGATAGGAAGCTTCCGCTGTGAATGTCCCATGGGCTTCAGCTACAACAACATCCTGCTCATCTGTGAAGGTAAGGCACACACGCATACTCTCTCTCTCTATCTCTCTCTCTCTCTCGTGCTCACTGACATTCACTTCATCATTCGCTCCTTTTCCATTTTCTCAAACCTCGCTACAGTACATGAGCACACACATTACCTCATAAGTGCATACACTGTCTGACATTCTCTCTCTCTCTCTCTCTCTCTCTCTCTCTCTCTCTCTCTCTCTCTCACATACAAGCACACACACACACACACACACACACACACACACACACACACACACAACTTTACAAGCACTCTGATCAGGAGCATTAGTGCTGCCCTCTCTCATTTGAGTTATCCCCTTGTAAAGACAGCAGTCTATCAGCCCCACAAGAGCCGGCGTTAAGCCTGCCTGCCAGTTGTCTTCAATCACCCTAAACCAAAGACCTGGCTGTATTTCTGTACTCGAACCAGACCCGCGCTGTTTGTCCTCCGCTGCCTGCTATACCGTACCCTCTCACAGGGTGCTTTTACCAGACAGTTATGGCTCCTGTGATAAATGGCAGCTGTTCTGCTCCTGTTTTTCTTCCCTTCCCCTAGATATTGACGAGTGCAACAGCGGAGACAACCTGTGCCAACGCAACGCTAACTGCATCAACATTCCTGGCAGTTACCGCTGCGAGTGTTCGCCAGGGTTCAAGCTGTCCCCTAGCGGGGCCTGCGTGGGTGAGTCCGGCCTGCCTGCCAGGACCAACAGGGATCTACCATCTCATAACAATAGGGGGGGGGGGGGGGGGGAGAGTGGAGGGCGGGGGATTATGTTGGTGGTTTTAAGTGAAATGTACCACAGTAATTTCCCTAGCGGAGAGATTATTGTGGAAGATATGGACGCTTTATTACTCAATAAAGGGCATAGTGAGATAATAGATAGATTGTATTTGGTGCTGCTCTGTGTGCCAGCCATCTTGTTTATGGGGAGTTAAATAATCATTTATTTGATCATAGATATATAAGAAAATGTGCTCATGTGATAATCCTGTGCGTGTGTGTGTGTGCGTGTGTGTGTGTGTGCGTGTGTGTGTGTGTTCACGTGTGTTTTCCATAGACCGTAACGAGTGCCAAGAGATCCCTAACGTATGCAGCCATGGAGAGTGTATCGACACCCAGGGAAGCTTCCGCTGTCTCTGCCACAACGGTTTCAAGGCGACGGCTGACCAGACCATGTGCATGGGTGAGTCACCTACCCCTACCACCCTACGACTACCCCTACCACCCTACCACACCAGCCAGGGACAGACTACCCCTACCACCCTACCACACCAGCCAGGGACAGACTACCCCTACCACCCTACCACACCAGCCAGGGACAGACTACCCCTACCACCCTACCACACCAGCCAGGGACAGACTACCCCTACCACCCTACCACACCAGCCAGGGACAGACTACCCCTACCACCCTACCACACCAGCCAGGGACAGACTACCCCTACCACCCTACCACACCAGCCAGGGACAGACTACCCCTACCACCCTACCACACCAGCCAGGGACAGACTACCCCTACCACCCTACCACACCAGCCAGGGACAGACTACCCCTACCACCCTACCACACCAGCCAGGGACAGACTACCCCTACCACCCTACCACACCAGCCAGGGACAGACTACCCCTACCACCCTACCACACCAGCCAGGGACAGACTACCCCTACCACCCTACCACACCAGCCAGGGACAGACTACCCCTACCACCCTACCACACCAGCCAGGGACAGACTACCCCTACCACCCTACCACACCAGCCAGGGACAGACTACCCCTACCACCCTACCACACCAGCCAGGGACAGACTACCCCTACCACCCTACCACACCAGCCAGGGACAGACTACCCCTACCACCCTACCACACCAGCCAGGGACAGACTACCCCTACCACCCTACCACACCAGCCAGGGACAGACTACCCCTACCACCCTACCACACCAGCCAGGGGAGTCAACTCCACTAGGGACAGGGGGGACATGTCCCCCCCACTTTTCAAAACCTAGATTCTGTCCCCCCCACTGATGGTAATGTTACTGTTGGTGTCCAGCATGTTTACAGTTAGTTTGTAAAGACTTTTTAACTGACCCCGCCCGTAAATTAACAGATTTCAGAGCTTTCTAATGTGTTTATTATTAAACTTCGTCTTTTGATGGGCTTGCTGCTTATAGCACAACCGTTTAGGCTTGTCAACAGAGTGAGGAGTGTAGTTCTTCATAGATCTAGCTCTTAAGCTCTTAATTCTGCCCTCAAAGTGCACCAAATTGTACACAGTACACAAAATCTTCCATGTCCCCACCACTTCCCAAACCAAAGTTTTGCCCTCGACACCAGCACAGCTGACTAAAACCTCAAGCCTCATATAAAACCTCCAATATCATACGTCAATGTTATTCAGTCTTTTTATGTCTGTTTTACGGCCGTCCCCTTGTCTGCCGTCGGTGGGTACCGCTGAGTACAGTCATAAATACTTCCATAGACATAACAATGTCATTACAAGGACAGTTAGGAATGTTACAGTTAGTCATGACATGTATGAAGAGTAACGTCATGGTGTGTCTCCCTCCTCCTCTCTCTCTCTCCCTCCTCCTCTCTCCCTCCCTCTCCCTCTCCCTCCTCCTCTCTCTCTCTCTCTCTCCCAGACATTGACGAGTGTGACAGACAGCCCTGTGGGAACGGTACTTGTAAGAACACGGTGGGCTCCTACAACTGTCTCTGCTTCCCCGGGTTCGAGCTCACGCACAACAACGACTGCATGGGTATGTACTAATACTACCGTCACTGGATGATAATAATAATAATAATAATGATAATAGAATAATAATCTATGTTTTTATAGCGCCTTTCATACATAAGACCGGAGCTCAAAGTGCTGTACGATACAGCGCGAAAGAACAGATAGAAAAAAACAACGAAAGAAAAAGAAAAGCATAGTAGCTTAGCCTTTGAGAAATCATTCAAGTCCCGTTACGTCACAACGTAAACGGATTCGAGGCCTCCACCGCCGAAATGTTGTGTTCCATGACCATGTTAGACAGTTTAAGTGATGCGTGTCAGAAGAGCTCTGCCAGTTGGTGTTAAGTCCCCCTCCCCCCCTGTGTGTGTGTCCCCCCCCTCTACAGACATAGACGAGTGCAGTGCGCTGGTGGGCCAGGTGTGCAGGAACGGCCAGTGCATCAACAGCCTGGGGTCCTTCCAGTGTCTCTGCCAGGACGGGTACGAGCTCACCCCCGACGGGAAGAACTGTGTCGGTGAGTCACCTGTCAATCATTCTCTCACCTGTCAATCATTCTCACACACGGTGGGATACAGAGCCAAGAAGTCATGGAACCTACTAGCAACAGAAATTCTAAACGTGACAAGTAAACGTATGTTCAAAAAGCTAATAAGGAAACACCTGGGTACAGCAAACCTGTGACACTAGATGGTGACGCACCGTAGATGGAAATGTGTAGCCCTCTCTAACACGGTTGTAGTTTGTTGTCTTTTTATGTAACTAGAATAAGTGTTTCGTATTATGCCAAAATGTAACATTTTATAATGTATGATATATTTTTATGTTTGATATTTGTAATTTAAAGTATGTTTTATATGTTAAATGTTACTTGTAGTGTATGTTTTAAATGTGGACCCCCCACTAAAAGTAGCTCATGCCTATGGGTATAGCTAATGCGGATCCTTCCAATAAATAAACAAATAAACAAATCATCATCATACTACGCCATTCAGGTGACGCTTTTATCCAAAGCCACTTACTACATTGCAGTGAGCGCATACTATATTTTTCAGAATACATACATGGTCCCGGCGGGAATCGAACCCCCAACCCTAAGCGTTTGTTAGCACCCTGCCCTACCCATGGAGCCACAGACAAGACAACCACAATCATACAACTACAACATTACAGTAGATAGTCAGTACAGGAGTTGTTGTTTAGGCAGCAACCATGTAACCTGGGGCAACCATGTAACCTGGGGCAACCATGTGTAACCGGGGGCAACCGTGTGTAACCTGGGGCTCTCTGCTGGTCCTCAGACATCAACGAGTGTGTGAGTCTCCCTGGGACCTGCTCTCCCGGGACGTGTCAGAACCTGGACGGGTCCTTCCGCTGCATCTGTCCTCCTGGGTACGAGGTCCAGAACGACCAGTGTATAGGTATGAGACACACACACACACACACACACACACGCACAGACACACTCACGCATGCACACACACACACATGCACGCACGCACGCACACACGCACACACATGCACGTACAGACACACACACACGCATGCACGTACAGACACACTCACGCAGGCACACACACACACACATACGAAAGGTATCATTAACATAGATACAGGTGCACATGCACACATGTACGCACACACACGCATGCACGTACAGACACACTCATGCAGGCACACACACTCACGCATGCACACACACACACATACAAAAGGTATCATTAACATAGATCCAGGTGCACATGCATACACACACCTGAGCCTGGCTTCAGGATCACATCCTGTACAGTACACCACCTGCTCACACAGCAGGAAGCTGCCCACCCCCACACCTACACGCCACGGGGGGAGAGACTTACACTGACCGGTCCATCTGGCCCAACACACCCACACACGCACACGCACACACACACACACACACACACACACACACACACACACACACACACACACACACACACTCATCCATCTGCCCTCTTCTCCCCCCCTCCCTCCATCCTCTTACTTCTCCTCCTCCCTCTACCTCCCTCTCTCTCTCTACCTCCCTCTCTCTCTCTCCCTCTCCCTCCATCCCTCTCTCTCTCTCTACCTCCCTCTCTCTCTCTCTCTCCCTCTCCCTCCCTCCCTCCCTCTCTCTCTCTCTCTCTCTACCTCCCTCTCTCTCTCCCTCTCCCTCCCTCTCTCTCTCCCTCTCCCTCCCTCTCTCTCTCTCTCTCTCTACCTCACCTCTCCCTCCCTCCCTCCCCCCCTCTCTCTCTCTCTCTCTACCTCCCTCTCCCTCCCTCTCCCTCTCTCTCTCTCTCCCTCCCTCCCTCTCTCTCTCTCTCCCCCAGATATCAACGAGTGTGAGGTGGAGCCCAACATCTGCCAGTTTGGGTCGTGCACCAACACCCCGGGGAGCTTCCAGTGTATCTGCCAGGCCGGCTTCGTACTCTCCGACAACGGACGACGCTGCTTCGGTGAGACACAGAGAGGCCCAGCTGAGGACAGTAGCCACTAGACGGCCATGCTAGAGAGGCCGGACTAAAAGTCAATATTGTAATGTTGTGACGTTAGAATTATGAGGTTCTATCTCCATTTTTGTCAAAATGTCGTTTTTTTACATAATCTGATCCATTAGGTGTTTATTAATGCCTGTGTGGTGTTATTTTTAAAATGTTGACATTTTTTAGTTAGTAATTAATCAAATACAAAGATTCCATCTCACAAAACATAATGGAATGTAAAAACGTTGACACTCAATATCTCTGAACTACCCTAAACGGAGATAGAACCTTCTCATTCTAAGCTCACGACTGGCTGTTGTCTCCTCTTACGGCCCTCCTGGTTGACTCCTCTGTCTCCTCTGTCTCCCCCTAGACACCAGAGAGAGTTTCTGCTTCACCCGCTTTGAGTCGGGCAAGTGCTCCGTGCCCAAAGCCTTCAACACCACCAAGGCCAAGTGCTGCTGCAGCAAGATGCCAGGGGAGGGCTGGGGAGACCCCTGCGAGCTGTG